>NW_015090813.1:1727893-1931456 GCF_001431845.1 Calidris pugnax
TTCCCACCCTCCCTCTCCGCAGTAGGTGATGAGTAATGTCAGGTCTGAGCCGCGCAGATAGGTAGGGCTGAAGGAATGGGGAAACGAGGGAGTTTTCCACGGCGGGAGCTGGGAGGGCAGGGCTGGCAGGGCTCTGCCCCGTCCGGGCTGTGGGGCCGCCGGTAGGGTCCCGAGGAGGGGGGTTGGGGGGCTGCCGCTTCTTCTCAGAGCGCTCTAATCCCCTCCTTAGGGCTGCTCTGGTGAGTTTCCCCCCCTGCTCGAAGGGAAGTGGCGAAAACCTCCGTCCCGCTCGCTGCCCACGCTGCCCCCCACCCGCCCTGTCCGGTCTCTCTCCTACCGGCCGTGGTCGCTCACGTCGAGGGGCCCCGTCCCAGCCCAGGCACCGTTCCCAGCCCTCCAGGTGCGGTGCCAAGCACACAAAAATTTAAAAAAAAAAATAAATAAGGAGAGGGAGGGCCGGGCGGGCTCCATAAAACCTTCCCGGCCCCACCGCTCCTCCCCGCAGCGCACGGAGGAGCGGAGGCAGCGCCGGGCTCCGCCGCCGTCGGGGGGCGAGGGGCGGTCGGGGGTGGGCGCCGCGGGAGTAGTCGGTGGCCTTCTCTCCTGTCCCGTCGCCGCCTGGCGGGCCACCGCCGTGGCCTCTGGGCGCCTTCCTCGATATGTTTTGCCGTTACTGAGAGGCTGTCTCTGAAGGTAAGGTAAGGAGAGGTACCAAGGTTTGGGGATTTGGGGGTTCGGTTGGGGGAGAGAGGGGATGTGTGGCTGGAGCGAGGGGAGAAGGGTAGGGCTTCCTAACAGTGCCCAGTGAAGTTAAGGTAGAAATGAGAAGAAGTTCCTAAAACCTAATGCTTCAGGGTCGCAAACAGCCAGCAGATTTGCTGCCTGCAACTGGGAAAAGTCCCTTTGGAACGGGAAGCCAAGGGACTGAGATGGATCTGGTGCAGCTGGGGCCCTTTATGTTAAAAGGCAGTGTCATTTTTTTACATCTCTTTCGATGAGTGAGGGTTCTTTCAAGATTGACTGTAAGAATAACTAGGAACTAGTAATGCTTGACAAAAAGAAAGTTTGAAGTGGCATTGTGTAATTAATCTTTCAAGACATCCGTGTACTACGCTTTAAAGCAAGGGTTTCAAAGTGAAAAGCGACTCCTCTGTTAACCTGCCCAAACTAAACTGTGAGTTGTAATTACCTTTCTCTTGTTGCAGTTCCACTTCAGAGTGATTAAGCTTAAAATCTTTTTGTTTACAACCTATATGAGAAAAAAAAAATAATGTGAAATTGATGTTATCTTTCTTTTAATTTTAAAGTGTCAGCAACATTTTTCCTTAATAGCTCTAGACATGTCAAAGACCAAAGAAAGTCATGCCAGTCTGCCTGAGGCAGAGTTCACATCCTACTCCAGGGAACTTTGCCGAAGCTTTGAACAAGAAAAATGGTGTATTCAAATGTGCATTGCATGTTTTGAGATCATACAAATGAAATGTTCCAGGATTATTCACATTTTGAGTGTGTTTTCTTGCAGAGCTGTATACTCCCTCAAAAGGTGATGGTGTCGTGTTATCTGGCTGCTGGCACCTAGTGTAAAAGGTTTAGTAGTTAGATGTAGCGAGGCTGCCACTAATTTCATCTTGAACTATGTCAAGTTACCCTCCATTTATGGTTTAGATAAATTACATGTCTATTTTGCTCTTCTGGAATGAATTGTGAATAAGCTCATTGTCTCCCTATGCTATAGGAAATGAGAGTAGCTGTGGACTGGGCTTTATTGAGTTGGTAGCTAGAGTGCATAGCTGGTCATGTCACACAGTGTCTACAAGGGAATAATGCAAGTCCATAGAAAAATCAGTAGTTCTTCTATCAGACTCCATACAAGGTCACTTTCTGATTTTTTTTTTTCTACTTTTTTTATTGTTATTTTTAAATCAGCATGAAGAGGGATTGCTGTTGTGAGAGTACATGCAACTGTAATAGATGTACTCCTACCGTAGGTGTCCTAATAGTCCCCAAATATACTGAGTAACGTACTGTTTCGGTTCTGTGTTTGACAACCAACAATGATTTGTTCAGAGCTGCTAGCACTTTACCAGCTGGGGACAGAACAGGGCTTTTTCTTTTAAATTGAAACAAACCAGAGAAGAAAACCCACTATGAACGCTGTTCAGCAACGTAGCCAGGGTTAAAGACTGAAATAATCCGTCTGTGTTCTGAGATCTCTGTTAAGGACTGCTTTGCTTGCTTAAACTCTTGGTGTCTTTTAGTACGTTGCTCTGTTGGTACCCATTCTCTGTGCTGCTGATGAATATTAAATGACAGAACACATCCTTTTAATAGTATTTAAAACAGGAACACACGACCAAAGGGGGTCTCTTGGGCCATCAAGGCAGTGCTGTTGTAGCAGGGGAGTGTATCAGCCCTTGATAAGCTATTAACTGACCCAGAACTGTTTGCTGGTTTTTTGTCAGTTGAATTATTTATATGCTGTTTGGATTCAGATCTAGACGTTAATTAACAGTAATAATCAAGAAAACGAATGTAAACATATTATATTAATTTAATATAATATTAATAGGTGAATAATATTTGCAACTAAGTTGGTGGGGTTTTCGTGTTTTGGGCTTTATTTAATGTGCTCTGGCTCCTTTTCATTAATTGTAGGCCAATTGGGATGTCACACTATAAAAATAAATATCAGGAGTGGATTTTGCTATGGAAGAAGCCTTTTTGTTGGCAGTGTGTTAGCTGTCTTCCATCCCTGACAGCTTCTTGTGTGAACAGGGGTGTTACGCACGTCACGGTGCAAGGCTGTGAGCAATCAGGCTTCTGAATTTTTGGCTTTTTGTCTATGCAAGATCTCAAGAACAAGTAAACACTGATTTCTTCGCTCATTTATAGCACTCAGCTAGAGGTTATGCTTTGCAACATAGATCTTCAAAAGAACTTTCCAAAAGAAACAGCTCTGAGTTATGGTGCCTGCATTAGTGGTGTGGTTTTGTGGCATGCTTTTTTGTGGCCATTCTAGTTTGAGTTTGATAAACCTTTCTTTCTTGTCAACTGAGATGATGTGGTGTAAACAAAATTGTTTTGTCCTTCATCAGTAGAGAATATAAGCAAAGGAGACAGGTTTGCTAGTTTTAACATATTTGTTTATTTATTTTGGTCGAGAATTGTATATTTTTTTTAATAGCAATTTTATAATTACCTAACCTTTTTCTCTGGGGAATAATCTTTATAGTTACTCCTTTCTGCCTCGTTGTTTGCACTTACTTGTGGTCTGCTCTGTTGTTGATTATCCGTGTTCTTGAAATCTTTCTTGACTTGTGCTTTTTACAAGAGTGAGGATGAGGAAACAGACTGTAAACTAACACCGTGAAGTACTGGCTTGTAAGTGTTACCGCAATGCAAGTAAACATTAACAAATAGAAATTGGCCAAATTAAATAGCTCTCTCAGACTTACACAGAATCTCAGATTCTTTAAGAAAGGCACCAAAGTCAAGATGACTGGGTAGATTCACTCCAGACCTAGGCAGCGGAAACCATTTCTGTTATTTTTCCTTGGCTATCTCAAAAGTTGTGTCTTGGATTCTCCAGCTCTTGGATTCTCTGTGGGAAAAGCCTTCAGCTGAGTTCAGAGAGACATCAAAAGTGATGATTGCTGTAACACACAAAAAATGTATCAACACAATGAAAACCAATGGAGATTTCTTCTGAATCAATAAATAAATGCTTGCAACTGTTTCCTAGTCTGATAACTTTAAGTGTGCTGGCTCAAAACAGACCAACAAACAAAAAATACAGCCACTTCTACGGGTTTGCATTGGTAGATTATGCTGTGGGCTGGCACATGTCTCATCAGTAGAAACAGCAACATTCTTCTATATTTCTCTGGTATGCCATGCTGTTATCCTCAACAGTTCCATTTCACCACTCTGTGAGTATATATGCATGCTGTTATGTGTTTGCACATGAATATAACTCCATATCTTAAAAAGGACTTCTGTTCAAAGTCAATTTTCTAAAGTAATATTAAGGGTATTGTGGATTTATGAGTTATATACATTGAACAGTAACTGCTCCCAAATCTCAGCACTCGGTTGTCTGAGATTTTAGTAGGGATTTTTGGGTCATTAAGTTGAAGGACAATAATTCTATTGTTTGATAATCTGGTTATTTTGTGTGTCTGGCTTCATCAAAGAGATTCTTGTATTTCAGAGCCCAGTGTTTTCCGTGCTTGTCTTCGACACTTGTTAAGTTTGACTTTACAATATCTCAGAAAAAAATAAATCGGCTTCAAATTCCTAATTTGATACAACTACCCGTAAAGGACTGGACTTCTTTTGTAATCAGCCCCTTGTGCTGTGTAACACTGCACCGAAGGGAAACCTACCTGATGGCAGAAGCCTGTTGAAGTGCCATTTACCTGGGCCCGTTGGCCCCCAGCCCGCAGGAGTGGTCTGATGAGCTGCTACTTTTAAAACTGAAGTTGGTTGTTCCTTTACAATGGTTTATCTTGCTTCCTTAAGTTTGGCTTGTCTACATTACAGAACTCCCCTTTGGGAAGAAACAGTAGCCGATACCGGGGAAGGATTTACGTTTGCCCCCAGGTTTCACTGGCAGGTTCACAGCAATGTCTGTGGAGCAGAAGGAAGACTGTTTTCCCGAGTTTAAGAAAATGGAATTTTTCTTGCCACTGAGTATGAGCTCTGTGCTTTCTTTCACTTACCTCTTTCACATTTTTGTCCTGATAAATCATACTAGTGGCCATTCCAAATACCTTTCCTTTTTTCTGTATTTAATACTCGCTAACCTGAAAGACGTTTGTGTTCATCGGTGTTTCTTCGTGACTGTCCATTTGTGGTGGTTCTTCACATTCTGTTACCGGGAGCAGATTTGTGAAATAGTTTGGGAATTCTGTTAGAGAGTTTCTCCCAATATAAGTAGATAATATCTTACTGAACGAAAACCAATTATCACCAAATAGGAGGGGAAGGAGTTGGTTAAAATAACGCTGGTTGCGTTTCATTACCCGTTGCTTGCTTTTGCACATTGCTAATTTGTTGAATAAAATGAGACGGGAGTGTAATGGAGCGCCATTCATTTTGGATGCATGGCTAAAAAGTCTGATCAAGCTTATTAAGAGTCTTCCTTGCTTCCTTTTCTGCTCCCTACGGAGGAGACCTTTTGGTTTAGCCAGTAAATGTCCTGTACGCTTCAAGGCAGAGGAGACTTTAACTTCAAGCTATAACTGATAAAGATTTTTATATAATTGCATTTGTTTTATTAAATAAATAAAGATGACCCTGGTGTCACTGGCAGCAGAGATGAACCCCTAGATTTTGGCAAGGAAAGTTTCAGCATTTTCATTAAAATTGCCAGCAGAAAATGTTGTAACTGTCAAATTATTAGGACTGAATAATATTGAAGGGCTGGTTAAGGGCAGAGGCAAATCGTCACCTCTCATCTTTATATAGTTAATAACAACTATGTATGTACTACGTACATTTAGACAGCGTAAATGTATTTGTATATGTAAACTGTGTAAATAGGTAAAACTTTGCAATGTCTGAAAAAAATGCTACACTTTAACCCTTTCAGGCTGTGACCACATTGCTGTTTGTTTTCCTGAACCACCACCCACACCTGTCTGCTTAGAAGCCCGGTGCTGGCCAGTCTTCTGCTTTGTTGTCTCTAAGAACCAGACAACATCATCTCTGACCCTTTTTAGCAAGTATAGAGACTTCTGTCTCTGTTTAAGCAACACTGGGGCCATCTGTCATTTTCAAATGCTACTTTATTGACTGCTAGTTACTAGTTTGACTAACAACAGTATTTTCTCGCTTTCATGGCTTGTTGTTAAGCTCCCTAAATTCTTGTTCGTTTTGTGTTTTTTTTTTCCCCACAGGATGTCTCATGTGAGTGAAATGTGGTGCTATCACTGGAAATGGAAGCTGCGGCACTGTCTCTGCTTGTTTACCACATATATTCTATGCATGCAGCAAGCAGGTAAGTCAGCAAATTATCTTCTCGCTTAAATAAGTAGTCTGGGAGCCAAAGTTTTGATGACTAAGGGTTATGCTTACGTATGACTGAACTGTGTACCGTATAATGTTTTGATGAAAGTGATACGTTATAACTATTAGTTGTGATTTGGCAGGTTGGGTCATATTTTCTGCTACTGCTGAATTTTCTTTTTGTTGTTTTTTTTATCGTTTTGCTGTTATTAATTGTTATTATTCTTTTTCTTTGAATTCTTTTGTTTCACCCTTCCTTTGGCTCTACCTTGTTAATACCTACCTCTCTTTTGAATTTCTTCTGGTTGTTGGAATACTGCAAGTAATCATGTAGTTCTTCCATTTTCCACAGGACTGTTTGTGCCTGTAGATTATGTATTCAGTAACTCTTCACTCTAGTTCAAAGCTGTAAAATAGCTGTCGTGTGCTTATTATTTTTAAACACTTTTATGATTCAAATAATAGAGACATTCCCCAGCAAGCTATATGTACATAAGACAATCATACACTGTAAAGAACAATCAGTTTAAACTTAACATCATCTTGCTCTGTAGTGACACTTGAGTACAGAGTAATGTAACACATTCTGACTGTTTTCTTTAAACATATGAATGAGAGATTTCATTTGCTAAATGTCTTTTCCTAACCACTAGAGTGCAAAATATTTTAGGAGCTCCAGCTGCTTTACTGGAAAAAAAACCCAACAAACTTCTGGAGTTTATTCTGGAGCATATGAAAATTTTGGAGCAGCTTGTAGTGCTCAGCTAATTCCGTATCAGATGGGTAGTTTTTGCTGTTACAGACTTGCCGTTGGAAAAAGGGTGGTTTATATATAGAAAGAGTTCCTAGCTTCTTTGATATTGTTTTTTCTCTAAATAAAAAGTGCAGTTGTTTTGGTTTTCTTTTTTTAAACCTCACTTTTTATTTAGAGAAAAAACAATGCAGTAGCTGTGCAGTGGCAGTTTCCAACTTCACGTCACTTTAATAGGTGTTTTCCATTTCCATTAAATTGTGTAGCCAGAAAGGTTCTTATGACCTGGCTCTCATGGTGGCTGGTGGCCTTTGTGTCCCTGTGTTCCTGGGCCATATGTGACCCTGGGCCATGCAGCTGCCACCCTCAGCATAAAGTAAATCAGGAAAAAACTGCTGTAATTTACTGCTGTAGGCTGTTACTTGGTGACTAGAACCTTAAGACCCAAAGGCCATTAGTCTTGGCTAATTCTTCTTGATAAAAGCTTAGTTGAAAGTGCAGTCCTCAGCATAAAGCAAATCAGGAAAAAACTGCTCTAATTTACAGCTGCTGTGGGCTGTTACTTGGTGACTAGAACCTTAAGACCCAAAGGCCATTAGTCTTGGCTAATTCTTCTTGATAAAAGCTTAGTTGAAAGTGCAGGTGACACCAGTAAGAGCAAGTCCCATGAGCCAGAAGGTCCTGGCCAACATGCTCTGATGTCAGAGAAAGCCAACTACAGTAAACTCATAGAATCATAGAATGGTTTGGGTGCTAATTCCTCTTGATAAAAGCTTAGTTATTGAAAGTGCAGGTGACACCAGTAAGAGCAAGTCCCATGAGCCGGAAGGTCCTGGCCAACATGCTCTGATGACAGAGAAAGCCAACTATAATAAACTCATGGGTGGATTCAGCTAATCCCAGTGTACCATCGCTACCCGTGCTGGTACTGAACAAATGGATGGGTCAAAAGCTCTATGCCAAACTCCAGGATACACTTCTATGAAATCCTATATGCTCCTGGGCTATCTGCTTCAGCAAGAAAGTGATTGGTGCCGTTGGATTGGTAAAAGCAGCCAAAGGGATTTAGGTAATTCAGTCTCCTCTGTTATAATTACCATCCATGCTGCTTTCTCAGGCACTGGTTTGGCATGTAGGAGACTCAGAACCAGGTCTCTGATGGAAATCAGAGTGGAGACCTGAACCTGAGTCTTTTACATCTCAAGTGCCCCTGGGGGCTTTTTTTTTTTTTTTAATCCATGGGTGGATTCAGCTAATCCCAGTGTACCATCGCTACCCGTGCTGGTACTGAACAAATGGATGGGTCAAAAGCTCTATGCCAAACTCCAGGATACACTTCTATGAAATCCTATATGCTCCTGGGCTATCTGCTTCAGCAAGAAAGTGATTGGTGCCGTTGGATTGGTAAAAGCAGCCAAAGGGATTTAGGTAATTCAGTCTCCTCTGTTATAATTACCATCCATGCTGCTTTCTCAGGCACTGGTTTGGCATGTAGGAGACTCAGAACCAGGTCTCTGATGGAAATCAGAGTGGAGACCTGAACCTGAGTCTTTTACATCTCAAGTGCCCCTGGGGGCTTTTTTTTTTTTTTTAATTGCTTTGACTGGAAAAGATTTGAAATCTTCAAAGCTTTCAATATATGGAAAAGACATTTCCCTATCTGCCTGACCGATGAGTAGATAAATAAGGTACACTGTAAACACCCAGGTTCAATAGACAAATGTTTGCTGTTCAACAGTGAAAGAGATCACAGATAGTCTGCCATTAATACTCGACTGAAATGAAAATGAGACATTTACCTTCACAACAACCTGTCATTTGGCCGTACTTGCCTGCAGACCCTCAGGGTTCACGTTGCTTCTCATGTTGATGTAAAAGCATAAATTATGCTGCAAAATGGAGTCTTCTCATCTGGTCTTTATAATAGAGCAGGGCAGACTGTGGGAAACGCTGCTGCTCCTGCATCTTTTTATTTTGTGTTCTTAAAAGGTATTGGTCACTTTGGCTGTGGATTCTATGGTATCCATAATCTCTCTGGCAGTTTAAGCTTTACTGAAGTTATAGTAGAGATAGCATAAAACTTTGCATTCCTCCAGCTTTACTAGTGAGCTATAAGCTAAGAAAGCTATTGGGGATTATTAAACTTTGCCTAGAGGAGGTTATATACAAGTGAGGGATTAAGAACATCAGGTACAGGTTTTATGGATTATTTAATGGGCTATTCATAAGGATAAAAATATCAGTCATGCTATGACTTGGAAAAAATGCCAAATTAATAATTTTATAGTTTAGCTTGAGAAGAACTACGGGATTTGGCCTACATTGAGAAACAAGGCTTAGGAGAAGGATTACAAGCAGAACACTAAGAACAGGAGTGGGATGGTCCATGAAAAGAACATTTAGCCACAAATTAATCGGTAAAGTACTGACAAGCATGTGCAGTGGTGGCGTGTAATCCCAAAATACAGGTCTGGTACCTCAGAGGAATCAATGGATATACTGTGACACTTAGAATGAAATGAGAAAAAAATATATTATAAAAGCATTAATGTACTTCAGTTAAAATCTCAGCAGCCGTTAACTGTTTTGGGTAGATATGTCTGGTGGCCTTGAGCAAGTAATTTAGCTGTGCATCAGTTTCCCTGTCTATAAGGTTGAGTGTATGTCTTGCCTCCCTTGTAAACAGGTTGCCTGTCCTCCAGTGAAGGCCTGTACAGAAGCTGAGAAGGTAGAATGGTGGTGTTTTAAACAGAATTAGTTGAATCTGCTTTTATCTGAGATTCAGACATTCCTAACTTTCCATTTGTATGTACGTTTTGTTGGTTTTAGACAGCCCAAAAGAAAAGACAAAGAGTGAAGAGAGTTCTGGAAAACATAACCAATGAGGGCAGACAGACGGAACTAAGATTTTTTTGGTCTAGAGTAGGCAGAAAGGGGAATGCATAAGAACTGAGAATGTTTAAAGAGAGAGCTGCAGTGGGAAGGGATAGTCTGATCTTTCTGGGCAGCCGAAAGGGCAAAAAGAATGGGCTTAAATTACAGCAAGACAAATGAGGGGAGGACATCTCACTGAAAGATACAGATAGCAGCGGAGTAGATTGCCAAGGAAGACTGGGGAATCTCAGTCCTTGGGAATGTATAGTAGCATCTGCCAGAAATGGTTTAGATCTGTAGTCCTCTTCCCATGGGGCTGAGAAACACATTAGATGATTTCCAAATTTCCTTACTTTCTATAGTCCTTCCTTAATCTTTGCCCTGTAGAATCTGTTTTGGCTCAAAATCTTGGAAATGCGGAGACCCATTGGAAATTGCACTTCTCAAAGTATGGCAGTGCTTTCACTGTGTCTACAAAATTCTGTTGGTGTCCTGTTGCAATGGTCTCATTTTTATCTGACATAAGGAAGTAACAGTTCAGTTGGAAGGTAGAAATTGGTTGCTTCAGGTGTGTGTAACCTCACAAAAAACGTGCAGTTTAGTGTCTCCTTCCTTTTTGGCTTTTCTGCTCTCATAGCAAAATGGCTAATGCTTTAATACTGCACTATCTCTTGGTTATGACTGTGCTCTCTGTGGTAACCCAGAAGCAGAACTGGAGTTTTTTTGGTGACCTTAAAAGCAGATTACAGTTTGCATAATTACTTTCCAATCCAGTTTTCAAGTGTCTTGTCAGTACTGGACTTGAGCGTTTTGAAATCTTACACATTTTGAGGAGATTGCAACGTCCTCGTAAGAGTTTTTTACCTTCTTCTGTCATCAGTAGATACATAATTACTTAAGAGTGAATAGCTGTTTTAAATTTTGACTACCATGCAACTGTATTTAGTTTTATTCAAGATGTGGAAAATACTTATTTTAATAAAGCCACGAGTACCTCTACAATTCTTATTGCACTATTTCTGCATTATGCCCCATACTACTGTTATCACAAAATTGCTATGACTGTAGCTGATGCCAAAGCGAGCATTTGTCCTTTCATTCATCCATCAGTAAAGTGTGTTGGTGTCTGTAGTCACGATTCCATAGAGTCGTAGAATGGTTAGATTTGGAAGGGACCTTAAAGATCATAGAGTTCCATGTCCCCAGAGGGCTTTAATCAATCACCAGGAGCTCACCAAAGAGTAAGTTGCAATTCTATTACAGTCCCTGAAATTGTAATTTCGTTGGGTTTTTTTTAAGTGGTGATTCAAAGCAAAAATTTGTACTGTTTTTAACTCATCAAGAAAGAGGTGATTTAAAAAAACCCACCAAAACTCAAAGCAGGTCCTTCACCCACATGGCTGACGGTGGTCTCCAATATAAGATCACCTCTGTCCATCATGCTCCTTAACTGGGCTTGTGTAGACAAAGGGGAGGATGAAAGTCCTTCCTTATTTATGGGAGAGTTTCAGAGTGACTCCGTGGGCTCAGGAGCCTAATGAGAGGTGGGAAGGGAGCGTGGTGGGAAGTATTGCTAACGCCACCTGCGCTGGCAGCAAGAGTCAGTCACGTTGCCATCTGTGAAAATGGGTTGGGTTTTATCTTGGACGGCCCAAGTCAGGAAGTGTGTTTTTTCACCACAGATCTGAAACCGCCTGCCCCAGACAAGGGCCAAAGATCCTATCGCGGGGCCAATGATGAAATGGTTGTCAGCACATTCCCTTATCTTCCTCTCTCTTTCCGTGTGCCCAGCAAGAACCCGAGCGCCAAGACGTTAACCCAGTCAGTCAGCACAAGCCTCGCGTACGGCGGGGAGGCAGGGGATGGTTTTTATAACGTTATTACGGGCACTTTGTGAAACTTCTCTGGTGGTATCCCCCGGGGTGAGAAGGGATGTGCATATATTGCTGAGCAGGGTAGGTGTGACTGAGACCCAGGCACGGAAATTCACGTTTTTGAAAGTTCTGGAAAAAGCTCAGAAAACCTAAGAAGTTTGAAAAATGTATTCAGTCTTGCAGTCTCTTTCCTTAGACATGAGACTTCTATGCCTGTGTAATTGAGAGGTTAGTCAGAGGGAATCTGAATATCTAATGAATAGCTCCAAAGTATTTTTATCCTTACCACTTTCTCTGTCACTCTTCTTATGTATTTTAATGTAGCTTAAGCAAAACACATCAAAAACAATCCTTTATGTTCTGTTTAATATCTAAATTTCCGCTGGCTTGAGACATGTGTTATATGAACAGAATTTCTGTTGATGTAAATCTTGAAGAGAGAAAGTTACTAGTTGGCTTTCTTGTATTTCCCTTAGCTGACAGTTCTTTAATGTAAAAGTAAATCACTACTGGAATTAATTTCACAGGAAGCTGCCTCTCATTACCTCTGTTTACTTTGTTAGCTATAATTTTTTGATGGTGCTGATAATCCTTTTCCCTAAAGTGTTTGGACCTCATTGCATTAACCATAACAACATTGCCTTAAAAGCACGGTGATTTCCACCCCCCCTTCCTCTGATGTGCACCTGTAGCCAAACCCCAATGGAATATTGTGAAATGTCACAGAAATTCAGACCTTACTAGGACCTCATCTTACAGAGTCTCTGCATTCTTTTATTAGCAGATAGGCTAAATAATGTACCTTTCTCTAAAGAATATACCTTTCACTGAAGGTCCTGTCTTTAGGAACTGTAAATTTTAGAATCTGTTTATAATTTATTTTCACCTCATTTTTTTCTGTTCACTGTTAAAAATTAAAAACATAGCCAAATGACAATTTGTCAGTGTGTCGAGACTGTCTATGACAACAGACAATAAAAGTATCTAGCTCAGTGGTATATACAAGAGCCCCAAAATGGCTTGGGGCCGATTGGACTGTGCTTTATAACAGACTGCCTCTGATAAAGGTTATTGTGTAAAGAAATTAATTCTTTATGGTATTTGTCAGTTGCTCTCAATAAAGTGAATGAGCATTTTATAACAAAATGAGTTTCTGTCTCATTAAAAGCCTGAAGTCTGCAAATGCCACTTTTTTTTTTTCTTGTGGATTAGTAATGTGAGAAAAGTTGCATCATGAAGCAAAGGTCTTAACTAGGAATAGAACAGTTTTTTAGATAAAAGTTCCTAACATACAAGTTTAGCAATCATGTGACATGCATTTTAGTATGTATTACAATTAATACAGAGTAATTAAAATGGTTGATTTCATATACCAGTGGACCTTTTTACAAGTGAGAGATTACCACTGTAAAGTCAGCACCTGTCAATTAATAAAAAGAGCTGATCTTGCAGATTTTGAATGGATTTATGTCCATGATTGTTTTGCTGGAATTTTGGATTTGCTTACTTAATGGGATTGCTCAAGCGATTTGCATGAGGTGTAACATGTAATGTTCAGTGTTTGCTAGATCAAGGCCTCAGTTATCACTGTCTGATTATTAAAATGTTAAAATTTGCATTTTTATTACAACTGCAGCACAGAGATGTCTGAGATAGATATACTTACCCCTTGGATTATGTATGGACAATACTAAAATGAAGAAAAACATAAATGACTTTTATTTTACAAGAGGTTGAAAAAAATGAGGTGAAGGAATTTTAGCTGCTATTTAGTAAGGTACTAAGAAATAAGAAAACCCACATGGAAAATTACATTCCTTGTTGAGATTATGTATAGAAATACCTTTGATTAAGTAATTCACATGTACTGTTTCAAAATTTCTTGTTGTGTAAGAGAAAAATCTCTTTCCCATCAGAGGAAAATAAAGCATTTCAGCTATAAATATTTTCTACAGAGTTAACTAAAATATTAGTGTAATAATGACAAGTTATAATCAGAGAAGTACTATGAAGTACTGAAGTTACTGTGATACATTGAACCAAAACTACTTTTCCTGCCCTAAATATGATAATACAGGCATTAATATCAAGGGAAGACAGAGCTTCCAGAAACACCTCTTGTTTTGTCTGGATTCAGGACTTGCTGGTCTGCTCAGTTCCTGTAAATGACAGACTGAGCTCTAACTCTTGCCGCAGTACAGGAAAATTAAATGCATAATTCATAGTTAGAGTTCTGCTTATGTACTCTGGCCTCCAGGTATCGTTCACACTAATTCATTTTATTGGGCTCCTCTTGAAGGATCAAACCACTTTCCGCTCTAAACCCAACTCCAGTCGTAACTTTTTGGTACCACTATGAACTTGTACTCCTTTTTTCCTCGTCTTTCCTCTTGTCATTTTTACCCTATTGTCTGGGACAACAGCAGCTTGAGCAGGATGCTGTTTTCAATTTGTTAATTGGAAACAGTTTTGCTAGTTGTCCTCCAGATTTCAGCACCCAAACATGCTCACCAGTTCCCATTCTGTGAATTTTCTGAACGGCTTTTTTGTTATTTACTGGTTTGTCCAAATTCCAGCGTAGCAAATAGTCGCTTGTGAGAAGAGAGACCACCGTGGTGGTAAGTCAGATTGTTTAATACTCCAAAACTGCAGCTACATCAGTTAAGTTGTAAGATACTTAATATCCTATAGAAGTGTGTCAGCCTGGCATATTTTCAGAGAACACTGGATTTTTTTTTAAAGTTCTTGTAGACTGAAAAAATGTGTGTTGGAAAATGTTTTACTCTTCTAAAAGAGTGACAGAAAGTTAGTTCCCGTTCTTGAAACCACTTTTTCTTTTTTTTTTTTTTCCTGATTATCCCCAGAGTAGTCCAACAGTCTTCCAGTACATTGTAAAACAACTTGCTTTTTTTCAGGGATAAATATCTACAAGAGTTAGCTCTTGCAGAACACAGGATAGATCCATGAAAAGATTGTCACACAGCTAACCTAATTTTTGAAAGGATACAATACGATCAGAGTTTTCCCAATTCCAGCTTTTTTCCCCCCTCATGAATATACTTCTTAATGGGTGTCAGACAGAAAACTGCAACTCCCTATCTTGAACAGAGTTTGTTTTGTTCAGATGCTGCTCTGGCTTCTCACAGCTCTTCTCAATGAGAGCTGTGCAGTGACAAATCCATACTATGAAGCTGAAGTAATTTTTTTTTTAAATCAGAACTTGCTTTTTAGGTGGAGAAAAAGACCTCATGGTTGAAGTTATCACACAGGCATTTGTAAAGTCTCAGTCCTCAGTGATTTTTTTATCTTGTGGTGTGAGGATTGAGTGGAAGTGTGGTAGTTTTGAGGTTTTTTTCCTCATTGTCTTGAATACACAAGAAAGGCTTATAAGCAGGTTTACATTTTAATTCTCTTACTGTTTTTTTTCTTCTACTTCTGTGTCTAAATATTTTCCAGTTCCAAAGTATGTTAGTCATGTATCACATTGCACTTCACAGAAACTGCGAGCGTACAGGGAATGCCGAAATTACCTTGCCTGATGAGTCATTAAACATGTGCAAGGGAACACCAATATTGTGTCTTTATATGGAAATCTAAAATAATTAAGAGATTTCATGCTGGGTATGGGTGTCCACCTACCCAATTATTTTGCATAACAGATTGCCCAAATCATGTTCAACTCATCTCGGATTTTAATTTTGGTTTAAAGAATTGTTATATTTCAAGAAATCATATCTGTAATACACATACAAAAAGAAAAGGGCAAAATGCTGGTGTTGAACAAAGGCGTTGTTCATACAATGAGTTAGAAGTAATTTGGTTTTTAAAAAAAACACAAAACAAAACAAAATATTGTTTGACTGATAAAAATGTTTAAAGGAAGTGTAACTATAAACACAATGAGCCCCCTCCCTTCCATGTGTACGCCTGGTGCATGGAATGTGCTGTGTGCACCAGCTGCTCTGGTTACAGTCTAATGTGTAATTAGTTTATAAATGTAGACTTTTTTTTTTTTCTTTGGCCTCTCAGATTTGGGCAGTGTATTGTTTCCATGCTGTAGGGTATTTTGATCTTAGTTTTGAATTGGGTTTGCTCCTGCTAAAATCTTGCTGCCAGAACTGGCAAAGACATGGTGTAGCAACAGCAGCACCAGTTGGGATGTCCCTCTCTCTGTCTTTGAGTATGGGGAATCACAGAATGATATGGGGTTGGAAGGGACCTCTGGAGATCATCTAGTCCAACCCCCCTGCCAAACTTCTCTCTTCTGTGAAGTGATTCTTTCACTGTGTTGAGATTGCATTGCACCAAACCCTTCCACGTTCTCAGCAGGGTCTTGGTGAAAGTCAAAATGGTAGAAGCAGCGTTGGTATAATAATAAGTTTCTCTCTCTGGTAGCACATGGCAATCAGGAGGTAAGACCGAGGGTTAAAAAGGCAAACATCTCCCTCCATATGCACTCCCTCCCTCTAATAAAAATCTGTGCATATTTTTCATGTGTGGGTAATACCAAATGAATGACTACTCAATCCCTCGCCAAACACTAGTAACTTAGAAATTACCTGCAAATAACATGTGTCTGGCTTAGTTGTCTTTAGTTTTGGGTGGCTTTCTTCCTCCCGTTGTCAGCAGTGTTGATGTATGCGATACAAATATTCTCTTTTAATTAATTTAATTACAGGAGTTAAAATTTAACTCCTGTAGTTACTGACTCCTTTGACTGCTACCCTCACCAAGTAGTATCTGAACTGGTTCTGTATTGTTTACAGCGTATCAGAATTGAGTGACTGGATATTTAATTTTATAATCAATAGCTAAACTCAAGAGGCTAGGAAAAAAATTGCTTATTTTCTTGTGCTTTGCTGCATAAATCTTTTCTGAACACATCATAGCAATGGAATGTATCAGGTGCCAGAAATGTAGCTAAGAGTCCAGTTTTAAAAGCTATTGTTTTCAAAACTTTTATCTTGCTTTATCATCTTAATTGGTTTTCTGGTATAATATTCTGAATTTGAAGGAGAAAATGACAATGTTAATTTTAAAATCTCACCATATTATCCTATTTCTAAAAAAAAAATAATTTTCTTAAATAAATATTTTTTCAAGAAAGTAAAGAAAAATAACTCTTACTAATAACATGATTGAAAAAATAATAAAATAGTTTCATAGCAATCATGCCATTTCCTTTTTTTTATGCTTGGGAATGGTGAAATATAGACAGATCTGCTTTAACCTTGAAATAATTTTGCACAGCTTTTGGAATAAGATATAAGGAAACTCTTCAGGAAATGTTCAGCTATATATATTTTCTAGTTGTTCCTCCATGGTAGCTGGATTGCATAACATTGATTTTATTTGGTACCACCAAAGTCAGTGCAAGTTTTACTGCCCCCTTGAATGAGAGCTGAGATGCATCACTGTTGAGCACTTTAGACAAATCCCTCCCCAAATGTCCAAATAGAAACTATTTGGAAGCTGATGTTTTGGCCAAACAACGTTGTTATGTCAGAGGAAGCCAAAGTTCTGCCCCATGCCTTTAAAAAGATTTGACTTGTATGGTGCCGCAGCATTGCTGCTCAGTGCTTGGAAAGGAAAAAGGCTTAAAGAAGGAAAGAAGAGTTGCTGTGTACACTTGGCAGCAGTTTTATGTTGTTAACTCATGGTTTTTGTCTGCAGATTGCTGTGATCTCACCCAATAGTGCCTGAAATGGAAGGGGGTTTTGTATTCTGCTTTTTGTCTGTGTAATCCCCGTGTCATGTGAATCCCGACTTGGTGCTTAAGAATTGACTTGAGCTCCAGCAAAAAAAAAAAAAAAACAACCTCAAATTCACAAACTTTCCTGTAAGGACTGATTCTGAAAGGCTTTTTCTTCCAGCACTGTTCATGCTTTATGCAGGACACGATGCCATTTGGAGGAGTTCAGAGCACCAGATTCCCAGAGGTTTAGCGGGAAACGAGCATCCTCAGCACTGCCAAAAACTGAGCCAAGGAGAAGACAGCATTTTTGCTGTATTGCCCTCTTCTCAGCCAGGTTTACTGCATCCTGTTGGGGATTGTTCAGTGACTGGCAGAGCCAGTTAAAATATCATAAGAATTCAGACATCCACTCTTGTTTCTATTTACCCATCCATACATAATCTGCCTGGTTTCTAATCTGAACACACAGAGGAAAGCTTTCTGTTTCCTCTTTAAATGGATTGCTTTTGATTATAGTGGTATGAAAGATTTTTTTTTTTGAGCTTTCCTCATATTTGACTGTAGTGTGTGTGTTTCTAATGAGAATCCAGCTCAGCCTGCGCAGAGTTTTAATCTTTAGGGTGAGGTCTGCAATGCTTCTTATCTTAATCGGCTACTGTGTTTATTCACTTGAAATATGTGAAAATCTGAAGAAACATCTTCTATTAGTAGGGATCAAGCCAAACTACCAGAAAAAAAAACAATCAAAAACTCAAAAGAATCTGGTCTTTTAGCAATTCATGGTATTTCTACTTGCTTTCCTCTGCAGAATTCATTCTAAGGAATGATACAATGACAGCAGAATGGAAAATAATCTTGCAAAAACAACAAAAAAAAGGTCTTAAACTAGAATCTGGTCATCATATGTTGTGTCACAAACATAAATTACTTAATAGCAGTTGGTGAAAATTGAAGGAAACTTTTTTGGTTTTTTCTTGCCAAGAAGCTCTTCTGTGGTACTTGCAATTTGTTCTTTATAGTTTGTCATAATTTAATTGTCCTCATGTTTGTAGCTCAGTCTTTTATGTTGGCCCTCACAATAGTCACAAACAGTCCCCATTAGTCCTTCTATAACATTCCTCACAAAACTTATGATGTTGAAGTGTAAACTTAGAAGTATGTATACAAATATCATGAAAATCAAATGCTATGCAAGTAGACTTTCTATGGTCTTAAGGTTGTCCCCTTAAATTTATAATATAAATACTAATGACAGTGGTATTTTATTATTTTTCTGTATGTGGCATGATCTTTCATAAGTAAATTAGTACTCGTTAGCATCATCATATCTCACTGTGGATATATGGTCTGGATGCAGGATCAACCATTACCCTGTGCTTGTGTAACTAAAATTACTCAACTTATTCTTTAGCACTACTTTAAAAATACAATTAATATAAATTGTATGTGATATAAGTGACTGATAAGAATGTCTATAAAACTATATGTTTATGGTGCAACTTAAACTTTCATACAGGAAGATGTTGAGCTAAACTTTTGGAACTGTTTAAGAACAAATATCAATACGGAAACACATTAATGTGTATATTTGGATTGTTCAGGTGGATCTCCTGTACTGTGTGAGCGCTGACAGATTTATAAGTCCCAATAGCACAGAGCCTTTGTCCACACTTTAAGTAAATTATGTTCTCGAGAATGGGCTGCTTTGGTCATGGAAAAATATATCTGGATGAAACTTGAATGAATAATGTTTTTTTGTTGTGAGCACCTTTTTATCAGCAACAATATGAGGGGTTTGAGTCAATATCCAGGCTCCCAATTACATATGGATATTTAATTTCCCTGCAATTTATCTTTCCTAATTATGACACAGCATGTTTATTTCTGAAACTTCACATGGTGTTGAATGTTTCTTGCCTGTTACAGCTTTAAAGTAACACAAGCCTTTGTTCCTATTAATTCTGACAGAGACATTTGCATATTTTTTTTACTTTCTAATAATTTTCTGTCTTATGCAGAGGTGAGGAAAAGATTGGGATACAGCTAGTGAACTGAAATAAAGAATGATAATTTAGAATCAGGACTTCCTACTAAGGTTGAAATGTTGGAGACTTCTGTGGTAAAGGCATTAACCCGTGGGGTAGTTTTCCCTTGATTGTCACACAATGGCAGCTTTCAAAGTTTGACTTGCTTTAAATAACAGAAGAAAGCTTTAGGAAGAAAATTCTAAGGGTGGAAAGCTGAAAATTCAGTAATTTGGAAATAAAAGAATTGAAGAATTCAGGTTGCCTATGGAATTTTCCATTTTCACATCCACTGTGATGATGCAGGTTTAAATTAAAAAGTAACCTGCTTTTTGTCATTGGCCTCCGGCATCGTACAGAGCAGACGTGCTAGGAGGCAAAAAAACAAACATGGGTTTTAAGGCCTTTGCTTAATGTGTGGCCGGAGGTAGAATACGTACATTAGACGAGGTAGTGGATCGCAAGAAGATCCCATGACCATGGTGGTTGAGGGTTGTGCTAGAAAACTGAAAGCTCTCTCTGACCCTTGTCTGCTAGGGGTTGCTGAGCAAATTAATATCCTGGCTGTCTTTAATGTGTCTCTTTTTTGTGTGTGCCTAATTTAAAGCTATGGAATCATTTGCATCTTTAATTGCAGTTGAAGTAAATAGGACCTGTGTTTGATTATATTAAGCTTTATATAATGCTGCAAAACATGAATCAGTTAGGTCTTGTGTGTCTGAAGTTAGACAACCTAACATCAGAGCATTCTTTCAATCTTGGTTATTCCCCAACTGCCCTTCTGTAAAATGTATTTAAGAGTAATTCTTCCCTCACAGTCATACTGTAAGTTTTAATTAATAGCTGTTTGAGAAATATCCAAATGCTATACTAATGAACACCACAGAAGAGCTCATGAGGAAATCAGTGATTCTGTCTCAGGAGGGAACTGGAATTGCTGCAAGGCTGGGGGGGTCACACATCGAAGAACAGAGGTAAAGCAGGATACTGAAGAGTTGCTTGTTTCATGGGGTTTGTCCTTCCTGTGCACTAAATGAGGTCCTGCAAAAACGGTAGTGTGTGATTATGTAATTGAAGATTTTTTTTCAACTATCTATGCAGAAAGGCCAAAGGAAGGTTAACTCTGGCATTTCCTAACTTCAATAGTCCTTGATTGTGCAATCCTAATGGTGTCTGCATGTTTCTGGGAGGGGTTTATAATGTCGGTATGGGTGTGTATATGCAGATAAAAATTACTGTTAGAGGTGCTTACTTCAAATTTTAATTTAACACATGCAGAGCAGAAAGTCTTCTTAACAAAATGTTATTTACTTATCTTCCTTGTTTTGTTCATTCTCACTTAATCAGGATGCTCTCCACCATATTTTTGAAACAGTTTAAGGAAGCTGAGATTAACAGTAATTGGAATAATTAAGCCACTTCACTGTGAAGCAATTCTCTTAGGAGTAGAAGAGCTTTCCTTTTAATTTAATTGTTCATTGTGGCCTTTGAATGACCCAGCAGTTAGAACAATAGCAACCTGGTTCTGTATGACCTATGTAACAGCGGAACATAGCATTTCATAATGAAAAAGAAGAAAGGAACAGAGAGATACTCTGTTATAGTACTTCCTAAATGCTGCTATCACTTTTAAGAGACTTTTTTTTTCTCTTCAGTTTTTTTTATTGCTTCCATAACTTCAAGAGAAAAAGAAAACAAAATACTTTGCATTTGGAACAGAGGATTCAGTGTTACACTTAGCAAAAGAGAGATTAAAATATCTATTTAAAGAAAAGATGTTAAAGCTTCTAATTTTGTGGTGTTAGTTTCTGGAGAAGCACTTGGGGAATGTTGGAGTCTGGATAAGTAGGTCCCATGTGGATTGAGTTTTGAATGAGGTAGCATTTTGCTAGGAAGTGGAGTTCTCTGAAACGCATAAAATCCTTCTGTGTACCTGAAGTAAAGGCAGGGTGCCCAGAGCCTTGTGGAAAGATGCCTACCTCTTCGGCAATAAATAAAGTAAGTAAATAAATAAATATATTTAGTCAAGGGTAGGATATCTTTGATGTGAAGATTTTCTGCTAGATGAAAGACTGCAACTGGCAGGCAGTGCCAAGCATACCCCTACTTCCTTAGTGCCTTTGGTGCCAACATCCTCAAAAAGAACAAGGATTGTAATCCTTAAGACATCGGATTTGGAAAAGGATTTCCTTTAGAGCTAAGCTTGTTTTTCTTACCCTCCAGACATGTAGCTAGTGGTAGGACGAATGAGTCTTCCAGAAATTAAGAAATGTTTAATAACTGTGTCAGTTTTCAGGTTTCAAGTCATCAAATAGTTCAGTTTTCCTGTAACCATGAGCAAGGTCCTGATGCCCAGAAGACAGTCTGTTACTGGTTTAAGCCAAAGGTCCAAACAGCCCAGTGTTCATAGATGGGTACCTGGAATAGAAGAGTTAAAACAAGACCTAGGTACGTGATACTTCACCTCAAAACTCTCCTGGTCTTCAACTGTTTCCATTTTGGGAATGAAAATCTCACCAAGGCTGGTGTGGCTTGCCTGGTTAGTACTCTGCAATGGATTTATGCCAACTAGTTGCCCACTCTCTCTTTGAACTTGCACATCCACAGTTGTCCTCGGGCAGGGAGTGCCGCCTGTCCATTTCCCACTGCCTGAAGAACCACCTTGTTCTCCTGTCTTTGAACCTGGCTTCTATAACAAGAGGCCACCAAATGAAGACAGTGAGCAAATACTCCCTTCTCTCCCTTTTACCTGTCACCCACAGACCTTCGTCAGATCTCCATTACATCAGCTCTTTCCCAGGTTGAAGAATACTTGACTACTCCCTCACTGACAGGGGGTCCCCGGGGTCCACCAGGGGAATTGGGTCAGGAGCAGCCAGAGACAGATGCATCTACAGCATATGTCCAGCAAGAACTGAAAGTCAGTTAAGGGCTTTTAGTACACTTAGGGCACTGTCACACTAGAATATTATTTGTCATTTTATTGCCTAGTAACTCTGTCTTATAAGAGACTCATTTTTCAGTTCTTTACTTCAAGGTATCTACTATTTGGAGTACGTTTCTATCATTAGCAAATTTTGCCTGTACTCTTCTGCTGTTCCAGGTACTTTCTGGTTATGTTAAGTAATGTGGATCCCAGCAAAGACCCCTGTGGAACTCTGCTGGTGACTTTCTTGCTTTTTTACAGCTTCACATTTGCTCCGACACCCTACCTCTTAACCAGTTGTTTATCCATGCCAGAACCTTCCTTATTATGTAATGGCTGCTTTGTTTCCTTTAAAGCCTTTGGCAAAAGTCTTTGCCATAAACTCTCTGGTTATCCAAGTGAACCATGTCAACTGGGTCACATTTACCCGCATAGCACGGCTGAACCCGGCAGAGAGCTCCATGAGGTTTGCAAGACAAAACGTTGCTTCACAGAAGTCATGTTGGCTCTCCCAAATAGCTTTTATTTATCCAGGTGTCCGCTAATTCTAGCATTTCTTTATACCACAGGTCCCTTGTGGTAGCCAAAGCACTGGGCTGCTCAGTGAGAAAAAATAAAATTGGAGTAAACCAGTTTTACCTGGCTGCTAGTTACTGGCAACCTTTACAAGTGTTAATATTATCGAGTCTTCAGGATATATGGCTTATAATTACACTGCTGTTCCAGTGCTCTAGACTAAGACTGTGTCTTGCAGAAATGGGTTTGAAAATAATAGGATGTGTTTGATCACGCTGACAAGCAGTGGAAAGGGGTAAGCGGTACTTCTAGTACTTTATTAAAATGTAATGAAAGGTTTGAGCCGCTCACTTGAGTGGTAGTTTCTCATTATAATTTTGTCCTAGAGCCGCTCTTGTGGCTCACAGCTGTGAACATTAGCAGAACAGTTTCAGTTGCAGCGAATAGCCAGATCACAGTTTGACCATCTTAGGGAAGGAATCAAATGTCTGTTTTTCATATAATGCTCCCTCAGACTGCGAAGGGGAGAAAAGAACCATTATTGGAAAAAGAAAGCACGAATTTCTGCTTTCTTCTAAAATGCAGAAGAGACAGGAATAAACTAAAATGCAGAAGCAACTGAGATAGAAAGTATAGGATATATGGTGAATTGCACAGTATCTCTCAAATGTGGAGAGAAATCTGTTACTCTGCACAGTGCAGACCTGGTAGTCATGGGACTAAGAGTCCTACCTCCCCCTGAAAGGATGGAGCACTTCTGCACATCCTTGTATTGACTCAGATATGGTCACATAAATAGAACATATTATTTCTTATTGATGGGAAGTTCAGAGATCAGCTAGTTTGGTGATTAGAGGGGTTTATACCTTTGCGTTTGAGCGACCATGCAGAAGTCAGTTTTAAGTGGAAGATAACACTGTTGTGCTAGTTTTGTTTTTTTAGTAAACCCAAATGCCAAGAAACTTCTGATACTATTACTTCCTGGAAAGTAATTGTTTTCTCAGAACAGGAAGGCTTGTAACTTGTAAATGAAATAGCAAGGTTTGCATTTGCAGAGAATAACAAAATTGGTTTAAAGCACATTTAAGTATAAGACAAAACAGTGTGAATGAGAATACCCAAATTATTTAATGTACTTAAAACTCTTAGGCTTTCCAGTTCTTTTTGCCTGCCAACATTAAAACTGGAACAGTAGCTTTCCATACGTTCCACTTCACAAAATAATAGATATATATATTTTATAGATATAATCTGTGATTCTACATATATATAAAGATAACAGGTGTGTTTTGTAGCTAGAACTTCTTAGAATTCTTCTAAAATTAATGTCGTTACTGGTGTACAAGGGTGACCTCATGGGCAAGAAGTCAGAATATTGTCCCTTTATATCTGCTTAGTATCTTGGCTAGAGTGTTTTTTCCACATTTCTATTCTTAAGTTATATTTTACCACTTTAAGTGCCAAAAGGGAGGAAAATCTTGTACTTCTGATTGTTGTGATACATTTCTAATATACATGGGTTCCATAGCATCTTGGTCCTCTACAATGTTTACCATCACTTTGATTTCTTGAGGTTAAGAAATCTTTACACTGGAACTACTGTTTTCTTATTGTCACTGTGCTATCTGTGCTAAGAGTAATGGATTACAGCCAATCATAGAATGGTCCAGGCCGGAAGGGACCTCCAAAGGTCATCTAGTCCAACCCCCCCACAGTCAGCAGGGACACCCCCAACTAGACCAGGTTGCCCAGGGCCTCGTCGAGCCTCACCTTGAATATCTCCAGGGAAGGGGCCTCAACCACCTCCCTGGGCAACCTGTTCCAGTGCTCCACCACCCTCACAGTAAAGAACTTTCTCCTAATCTCCAATCTAAATCTGCTCCCCTCCAGCTTAAAGCCATTGCCCCTCGTCCTATCACTACAGGCCTTTGTGAACAGGCTCTCCCCAGCCTTCCTGCAGGCCCCCTTCAGGTACTGGAAGGCTGCTCTAAGGTCTCCCCGGAGCCTCCTCTTCTCCAGGCTGAACAACCCCAGCTCCCTCAGCCTGTCCTCGTAGCAGAGGTGCTCCATTCCCCTGATCATCGTCGTGGCCCTCCTCTGGACCTGCTCCGTTAGGTCCATGTCTTTCCTATATTGAGGGCTCCAGAGCCTTAAACTGGTCCTTTCGTTAGTCCTGAAGGCACAGTCCTGGGAAGAGGACCAGCTCCAGGCAGAGCAGAGAGTTGCTTTGAGAGTCTGCTGTAGACAACAGAGCAACCATAGTCCTGCTACAGAGGCCCGGAGGTGGCCTCGCTGCCATTAAGGAAGGGATGTGAGTGTGTGGCTCATGCTGAAGGAGGTGAGATCACCCCTGCAAGCAGCAGTAGTGACACCCCATACTGATAAAAGCAGTAGGTGCTGCAAGGTTGGCTTCCCAGACAGTTCTTCATCACACCTAAATCACTTAACCCACTCGGATCCTTATATTTTGCTGGTGCTGCTTCACCACAGCCCTTTCTCCACAGACAGGCAAAATAAGATCATTCTTACTCTACTGAGAAGATCTGAGTGTAAGCATGGTGGTGCTTATTTTTGTTGGTTTGTCCCATATGGAAAGTTGGTATAATCAGCCTGGTTTAGTCTACGGTATTCATAATTTTGTCTCTGTTATCATTTTGCATTTGTTTTGCCAATAGAGTCAGCCTCAGCGGTAGCAGTTGGGTACAGCCAAGAAGCTTGAAAAGAAAATGTGCAATTATCTGTCTAGTTGTAAATTAAAGAAGACACTTCTGGCAAACGTTTGCAAGTCATACCTGGTGATGAATCTAGAAGTTGCCTGACTACTTACAAACAGCCCTCTGCAATTGCTGTAACTAAAAACTGCTTAAAGTTGCTGCTGGCACTTCATTTCAGTTAAGTTTAGAGTTCAGGCTTGAGCAGATTTACCAGATGAGCCAAAAAAAGTGTTTAGCCTGCCACCATTACTACCACGTAGTGCAGTAGTGGAAGATGTGGTCACAGTTTCATGGCCATTTAGATCTGGATTACATCAACCTTTTGTTTCTATGACATTGCATAGATACGAGCGGGTACCCGAATGGGTCTCTTCACCTTTGTAGACCTTCCTCATCTGGAAAGAAGGCATTTTGCCCAACTGTGACCAGACCATCCAGCAGTGCACTGCCCTCTTCATAACTGATCCAGACCCAACTAAAGAAAATATACAAGTAGTTACCATCTGAGTTGTTGTTACAAGAATTTTCCTTCTCGTAGCTGTTGCAGCCTGATCATAATGACTCAATTATCACATGCTATAAAATGCTATAATTGCTGTTAGTGCTGCATGCTGTCAGAGCCTGTTTTGGCTGTTCTGGCTGAGTAGAATACAGGAGGGGATGGGAACTACCTGGATGGAGAAACCCCTGCAGTTGTGAGAGTCACAGGAGAGCTGTCTAGCACACCTGAAGGCTTTTCACACTACAGAAGCATCTCCAGCATTCTGTCTCACCGCAGAGTTTGCTGCACAATAACACTTAAGAAAACTACAAAGAGGAAAAAAACACATCAAAATTCCTGGAAAGCTGTTTGTATGAGGAATGGATTTGTTATTAAAACAGACTGATATTATTTTTTTTTCTCCAAATGTATTGTTTTTGTTGAAACTGAAAGGTGTATCAATTTTAAAGACAAGGAACAGGATAAAAATTTTAAATGAAATGTTTTAATGATGGAGAAAAAAATGCTGCTTTGAAAATTCTAAGAAAGGTTTGGAGTCATTGTTTGGAATTGACTTCAATATTTAAAAAATATTTCCTAAAATATTTAAAGGCAATAACAATGAAATATTTTTATTTACTTGAAGTGACTTATTTGATAATATTTTGCAAATTTTTTTTTTGAAGGAGATTTCTTATTTTTTCCTTTTATTGGAAATAAGATTTCCTGCCTAGTTATTCCTATGCTACTTATTTTCAGGAAGTCCAATTACCGGCCATCGCATTTTAAATCTTTCGGTTACTTCTTTAAGGTTACACCAAATTAACACGTCTGGATCAGTTGACCAGCTATTAGGTTCTTATTAGATTTAATACCTGCAGGTATTAAAAGATTTTTTTGACTTTTCCATGCACACTGAGGGAGAGCTACACTGAAGCTATCCTGAACCATACTGAAGACTTCTCTGTTGGTTTGCACACACTGGTCAGTAACTTTCACTGAAAAATTTGCAATGATTGGTGCTACTGCCAGTCATACAGCTGCTAAAATAGATTTAATAGACTTAATTTCACAGGAACTCAGAGATCTGAAAAGCCCGTCTGCTAAGAAAGTAGTTAGAATAATTCATTAACTCTTTGGGAGCAGCTCTTTTACACACCTTGGCACTAGAGTCAACTGGAGTAATTAAGATAATAAGGAAAACTTTCCCTACGGAGCTCTTTACATTGACTGTGTCTTGGTTGAGCTACTGGCTGAGAATCCTTGATTAGAAAACGCTGGGAGAAAGAAAACATACAGACACTAGCTTTTATTCACTGAACTCTGGACCAAAGACTTATTCTTAACAAAATGGAGCTGTCATATATCAAAATAAAACTCAGATGATCTTGCTAAAAATCCTTCCATTCCTGCCACAGGAATCTACCATAGTTCTAGGCTTAGTCACTAACTTGTGTTGAAGAAGTGATGCAGTCACAGGACTGTAGCAAGATGAATTTAGGTTGACATGACAGCATGCAGAATACAATGACTATTTGGTTAATTATGTAGGTAGTGTGAAAAAAATTGTTTAATTTTTTCTTATCCATGGGCAATTAGACACTGTGGTCAGGGTGAAATGCAAGACTTCCTTTATTTCCTGTTTACACAGACTCTATCCTTTTTACCCTGTGCTTCTTAACGATGGTTTTGGCCTCTTTCTCCTCATTCCTCGGTGCTCTGACAGCCTGTCCTGCTTAGTTCTCCCACAGCCGTGATGTTGGACTAATTTCTGTAAAGCTGTTATGAAATCATTCATGACTCATTCTTCTGTTGTTTGCATCGGGGAAATGTGCCCACTAAAAGAAGCCTCACCATGGCATGGCAAGGAACACTTACCAACTTGTTAAGTAGGCTGAGCTGTGTTTTAGCAGGTCTGTAGAGCGGGTTCCAACCTATACATGGATGCATTAATATGCCTCTTCCTAATTCCTACCCGTAGGGTGGCCTGATGCATGTGTTGGAATATCCTTGCTCCCAGGGTACGATATTTCACGTTCAGGAGATACTATTAGGAGAAAGGGAGGTTCAGGTATAGCCCTCAACTGTTTTTTCGCCAGGCTTTGTCCGCCTTTTTCTCTTCCACCCTTGTGTAAGGACAATGATATGATCATTTAGCAAGTAAAGTGGTGGTATGGTGTGCCTTATCGTATTTTCCATGTCTGTAGCTTTCCTATCATGACTCTGTTACAGCTAGGACCCACCAAACAACAGTTAGTTCTATGTTTTTAGGCTACTTCTTGCCTTTTCTGACACTACATCTGTGAAGGTAATATATTGCCCAGATTAGGCTTTGCAGTTATGTTTTTCTTTACGTCTGGAAATGTTCTGTGATCTGCCTCATCTTAGAGTTTTAATTACTTTCTGCATTCAGATAGAAGTTAGAGGGGCCCAGGGCAACATTTTTGGGATGATTTTTCAGATTATTTTTACTTCTTTGTGCAGATTTTGTCTTCATTCTATATGCCTGGTAGGTACCACCTTGAATGATTCAATGATTCAAAAACAATTTAGATTTATGAAATAATAAGGACTTTCTCTTCTCTGTTGTCTGCTATCTTCTGATCAGATATTATAATCATTCATAGATCGTATGCTTTCTATATAAAAAATTGCCACTTAAGCAACTTTTTTATTTCTGTTGAATTTCTGTGTGAAGATAGTAGAGTAGGTCATTTGTTTCTATTTCAGAAACTATATATGACCAGCAGCCAGATCACCCTCTGAGGTTCCCTTATTGTCAACTACAGGTTTTTCACATTTGAGTTGATCCAAATCTCACTGAAAACAGTGAGAACATTTCTTTGAATTAAAAGAGATCTGGATGAAGCCTAAAACTGGCTGGTCTGACCAAAGACCATGAAAGCAGAAAAGCTTCTAGTAAGCATAGAATCTCAAACTAAATTAAAGACAATTAGATATATTTTATGTATGTTATTTGTTTAAAAAGTTTAAATACATCTTGTGCAAAAATCATTTTCTGCCACAACACTGTGATATTTCTCTTGCCTTTTCCCTCCAGACTTTGCAGTTAATCATCAACTTGAAGTCGTGGGGGAAAATATACTTTTAACTGTGTGCTTATAACTCTTCTTATTCACTGTTACTGCAAAGTAAACCTACAGTCAGGAGGCAAAATACCCTCCCCTCGTTTTGAGAAGTAGGCTTATACTCTCCACACTGGTATGTTTACATCTCTGGGCTTGCACCATTGCTTGCTCAAATGCTAGCTCAAAAGTTACAGTATCATGATATTGAATATTTACAGAATCAGAGTAAGTGCAATTAAAAACTATAATCAAAGGTAAGTAATATGAAAGCAGTGGGAATTGTAAGCACTTTTGGCACTTCAAAGAATCGGGTGTTCAGTATTAGAGTTTGATTAGTGTCTCGTCCATATTTGCTCTTTTTATTAAGTCTGGTTTATTTTAGATTTCAGTGAGGCTCGATCAGTGGAAAGCCCAGGACTTAGTAACTTGAAAGACTCAGTCTTTGAGGCGTTGAAAATTTCAACAGTAGTAAACCTGCAGTCAAACAGGGGTTTGAATCTCAGAGGGGTCCAGATGTTCTGTCTAGATATTCAATACTAATGGCAGATCTTAAACAGATACTTTCATATTAGTTTTTATGTCAGCTGCAAAGACAGAGAAGTTGACTGGCAAGTGGATAATCCACTGATAAGTGGACTCCAACTCTAAACAAGAATAGATCTTTTTAACTGTGCTTTGAAATAGGTTTTCCTTGGGAACAGTTGAAATATTCAAACTGTGTTGGAAACGGTGTTAAGAAGAGAGAGCACCGCTGTCGTTGCTGTTCTCTGAGTGAGGGTTTTGCTAGAAACATTAGCTGAAAAATTAAAAGGTGAGGATGTTAAGTTTTGAGATGATGACACATGTTGGCTTGCTTGAACTTCAAAGCTTTGTTGGATACCAAACAACTGCAGAGTTTTATATTTCAGGAAAATATTTTAAAAACTAATCTGAGACAGAAGGAATATGGGAGCAACCCGGGTCTCGGCTGTCATTAATTGAATAGTTAAGGTAATTAATGCAGTACAGTGTGTTAAAGGTCAAGTAAAGGTACAATACTTGGTTGTAACTGTTAGTGTATAGTCATTATTAACAGAGAACAGTTTGTCCATTTAGTTTTATAGGAGGACGATGCCATAAAATTCTGTCTCGTACTCACTTCCCGTCTCATTTCAAGGAACACTATGCACCTGTCATTATGCTTCCTAATCTTTTAAAACCTCCTTACACTGTGTCTCCAGAGCTAACAAAATACCTTTTTCCTGTCTACTTTATATGTAAATAACAGATTCATGAAAGAGGTTTCCTTTGGTTGATTGGCTTGGTCTGGTTTCAGAAATTACAGAGCAAGTCAATTGTAAAACTCTGTAGTTTCCATTAAGTGGCAAGCATTTTAGATGTTGTTTCCAAATAATGCTGATGACTGCAGAACCATCAGAGAAAACAGAGTAAGTTCCTTCACATGAAGCAAGTTCTGTTAAGGCTAAGAAAGCATTTTTGTTCTTGTAATAAGCTGAACAACTTGCTGACTTACCCCAAGTTGAAGTCTATTTTCAGAATTCCTCTTTCAGTGAATAATTGAATTCTCCTGGTATCTGAGAGCTGAACGGTCCAGTACTGCATAACTAAATGTGACACATGTTCTGAACACAGAGACCAGTTTAGCTTTGTAGCAGACATGTTAAAAACATTGCATCGATACCTGGAAACCTGTTCATTAAGATGTAGAGTAGACAAATCATAAAAACAAGACAAAGCATTTTGGAACCGACCAGAGAGGTTTTCAAGCCAAACTTAGTCAAACCTTTCATAGTTTCCTTGCTAAAGAGAGAATATCTTCAGATATTTATGTTAAGCAGTCACAGTTGAGGAGAAAGACACAGTTAGATTACTTATTTCCCATTTGATCATTGTGAATTTGTTTTCTTGCTTCCAGTGATTCTTCTTTGCAAGATACAAAAAGAGAAGTGGGGGACACACTTGTGTATCCTCAAGGAGTTAAATACATGTAGTCTCAACAGAATCAGATTCCTGACTTGGAAGTCCATTCATCCATGGAATATTTTTCTCTAGGGAACTGGTAGAATAAGCAGATAGAGTTAGAAAAAGCACTGGAATGTGTGGGGAGACTTTTGATTGATTGCAGTGGGAGTTCGGTGGCTGGAGCTGTTGGATAACTGGATGGAGGTTGGAAAAATAAATTACATAGCCCAGACTGGCAAAAAGAAAAGGTTCAGGTGTAGTCACATAAAGATCTGCCATTGTAAGCTTTAATGGAAGCAGTAGGGAGACGTTTGACTGTTTAACATAAGACTTTGCTGTCTGCATTCATGTTTTCTTTTCTGCTGGTATGTAAAGGAGAAATACACCAACAAACCAGGGGTGGAAATTAGTAATACAGCAATGAAGGAATTATTGTTTTGAACTAGGTATGACATTCTCAAATAGAAACAGCATGATAGGAAAGCAGTTCTATTCCATCTGATAGAAACAGCATGATAGGAAAGCAGTTCTAGATGCTTTATCACTGAAATTATCTTAATTATAACAAATGGCTTCTATGAGAATATATAGCAAAAAACAGCACTAGACATGTCAAAGTAACACTAAATGTCGAAAATGTACATACTTCCCCCCAAATAGACATTAGTTTGCCATATTGTACATGGCATTATTCTGTTCTTAGCAATGCAAACTATTGAGAAGTAACTTCTGATTTCACTTCTACTTGTGTAGCTTCACTGTTTCCAGCAAGTCCCAAAATGAAGTATGAGAGGCAAAAGCTTCAGTTAGCAAAGAAGCTCTAACCCATTTCCAGACTCCTGACCTCTCCGTTAATAATGTACAAGAAAATACCTGATATCATAATTCAGAACATTTTTTCCCATTTTCTCTGCACAGAACTGATTGAATAATAAGCGTTAACACTGAATATGTTATTGTCTTTGGAAGATGAAAACATGACTAATTTGCTATGATAAGGTAGAAGAGAATATTTCTGTGTGTAATAGCAAAACTTTTGATTATTTTGTGATGTTAAAAACTCACAAATATTTTGACTTGAAATGCTCCTTGTTCCAGATCAGATGAGGCAAATATATTACTGACAGCATCTGTTTTTAATAGTTTACTGAAACGACCCAGAAAATACTAATGTACTGAAATATAAGTAGCCCAAATCATAGTGAAACAGATACTTTGAAAACTAGTAGAAAGGACAAGTAATAAAACCCTAAAAATTATTCAAAGGCTCTGTATGAAATTGCTTTTGAGTTGGTGTTTCCCAACATGTCTAGAATGCCTTGGTATTGTATTATAATAGTGAATTCCAGTGTAAAGTAACTGTGCATCATTTCTGTATCTCATTAAACACCAACAAACCATTGTTTCAACCTCTACTGCAAGAGATCCACGTCATTCATAGTGGATTTTCTGGGATAGCTAAAAAATTTTATACACAAAAGTTGGCTGACAAACACACAAAGCTTGAAGAATATCACTGACCCCACAATAACCCCCCTACCCTGTGTTTTCTAAAAGCTTTCGTAAGAGTTAAGAATGATGCTTATTCTGAGTACTGATTGTAGCAGCCAGAAAAGGCATTTCAACATTGCAGCCTGGGAAAGAAAACTCTGTAATTGAACCATCCTCTTAAAAGCAGTAAAAGTTGTTGAGTGCATCATGGGTCAAATTGAAACTGCTTTGGGTATTTGGGTGCGTGGTGGGTTTGTTGAGTAAAGCACCCAGTGAAAAGGCAGAATTTTCTACTTTCTTTTTAGAAAATACTCTGTTATCCAGAAATTTCATCCTAACAATTTCTTTAGTCTGTGTCCAATGTATATGTAGAGGAAGTGTATTTCTTGTATGCATCTGTATGACTGAGTTTTACTAAGAACATGACTTGTATTCAGATATAACATTATTTTAACCAGTGTCTGGGCAATTTGATGGGATCCCAAATTCCTACAAACTACGTCTCACTAAAATAGTCAGCTGTTTTCCCATTCATTTTTTGAGCAGCCTCCCAGGCAAGCACTACAGTTGCTGGCACAAATGATACCCAAGAAATTATTTAGCTGTACAGCTCCTCAGCTTGCACATCCTGGTAGAGTTGTGTTGAAGCAAACTGCGCTCATGGATTTAATCCAGTTGAGGATGTGAAATTTTTTGTTACAATGCAACACCCGAACAGCGAGAAGCCAGCAGCCAGAACTTATTGCTGGAGTGGTCAAAAATATGATATGATTGATGACCATTCCTCTTGTATATCTCAGCATGATCTGCCATGGAGTGGGATATGTAGATCTCAGCTTGAAAGCAAATCTCCCAAAAAGCTCACCTGTTTCCACCCTATGCCTTTCCTAACATAATCTTCTCCTTCCTGACATGTATGTTAGCCTATGTGCTTATTGCACTAGCCTGTATACTCACTAGTTAATGCTTTTTTTAACCAGCATATCTAAACTGAACTGTCAATACCGCTCTTTGTCCCAAACTTCTGCTACTTTATGGAAAAAAAATCCAACGCGGGCCAAAACTAGCGAGTCAATTCTGTTATTTTTATAAGATTATCACAGGAATGCCAATGAAAATATTCTTAAGTTACAATGGGTGTAACACAGGATTTTCACATTACCCCCTCCCTCCGGGGGAAATCCATAACTTTGTCTACAGTGTGAACTCCACTCATGTGGGTCAGGGCAGATTTACCCAGTCAGTGTGTTTGTTTCCACTTCCATTTTCATTGGCACAAACCCAAACAACTAAGGGGAAACAGGCAGTGCAGGGCCCCCACCCTGGCTCTGAACATATTTTCTTCTATTGTAGCTGGTTCCCTCAATTTCCCAGATCAATCAAAACCTGCTGGAGTCACTGCTGCGATAAAGTCAGTTGCTGTCAGGGGGTAGGATATTTGTGCTAGAACAATCAAGATGGGTCAGAGCTTTTAGTGGCAATGGTAACCCAACAGAAATAAATGCCTACTGAATTCCAGTGTAAAATGGGGCCTGTGGGTGGTATGGAATATCTGGAAACACAATGAATTTCTACTGGTCTCTGTGTTGTGCTAGCATCCCACTCTGAGAGACTGAAGAGCATCAGCTCTGATCATTCCAGGGCTATCATAATTTTTTGGAGATCTGGTGTTTAACAAATACCAATAATGTTAATACTTGGATGACTCTGTTTGAGGGCTGGTTAGGATTCTCATTTTGAGAAAACAAGAGGTCAGTTCCCTGAAATGTCCTGTCCAAGTCTTAACAGCCTGCGTACGAAGAGTCCACCCTAAACTGGTGTAAAGTTCAAGTTCATTTATGTCCATTATGAAAAGGATTAAGAATTATAATGTAGTTTATATATTTATTTACAAGAAAAAAAACTAACAAAATCTCTCTTGGTGTAGGACCATGTTATACACTTGTGTCATCAGGATGGTTTTAGTGAAAATTCTGCTGCTGAGTTTAGCAGTACTGTCTATGCTGATGGTGAATGCTTCCTGAGTCAGTAATTTACTATTCTCGCTTCTGCTTTTCTAATCTTAACCTCAGATTTGAAAATGAAGCTTTGCTCTTCCTGATTTTTTTGGTACGCTATTACTGTTACTGACCTCAAGTGTATCCTGAAAGATAACTTTTGTTATCATGTTAGAAACAGGATGTACTGCCACCTGTTTCTCCCAGATTTACGTGTAGTCTTTGAACCACCAAAACCAGTGAGAACGGCTCGATGGTCTCCTACCTAAGATACACAAGATAGAGCCTCATGCTCTGCCTGGCTTTCCCTTTCCTACGCATGCACTGGCCACCTCTGTTCCAGTAAATGAGATGTGCTGGGGGCTGTTCTCTGCCACAGAGGCCACCTCACGCTCGTGCTGTGGTCAAGAAGGGTTTGGAGAAGAGCTGGCTGGGCTGGCCCAAGAGGTGTTGAGCCCCAGAGCCCATGATCCTGCCCGCCATCAAGGTGGAGCTGTTAATACTCTTCCCGATCAGTTGGTTGCGATTAGTTTCAAGCATAAACCATGAGATTTACAACTCCATGCAGTTACATCTCTTCTTATCAATTATTATATAGCTAGAGGGATTCAGCGGTCTTATTAGATACTTGGAAAAATGTCTGTTGGCTTTCTGAATCTTATGTTCCTTGCTTTGAAACTTTTCAGGTCAGGGTTCCTCAGGCTGATGTTGTAACACAGGAGATAATATTGTCTTTTACCAGCTTCCAATTTGCCACATGTAATTTCATTAATTGAGTGCCTTGTTCTTGTCTTACAAAAGAGAGAAAACAACCAGTTCTAATTCTACGTAACAAAAAATTTGATTTGTTAATAATGTGATAAGCGATAAGGGTTAGAGGGACAGGAAGGGGGAATAAGAAGTGACTTCACAGAAAAGTTACACTGTCATGTACAGCTATATATTAGTCCGTGAGGAGATTTTTTTTCCTACCATTTCATTATTCTTAGGTGCACCAACCGGTTCAGCCATTTAAAGCGTGTGCTGCAGGACGTAATGCATCAGCAAAAGAAGATGCGAGGCAAGCTGATATCACTGGCCAGGGCATAGTACTCTCTTTGTCTCCTGGCTTCAGTGGCCAAAACCCAATTGTTGAATTATTTTGTGAGAGCACAATCTTGTCTTTCATTGAATTATAAAAGGCTCTGCCAGGGTTATGTGCTATTTCCAGTCAGGAATATGGAGGCTTTAAATTTTTGCTGGGTACAAGGAGTACTATGCAGATGATGCAATGGGAATGATGCAGAATTAAGAGTCTGGACTGAGTTTTTAATAGTGCTTAAAATAGTGTTTTCTTGCAAATCAACAAAAAAACTCACATTTGCAAACCAAGAATAACACAAAGATGAAAGATTCTTTCTAATTACATCTTTGTTATACTCATACTGTACAAAATACACTTGAATATGTAAAGTTGCACCTTTAAGTAGGATAATGTAAAGTTTCACTCATATAAGGCTCATAAGATTTTTATTTATTGAATTATGCTCGTTATATTACTGATGAGTCTATGCAAGTGGTTTCACATAAAAACTGCTATTTTTTATCCTCTTAGGGGATTCTATATATTCTATGCCTATTGATATGAATAAGTATTTTAAGAATGTTTTAGAGAATTAATTAAATTGAACTGGGTTTCATTTTTTTGCTGACCTACACTATACTTAGAGGTATTTTAGTGACCAGGAGTTTAACTATTCAGTGTTTGGAGAAATTTAAAACCCCCAGGGTCAGCTCACCCCAAAGGTGAGCTGAAATATATTTCTCCACGCACAAGTTGTCTGGTGTCAAAGCCTGCTACTGATGCCTTTGCAGAGCTGGAAGGTAATCTAATATCCTACTAACAAAGGGTGATGGGACACGTTTGAACCCTGCCTAGAGGAATAATGCTTCTATTTTTAAGTGGGGAGGGCAGGGAACAAGAGGCTTTGACGTAGTGCCATTTTGAGAAGGTTCATGAGTGAATTAGAATTAAACTTGCCTTTCCTGGTCTTTAGGCAGAAAGTAATATGGGAAGGAAACTCAAAGATTGGAAGGAACTATTTCTGTGGCAGTTTGATATAAAAGATCAACCTCTCTCTCCTCCCTAGTTCAGTCAGCTACTTGGGAATGTAGAATATGCCCAGCGTGTTGGCAAGGAAAGGATTGCTGTGTGGACATTAGGCCGGTTGTAAAGTGGTCGATGTTAATTATTTAATCACACTGTTACCAGCTTTTCATTTGCAACCTGTGTATCTGAGAGTGGATCTCTCTCCCTGAATGGGTTTTTGTGTAGGTTGATGCCAGTATGAACTCCTTGCCTTAAAAAGAAAAGAGAATGGTTGGACCTGGAGAGGATGGCACAGCCGTCCTCACCGCTCAGGTTCATGTGGTGCCTCCCCTGGTGTTTTCATACAGAAGCTGTTATGGAGTCCTGCCCTCCTCTTCTGCCCTGAGGGGGCTGCGAGGCTGAAGATGGGACTGTAAAAGCTTCAAATCCGGGACTCAAAGGCATCATTGTGCAGGAAAGGACTTTAAACAGTTACTGAATTATAAGTCCATGCTTAAAGCCAGATCATATCTGTGAGACTTTAGGATTTGAATTTGGGACCGTCCACACTGTAGAAATGCTGAAGTAGTTATCATTATCATTATATGGTTCACTCACCATATGAATGGTTCCATATTATTACAAATCAGGGGACACTTAACATTTATAGACAATCACAATTATATTTTCAACCAGTAGACCTCAGCCCTGTTACATCGTATGTGTAGGGACAAATTTTTATACGTATCAGGATGGGAGTCTTACTTCCCTTCTATTTATTGCAGAGATAATCCTTTTTTTGTTGTTTTTGTCCTTCTTTTTGCTGCCTTTTTTTTTTGAAGCTGGTTGTTTAAATAGTTAGAGCTAGGATTATCTCTTTAATTTGAGGATTACAATGCATGCAAACATTAAATTATGTGTTTGTATAGTAATTTTTATCAGGGTAAGCATACAGTAGCAAAATTAGGTTCTTTTTGGAAGATCAAACAGCTTCTACAATTTGGAAAGTAAATAAAGAAGCAAAAATAAACCTGCCACACCTCCTCATTTGCACTTTCTGAGAGAGAATTCGATCAAATTGTGGGTTGTGCAGAGAGCAGACAATGTGGTTTGCTGTGCAGAGGCTCCAGAAGCTCCAGTGCTATGCTTAATGTTTTGAATAAGAATTTGTGTAAGTCTTATCTTCTAACTAACTTATAAGTGAGTAAGCAGAGCATTACTTTATGTCCAGACTGAATGACGTGACACTTCTTTGCAATTAATATATCCACATTTTGCGTGTAAGTATTTCTGTAGGGCTGCAGATCCCCTTTACATCCATTTTTTTTTTTTTTTAAAGTGAAGATAAGCTACTGTTGAAGCCTTTGCCATGTGATAGCTGCTCTGGGTTTAGTGTTTGTGTCTCGTTGGAATAACACGGGTTTGTTTGTTCTGTAGCCATTCCAGCCCACCCACATCTTGGTGGTTTGGCCCTTCCTCTTGCTTGTCTGCAGGTGTGCCCATTGCTGACCTCATTCACCCGTCTATTTGCAGTCATAAATACATTTAACCTAATGTTTGGTCATATCTCTGTTATGGCATCCTTGAAATAGAAAAAAAAAAAACAAAACCAAAACCAAACCCAACAATTAATTGCTTATTATAAAGCAAGACTTATTCCTGCCTGATGTTTATCAAAACAGATATTTTTTCACGCTGCAACACTAAGTGATTCTAAAGTTTCACTTCTTTTTTGGGCTTTGCCACGCACTTGCAAGTCCTTACATCATGTCACCTCCCCACGCTTCTCTCTTGGTTCAAAATGACTATCCTTTTAAGTGCTACCTTTTCAAATGTAAGTAAAGTGCTGAAAGGTTCTCAGATGTCTACATGAAAGCAAATTCTAATTAATTCTGTACTGCTTTTCTTATGGCTACATTGCTCAGTGCCATAGCTAAAATTTATTTCAGGATATTTTCCTATGAACATTGTGTCCCTCTACAGGGAAAAGTAGAGTTAATTTTCATGCCAAAATGGAATCCAGCAGCCTTCTATCTTACTTTTATGAGGGAGCCTTTTAATGGACTTTCAAAAAAAAAAATACCAGTAATGTTAATTCAGCCCACACGGGCTATCATTGCGCTGCCTACGCCAAGTGTAGTTATTTACACTTCTGTCGGGTGGTAAATGCTGTGCAGAAGTGCAACTGGAAAAAGAAAACCCAAATGCAAGGTGTAACTTAGTGTGAAAACAAACTGTATAATGCATGAATTGCAAGTGCAGACGTTTTCCCCCAGAGACCCCGTTTCCTTTGATCCTGACTTTTATAAACTTTTAAGTCTTCAGGGCTGAAATGGGCAGTGTCCCAAGCTGGGTTGGTTTTGCTGTTTGAAAAAAAAAAAATCTTAGCCAAACAAAATTTGTCGTCCAGCATTTCTCCAAGGTTGGGTAAGTGCAAAAATGAAAGCAGCTGGAGAGATAGAAGTCAAAACTCACGCTTGAGGAAGAAGAGCAGAATATAATAGCGCAAAAGATGAGGTTTTGGGGGGAAAATGATGACAATGGAGAGTAGAGAAGTGTGGGGAGCTAGAGGAAAATATGAATATTACCCCAGACTTTGGAGTGATGTGTGGAATATGTTAGTCATGTAAGAAGAAATCAAAAAAGAGAAGTACGAATGTATGGGATGAGGTTACATACAGAATGTTTCCTTCCCGAATCTGCAGTGCAGTGTTGTAGCTCTGCGTCTGACTGTGGTTCAGCTGCCCACAAATAGCTTGTGAAAGTCACTTTCAAATTGTGGACCTCAGTGCCTACAGGAGCCTTCATGAGTTCAAATGGTGGCATTCTGTGCTGAGGCTCTAAAGAGACAAAATTGGTAGACAGGACAAGCTGGGCAATTAATTTTATTCCCTATGATATGGGGTTTGCATGTGCGCATGTCTGTTTTATGGTGCAATCTTTAATGAGTCACATACTGTTTCCCTCAGCCCTTTAGTTTTAGGACAGTCTTCAGATGATTCAGCATAATGTAGGAAAGACCAGTATAGGGTACTTTCCTCTGGATAGAAATTGAAAGGTGTATATGTGAAATAGGCAGGAAACTCCCTAGAAGAGAGGGACTGGTCTCGTGGTTAGGAAAATTGGCAACTGCAAGAATGGGATTCTATCCCTGCCTTTACCGATAAGTTCCTATTAAAGGTAGCCAAATTGCTTTGACCAAAATTTTCCATTGGCCACCAAGTACTCATTTTTGGATTTTCTACAGTGGGCCAGATTGGCAGACTGCTCTCCCAGCTGCAGTTTAAAGTCATAGATAGTGTGCTTTGGACATATAAAACCCTGTACAAATACTAAGTAGTTAAGGAAAATCAGTACTATCATCTTTTAGTTTAGGGTCCCAAAATCCATGGAAACTTTTGCCAGTTTTGCCCATTACCTCCATGCCTAACCTTATCCTTATAAAATGGGCATGATATGAGGGGAAAAAGCCATTTCTCTTACAGTTAATTCCTCTTCTGAAGTCAATTAACATTTGTGAATCACTTAGATAACTTTGGTGAAAGCTCTAACATACTCCAGATGAATTTATTTGTTTTCCTTTTTAGTATAGTGTTAAATTGTCATACTAAGTACTTAATTATTCTTTTATTATTGAAAGTATGAGCCCTGCAGGAAAAAAAAAAAAGTGATTATGAAACGAAAACCATACCCATTCTCATGAATATTCTCATGATGGAGACAAATGAATTGCCCAGTGGAGTACTTGATTTCACTATACAGGGAGGGTGTTCATTTTGGTTTGGGGAATGAAAGAGGGGGAGAAAAGGTGAAGGCTTTTATTTGATGAAAATTATTTAAAGAGTGAATTTCGTGTGATCTAGGATGATAAAAAATACTTGACAGGCAGATTCTGTGCATGTGAGGTTCCTGACCAAGAATAACATACCTACATTTGTTCCCATTAAAATCAATAAAATATCTCAGATTGCTTGTAGAAATGTTTGTGGTGTGTATTGCAACAAGTATTCAGTATCCACAGTTCAGAACTGCTCTGGGCCAATTGGATTGCAAAATATCTGTCAGTTTTGGCTGACAGCCTGAGATTGCCACAGCAATTTTTCTCTTTAATGAGTAAAATAGGTGGTGTTTATAGAAAAAGAACTGTCTCATGAGAAGCTGTGCAAAAAGTTCCATTCAAAACCATTCTGTTTATATATAGTTTTGTTGTTTGTTTTCTTTTCTTTTTACTTACTACTGTGGACATTTGCATGAAAACAGGATATTTCTCCTTCAAATTGCAGTCAGGGACAGAATAGCTGCTATGCCAAAATGGAGCCAACCCACTTCAAAAAAAGTAAACTATTTTGCGCACCAAATCTGTTTCTTCTGTATATGTAAAGTGAAGCACTTATTTTCCTACCTAAATTTAGGGCTTGTTTTTTTACATTAGTTCTGTAAAACCAACAAAACAATATGGATATAATAAAATGAGAAGATGTTAGTGAAAAGATTAAATGAGTAAAAAAAACAGTAACATAAATAATATTTATGTTTTAGTGTCTATAGTGACAGACTGCAGGGATAAAAGTATTTTCGTTGTGTGTGCTGATGGGGTTTTTTTGCACAGTTTAGAAACAATGATAAATACTCGAGAGAGAGAAAAATAGAAGAGCTGAGTCCTGTTATGGCTGCTGGTGGTCAGTAGAATTAATAAAGGCTGGCTTCTCTTTAGAATGTCTGTGGTTTTTTCTGGTGGACAACTTGACATTTCTGATCTCAGGTTGCGTGTAACGTTCTACCAACTTCAGAGATAGACCTTTAGTGACAAGTGGTGGTTTTTTTCTGGTTCAGCAATATTTTATAATGCCCTTAAGATTTACTTCAGGGGTCCAAGGCTGAACGAGTGTACATTAAGACTTGTGTTCCTGTATGGATTTACATCACTTAACAGCTTAGTCCCTGGCTTCGGGTCCATCTGGGTGCGCAGGGAAAGCCCTCAACTGCCCAGAGAGCTCCGTGTCATTGATTTCTCTGCAGGAATGAGTAGGACAGCGGGTGAGGCGTGCTGCTGCCAAATCCTCACCCCTTGTAGCCCTCATCCTAGCAATCAGGGAGGCAGGAGTGTGAATCACCAAGCCTTCCAGCTGGAGGCAGCTCCAGCCGGAGCCGTCTTAGGGCTGCCCTGCCCTGCAGAGGCTCACTCGCCCTGGACTAGGAGACCTCAGTGGCTTGTGGCTTAGAGCGTGCTTTTCCTGTTCCTCCTCCTCTCAATCTAGGGTGGTTCTCTGAAAACCCCTGCCTATCTGCGCAAAATCCTCTGGCCAAAGCCGTCATCTGTTTGTACAACCGCAGGACCAATAAGTAAATATTGCCTCTCGGGTTAATTAATGGAACAGCAGGGATTCAGGGCAGGTGAGCATAGTCCTCTCACTTATCAAGATTTCCAGAGAAGTTCAGAGTGGACAGGCTCCTGTTTGTACTGTACAGATCAAGTTTTCCAATGTCATGAGCGCCACTTCTTCCCAAAACTGCCTGCAAATCTTTGAGACAATCTTTTTTTTTCCTCATTTGAACAAATAAGCATCCCACTGCTCTTTTCTAGTGTAACTAACCTGTGTTTGTCTCTGAGAGCCCAATTAATTAATAGCCTTTTTCTCTCTTTGGGGCCACATGAATTCATGATTTGCAAATAAAAATTAGAAAAGACAACTCACAATTCTCCCTGTAGATGTAAACGGCTTCTTTTTTTTTTTTTTTGCCATGCCACTTCACAGAGTCAGGGTCCATCTGCTTCGGCCAAATACCATTTGAATGTGACCAAACAGCATCAGGACCCAAGCAGTGGAAAGAAATATCAAGGGCTCTTTGGAAGAGTTGTTGCATTTATTCCTGTTTTATAGCTACTCTATATATAGTTTACACTTGACAACTTTGTCAATTGCTTCTCCCTTGGGCAACTAATACTGCATGTTCACATTGTCCTGTTTTTTTCATACTTGTAGTACGTGTTGCAGGATTGTGGCCTGATGAAATGTTTGCAAAGTAATTCAGCATAAATGTGCCAGTTGGTTATACTGGCGATATTCAGCTCCCACCCAGTTTGTTCAGCGCTGCTTTGGCAAACTGTTACAGATTTCAGCAGCAGGCAGTTCACGGCAATTATATCATATAATGCGCTAAGTAAATATATGATAAATGAGCAAATGAAAACCAAACAAGAAACGCAACCCTGGGGACTAACTGGGCCTGAAATTCTCATGGATCAGCACAGCAGGTGAGCAAAGGAGCATCAGGGAAGGGGTAAGAATTTCTTAGAGCCCAACTGCCACAAATATGTCAAGGAACTGAGTCAGCAGGGTGAGAGTGCAGTAATTTGCTGTTGGTTCGAAAGCCAGTAGCTCGCTGCTGCCCTTCTGGGTGATACGGAGAGTGTTTGCTGGAGCTGCTGATGACTAACCTCCCGAGAGCTCCCCAGAGCTGCTGCTGCTGCTCCTGCCCCTCCTCAACCCATCTCTTGTGCCGCTGCGTTCCAGGGACATTCCTCTGGGAACAATAGCGTGGCACAGAGCGGCTGGAAGGGCCACCAGTCAGCATCGGACCAGCAGCCAAAAAATGTAAATGATGCCAGTCATCTTTTCAGAAGTTGCAGCTGTAGAATTTGTTTGCCTTTCTAAATTAAACGATGTTGCTTTTGCCTTTGTCGGGTCAATATACATAGCAGATATGTATTATGTGCGCAAATGAATATTTAGCAGTATAATTTTTATTTCTTTTTGCAGGATTTCATATATACTCTTACATAAAATACTATTTTTCTGTATTATTCCTGCAGCATTTTCCCCACTAGAAGCCAGGCTTTTTTCTGCCTTTCTTCCTCCCATCTCTGTTTATGCTTTTCTGTATAGAAATGCATTTAGTTAATTGTGTTTAATTAATTTCCTGTTAAGTTATCTCTCTTCCTGACCTGCAGCCTTTCTCTGTTTTTATTGCCAGCTCACGGATGCTACGACTGTAGGATCGTCCTAACTGACCCCTCTGGAGTTTTCACTTCCCCGTGCTTCCCCAGTGATTATCCCAACAGCCAAGCGTGCAAGTGGATCATCCGGGCACCTCATGGATTCATCATACAGCTTACATTTATTGATTTTGACATCGAAGAAGCTCCGGGCTGCATTTATGACTCATTGACATTAGACAATGGAGAAAGTCCAATGAACCTTTGTGGCATCACCGCCAAAGGATTATCCTACAACTCGACTGGAAATGAAATGATCGTGTCATTTAAAAGTGACTTCAGCATCCAAAAGAAAGGTTTTAATGCCAGCTATGTACGAAGTAAGTAAAGCCAAAGTATTTCATCCCTCCTGTAGATGTTTAGAAGGAAATGTCCTCTAAGGGTTAGAATGACACTTCCCGAAGGAATCAAGTCCTTCATGAGAAGAGAAAGGATGGGAAGGCTGCAGGGTTAAACTACAGAGCTCTCTTGTATATTTTTTTAAACTAATTTATTTTTCTTTAGATGAAAACAAATTATTTTATTCTGGGATGTGACATCAAGTGTGTTAGGAAAACTTTTCATATGCAAAGATTTTAGGCCTAACAGTGCTTCTCCCTGAAGATTTTATGCTGGAGGGTTTGGAAGCGGGACGTCTGTCCTTCAGGTGAGCGTACCTGCAGAGGGGCAGAGAAACCCAAAGGAGAGCATGAGAAGGAACTTAGTTGAACCAGAGAAAAGGCCAACCCGGACCTCTGGCCCAGTGAAATGCCCAGCAGTGGGGTTGAGTTTGTGCAGAAGGCAAAAATTCTCAGGGGTTCTTCCAGCCTCTAGAACAAGCTCCCAGGGATGAACTGGCATTGCAAAATAGCTACCTTTTCTTCCAGTCCCTTGACCTTCCTTTCTCTTCCTTAAATAGATACCAGTGCTTAAATTTTAAAAAGTCTAACAACTGCAAAAAAAAGAAGACACTCATGCTTTTTTCCTCAGAAGGAAAGGGTACAAATAACATGTGATTGATGTTTGTTTTGTTGTTTAAAGCATTAATAAGAAGTTGCTCTCACATGATAGTAAAGGGCATCAGGCTGATCCCTTACAGGCCCTATATGCTACTCACCTTGAATTCCACTTCAGGGTTATAGTTTGCAGTTGAATGCTCTTTTTGCTGAAATCACACACCTTAGAGCAAAGACTAGTCTTTAATCACAAGCACACCTTTCTCATGATTTTTCAAAAATATTTATTATGCCTATCCTTTATTCTAAAATAACTGAGATAGCATCCCCCAGAAATAATAAGACAAAAATAGTCCTCATGATGCCGGCAAAACTTGTGTGCAGTTCTGAAAAGAAAAAAAAGGTAACGTCATATCAGAGGAGCTAAAATTGCTTCTTTCCACTGACGTCCTTTCATGCTGGCAAAATGAATGTAGTAATAATTTGAGGAGCAAGCCCCTGTGCTCTTCTGAAAGTGGAAAAGGCTTTGAAATTTGAAATTTGAAAATAGCAGCTCTTGCTGTACTGTAAGAAATTGTCAAATCAAGTGGAGCATAAAAAATGATATGCAATAAGATTATGCAAAATGATTTATTTCTTTATTCCTCTTTAATATTTTAATGTTTAAAAGGTTGCCCAGAGAAGTTGTGGCTGCCCCATCCCTGGAGGGGTTCAAGGCCAGGCTGGATGGGGCTTTGAGCAACCTGGTCTGGTGGGAGGTGTCCCTGCCCATGGCAGGGGGGTTGGAACTCAATGATCTTTAAGGTCTCTTCCAACTCGAACCATTCTAGGATTCTGACTCTAAGGGATAATTTACAAATGGAATTGAAAGATGCAATGTTGCCCTCAGATGTGTTCAATGAGGAGGGAAAGGTCTACAGACATAGAGAACCATTTGTGTATATGTACCCATAGGTAATGTATTTTTATGAAAGCAAAAATATTGCCTCCATGCCAAATTGAATAATACCTTATGTTCACAAATAGCACTATTAAAAATAACATAGTGTTGGAAGTTATCCTTTATTTTTTAATAAGAAGATTATTCCTCACTGTGAGTAAAGGTGTCAATGACCTTCACCAGTGACTTATACTGTAATGTTTCATAGACATATATATTAGTTCAGAAACTCTATGTTAAGGTTTGCTGTTAGGCATCTACACTAAGGCTGCTGAATTTTGTTTCATTACTCGAAATCTGTAACTCTCACCTGACATCTTGATTTTGACTGTGGATGCCAGGTCAGTTGGCTGCATGCATCTAGGGCAAATTATAACTAAATTCTCCTTATTGCCCACGGTTGTGCCTTTGCAGGGGCATCAGAAGATAGTTACAGACAAAGATCACAGCAACGTTTAACCTGGCAATGGATACAGAAAAGGGCTTGGTAAAGGGATGATAACATACTGGTCTCCTTTCAAGTTATAAAAGCATGCTGACTTTAGGACATAACACAGTGAAGTTATGACACATCTGCATGGCAGATGTCAGTGCTACGCTCTTCTGTCCTTGCAAGGAATTGCCAAAGCCATCAGAGAGATTGCACATCCCCTGACTTCAGGCCCCCAATGGAGTTTCAAAGCTCCTTTGTCAAGCTCACACTATTATTACTGCTGCGAATATGATACCTGAGAAAAATCTTTAATTTCTCCCAGGGCAAGGGAAAGAGTGTTATATTAATGTTTTCTTTCATTTCTCAGAAATGATCACATGGAAACAACAAAATTAAGTAGCTTGCTAAATTTTGAGTTTCATAAAGTAATGCAAAGTCGGAAAGTAAGGCACAGCAATTTCCTATGTAGAAATAGCATTTAGAAAGACATTAATGTTACCTCCTAATATACAATATGTACACAAAACAAAATCTATGCAGGGAAAGACAAATATAAAAGAGTGGGTTCTGGGGTGGTATTAGCTGAGAATAGAACAGTTTTTGCGTGACTGCTCAGTTTTATATCAGTGGTTTCAAACTGAGTTTCACGGAGCACGTCGTGTTACCCATAACAACTGGGCCGCCCACACAAATGTTGGCTTTCCTGGTTGTCACCTCCTGCAACACACCAGCAGCAGATGGATGGGCCGTATCCTCAGCTGCAGTAAATGAATGCAGCTTTGCAAGCCTTAAGGGAATCATCTCAATTTACACCAGCTGAAGAGCTGGCAGGTTAAATGATTTTCTAGTAATAGTTAACTGTGTAAGTAATAGCTCTCCACTGGTAAGTAGAAGTCACTCAGCCACCAAAAGGAGAGGAAGGAGAGCCAACAGACCTCTGTTAGTACAGAAATACTTGAGACAGTGTCATGTAAAATTAACACTCAGTTGAGTAGTACTCCAGCAGCCTGGATTAAAAGCACAATCCAGTGGGGTAGTAACAAAAAGCTCTCAAACAGGTATTTGGTTTGTAGACCACATTAAAGTTGATGCAAAGTGGGGTAATAACAAAAAGCTCTCAAACAGGTATTTGGTTTGTAGACCACATTAAAGTTGATGCATCATCTTCCAGCATCAGTGAAAGGGCAGATGAGAGGAGTGAAGCTGAGAGCAGCAGAAGTCACCACTCAAGCGCTGGGTGGTGAGAAGATCATCAATGGGCAGAAAAGCAGGTTTCCCTGCAAGGGATTGTAAAATACAGGCTAGGGACTGGCTTGCTTATGGATAAAGGGATGTATGAGATGTGAGACAGCAAGCTGGAAGAAAGCTGGGGCCCTAAAAAGCAGCAGAGGAAGGCTTTGTGTCATCCCAGTGCCCCGATGTGGATCTTGAACAGCCAGCTGCCTGTTGCTGGTCGCTCCTCCTGCATCCAGGCTGCCAAGACTTTTGTACATTTTTCATGAGTAAACAGCAATGCAACCAAAAAAAAAACCCCTGTTCATTTTAATCCAGTTACCTTCCTAGCAGAAACAATTCAACATCATTCTGAATGTAGTCTAAGCATCTGGGTGAATATTCCAAGAATATATGTATATTCTTCCTCAGAGAATAACTGGTTTCTCCAGTACTAACATCTGAAATTCATCAGTATGATGACTGGCTGTGCAACAGTAATCAGGAAAGAGATCTGCGCTTAATGTTGATGGCAGGATTCTGCTTTCTCCACATGGACAAAATACTTGTCAGTTTTGTCCTTTCACTGTACGGGGAAGCTGCCAGCAGTTAAATCTGTTGGAGTATGGCAAAGTTGAGTAGACTTGTTCAGTACCAGAGCTGTGTCCTCCCTCTTTGTTTCTCTTCCCGTACCGTTTAGATGTGACCAGATGGTCCATAACTCTCCTGACCCGCCCCCCAACACAGGCTGAACAGTTCATATAAATGAGCTTTCTTCTTTTTCAGGTCTTGAATCCTTATGCTTCTTCTGGAACACTTTCCGTGTTATGTGAGGAAGCTTACAGTATAATTAACCCATGAAAAAAATGCCCCTGTTTTCAATGGAGAATTGAACCTATTTTCTATCTATAAAATTGTTACAACATACTTTTTCCCTTGGGAAGAAAAAAAAGCTATGAAGTAAATCCAGTAGCTATAAAAACCCAGTATTTTTCTCTCTTCCCTCCCATACTCCCGTTGCTGGGTTGGTGGATAACGTGCAATGCTTTATGTTATTTTACTATATAATATATTGGTCAAATTATGTCCTTGTGTATATCCAAATATGGCAGTTTGGAGCTCGGCGTCTTTGCAAGGAGCTGGCAGAGGGAAATTGCAATACCACAGGCTACACAGAGTCTTCATACCCCATGTATCTGCGTCTCTTCCCAAGTATGGCGTGACAGTCACCCTTCCCTCACATGTCTCATCCTCTCATACTGAAAGGTTTTTATTTCATTCCGAGAAGGGAACAGGTGTAGTAATTCATGTATGTGTTGTGACATCACTTAAAAATCCCAGGGGAGACTAAAGATTAACTACCATGGCGGTTATTCTTCAGCAAAAACCAGTTTCACTTCCAGCACATACCCTGTGAAAATGTGTAAAAGAGGTAGCAGATGTTTGTTGGAGAAGTGGTCTGCCACAGAACTGTGGAACCAGCAGTAAAACCAAAGGTTGCTGCAATCTGGTGCATGACTGATAACCTGAAACTTCTTTATGCGGAGAAAGTTACTAGAAGAATTTTTCTGCCATAAATGTGCCAATAAAGCTGCACATATTGACACTTTATTTTGAAAAATAATGTTCTCCAAAGCAGAGTGAACAGAACCGTCATTAATATCCTCATGGAGAAATAGCACATGTCATATGATACTGTTTCTCACATTTGGTGACTGCCATTTTTACCAGTACAAATGAGGATACTTAATTATGATTAGAGACAGTAATTCTGTCCATGCCTAAATACCCTTACAGCTGTGCATATTTGCAAGAGGACTAGCCATTTCTAGGTACTTGTGCAAAATCCAAACCTGCTGACCCATATATTAGCAAATAGTGAACATCTTGGATATAAATATTCGTGAACATCTTGGATATAAATATTCATGAACATACGTTTACAGTATTCAACCCGAAGGCTGCTGGGGACTAAAATGAGAGGATGCCTAATGGTTTGCAGAAACCCGTTAGCTGAATTCAGGATCAAAAGGCTTCAGTTTGGCAAGGAATGTAACGAGGGCTTTCTTCTATTGCGATATTTAAAAGAAGCAAGGCCTGAACTTCATTGGTATAACGCAGTCATGCAGACAAGTAATTAAAATAATATATCTTAGGAGCAAGTCATACTGTGTTTTTTAAAATAACTGGTTTATTCCATTGCCTAATGCATCCTTACTAGATGAATTAGTAGTAAATTTTATAAAGTGAGCTGTGAGGCAGCGTTGGAAGTTAGTAGGTAATATGTCCTAATATTGCTCTTAATGCAGCTTGAGGAGTTTTTAGCTGTGTGTAGAGCAGCATTCTCTAAGCCATTGAAAAGGAACTCTGTATATTCCCAGCTGAGTCCACTCCCAGAGCCAAATTCCCCTTCCTGCGTGCTATTGGTATATTGCAGTGATAAAAACCACCTGATGAATGTTTGATTTAGTGAACGTTACTTTAATCCCTGCTGCCAGTCTGCCTTTGTTGGTTTTTTTTTTTTTTGTCTGTATGATAAAGTTGGGGATTTTTGTTAATTTATTTATCTGCTCTTGGTTCCAGTCGCCGTGTCTCTGAGGAATCAGAAGGTCATCATTCCCCAGGTCCCCGATGTCGACGCCGTGTCCGTGGCGGAGACCGTCTCGGTGCCGGAGCTCAGCCAGTTTACGCTGTGCTTTGAAGCCACCAAGGGCAGCAGCGATGACAACGACGACTGGAAGGTTTTCTCCTACACTGATGCGCTTTCGAAAGAATCCTTCAGCTTCGGGAAGACCACAAAAGGCCATTTTCTGTCCATCTCAGGCATGCAGTGCGTCCTTGAGAACGCATTGCCCCGAAACGCAGAGTTTTTCACAGGAACCTTTCAACAGCTCTGCATCGTAGGGGACAGCTTCGCGGGCAGTGTAGGTGTATACGCCAAAAACACCTATCATATAGTGTACTGTCCAGATATCTTTGGCAAAGTTATCCCTGGAAATGGGAGGCTGGTGCTGGGCTCTAACAGCAATGAAGTGAGCTCTCTAAATGGGGACATTTACAACTTCCGCCTCTGGAATTTCACCATGAATGCGCAAACGCTGGCCAACCTCAGCTGCGATGTGAAAGGGAACATTGTAGACTGGGAAAATGAATTCTGGAGTATTCCAACTTCAGCACTGAAAGCAGAAAACAATTTGAGTTGTGGTGAGTAGGCCTCGCCAAATCTTTTTTTGCTTGTTTTCCCCCCACGCTTCTGCATTGTGCTGAACATATCGTATACCAGCACGGGGAAAAAAAAAAAAAAAAGAGAGTTCCTGTGAAAGAAAAACAGCTAGGTGCTTACCTTTCTTAGGCTTTAGCTCAACTCTTATCATACACGAAGTCTTTGAAGGGTATAGAGTTGATTCCCTAAAGGAAAAGGACAAGTCCCCTAAGCGTATTGGGTTGCTGCTTGGAATGATCTGCAGATCAAAGCTCTTCCAAAGCAGTTTGTTTGTTGCCCTTCGACTCCTCCAAAATGGGGATAACAGGCAAGTACCTCCTAGCCTCAAGTAAGATTAGAGTGGTCTCTGGAGAAAAAGAATGTGTGTTAACCAACCATTTAGTAAATGTTTTTGTACCTGCCCTTTGGCTACCTGGAAGGAGCACTTGCTAGCCCTGTGCTGTGTGTGCAGAGCCAGCAAAAGCCGTGACAAAACGCATATGAGACAGAAAAGAACAGGAGAAGATTAAATTAGAGGCGGCAGACAGGAAGGAGGGGGAGTTTTAGATCGAAATCATCAGATTTTATCTTCCTGATGACATGTTATCAGTCCTTCTTTTAATTGGTAATTACTCAAGGTCTTTCTTCCTGTAGATTACTCCAGAAGATAAATTTCAATATACAAATGGCCTACTTTCCTTTCCCGGCTCAGCCCCTTCATTCTCATAAATGCCCAGTTGTAGTTTTTATATATGTATAATGTTGTTACAGCTGGTTCACAGTTTTCTACTGGAACAGTTTTTTGCAGATGAAAAAAAAAAAATCAAACCTGAATAGTCTTTGTCACTTTGGACCAGCATTATTTTTTTTTTTTTAAAGAATGTTTCGGTTAGTAACCGCTATAGAGATATTTGGATAATTCTAAAATGCATAGAGGAAAATATGAATCATGGCCAGCGGTAGACTATACATGTACATACGATGCTTGTGAAAACCAACTGCTATCACACTCCATGTTCACAGAGCTTGAGTCCTCCTATTGTAACAAGTACACATTTGTTTGAAAAAAAAAGAAAAAAGAAAAGAAAAAAAAAAACAAAAAAGTTAAAGTAAGCAGTAACAAATATTGGCTGTTTCTGAATCACGTGGGGTCTTTTCGTATCTGATGTTGTCCTCTCCAGTTTTGCCTTCTGACACCTCACTACTTATTAGTTTAAACATAGTTTAGATAGTGTCAATATAAGCATCTCCTGACAGAGCATCTGTCAGCACTCTGAGAATCCTTCCTTTAAACCAGAAGCTGGCATCATTAAGGTGTGCTAGTTTCTGTATCTAATAGCTCATGAAGGATTAAGTTGGCTAAAAAAAAATATAAAATCTTGCTTACTTTAGTTTAGTCTAACCAAAGCGTGAAGTGCTCATTCACAGCTAGACGCTGGGGCAGCTCTCAGCTTGCCTCTGCTAACAAAATTTAAGCAACACCTCTATAAAAACATGAGCAACTGGGTGCCTTCACCCCTCTACCAAAACAAAGAGAAGGCTGATCTAAACATAGACCGTGACTGATGAAGGTGTTCTGGACGCAAAAAGTTGCTGCTTTTCCAGCAGAACGAAATGATCTGGTAGAAAATGACTTCTCAGAAAATCTTACTGCTCTTACACCATTATACAGTGAAGATTACTGCAACAATTTTGCTAAAAAACCTATCAAGACTTCTATAAGTGTTGCGGTTTCATTTAATTTGGACTGGAGTTACTGGTCCTGTCCTTCTTTCTGTTAAAGACTGCACAGTCCTGTGACACAAATGTAGTATCACAGCTGTGGGCATAGAAACAATACACGTATTTTGATTCCATGGCTTTATTCCCTGGAATGGCATTGTTGAGCAGTTTTTTTTTACAGCAGGACATTATTTTAGGAAGCGTATATTAGCGTTCTTATGTTAGGCCCAGGTCTCTATGCAATAACCATTCATAAGCATGGTTATTTCCTCTAACCAAGCCTGTGAGAAAACTAAGTCGCTAGTCAGTCTTTTTCCTTTAAAGATGTTAAATCACTCCCTATGATGCAGGCTTTCCTGAACCAGAGTATTTCCTAAAAGAAAATACTGAGTGCAGTGCCGTTTCAAAAATGGTTACTAATCCCAGAGATGGAATTGTTAGAATTTTTTTCCCTTCATCTTCTTGAATAAAAGCCTTCATTGTAAACCCAGCCTTCAACAGGAGAGTTGATGAGTCAGGCTATCAACCATGAATAAACCACTGACAGTGAGGAGATGACTGTAACTGATTAGGCTTCATTTAGCAGCAATGGAAGGATTTATGCAGAAAAGAGTTTTTCGCACGGCTCCAATAATGCTTCCCCAGGAAGCCGCATGTAACTTGAAAAAAACAAAACACTAAACCAAGCATTTAACAGTGATCTCAACATATCTGTGCCTGAACAGTGCTTACATTTTTCAAGGGGTATTATTTTCTTGGGTTTTCAGACAAAGCTTTTACAAGTAAATTTACAGAGCATGAAAACACTGGCAAATTGTTCCAGATAATCTTTTCATAAGTTTTACCTTCTCCTGGTTTATTCCTTAGACTAATGTTTTCACAGCTGTGCAATCATGGTGGGGTGTTTCTGGAAGACTTGACGGAATTCTGTTTTTATTGCCGTACCTTCGCAGGGCTTGCATTTAAAGGTGTATGTACACAGCCTGGGTATCCGGACTAATTTTAAAACAAGTAGCCTAGGTAACGATAGCGGTGTCACACCACCAGTTCAGAGCTGAGCGCAGGCAAACTGAGAAGCATTTGATCAACTTCTGGTGCTGATTTTGGAGCCTGCACTGACCGTACCTATAGCAGGATATAATCTACTCAGTTTAAGGGTAACGTGGCTGCACGTCTGTCCGTGTCTGCAACTGCATTTGCTTTGTGTACACCTCCTATGAGTCCTTCATTCCCAAAGACCAGAGGAATCCTTAATTTCGCTGTCAGATTTAACTCGGGGTGGGATCAGTCTGCCTTAAGCAGCTGAATGATGTTTCAGGCTGAGCTAATTACCCTCACTGCTGTTTATGAATAGTGGGATGAAAAAGGCTGTTCCAAAGGTCAGTGCATCTCATACTGGAGAAGATGTCTCAGTGAAGTCAGAAGTTTTCTCTGTAGGAGTGCCTGTTCCTGTCCACTGACTGTAAAGAAAGCCTGGTGTGACGAGCAGATACGGATGTCTGAGTTTTAGACATCTGAAGTGGGTGAGATATATCACCCGAAGTGTCTGTAATACAGGTCCATATCTACTGTTCGTGTTAGTGACCGTGACACCTGACTTCATGAAGTAGCTTATGCCAGGTATCTGTTTGCATCCATATCATTACATTTTCTTTGGTGGACACTGAGGGAAAGTCTAGTCTGGCCAGAATTCAACCCAATTAAAAATCAAAAAAAGTTTATTGAATATATTAACTGAAAATATTCCTCTTTGGAGTATACAGTCTTCTGACTTAAGTTTTTTCTGAAGTTGGATTGGATTTTTTTTTTTTAGTATCATCAAATAAAATCATGATTTCTTTTTTAAAAACTCACTGAAGAAAATAGGAAAGTCCACAGATTTTCCAAGCCAACTTTCAAGTGATGTTTCCATGATGCAGAACCAAGAGGAGATGGCTTACAGCAGGTTTTGATATTGGCTGTTTAATATTAGCAAATATATTTTGGGGGGCAAAAAAAATCTCATGCAGGAGGTAGTACATTCACTTAGGACGTTCTTCCTGGAGTTCATAGGAAGTATAACAAGGAAGTGAGTTTTCCTGTATGTCTTAATCTATTTGAAAAAAAAAAATAATTAAAATGCTGAGCTTTAATACTTGTTGAGGATCACATGTATTAAATTCTGCCCTATTTTTGTCGGCAATGTGTGTAGTGGTATCTGTGGCGTGACATGATTTCTGTGTCAAGGCCCCATGCTTGGTCTGCTCTTGCATCACAGGAAATGTTTTCCTAGCTATCTTTACGAGCTGCTGGGTGGTGGCTCTTTAATTTTATGGAAGGATCCGCAGTTTCATGAGAGAGCCTCATTGAGTCAATATGGTTCTGAAGTCGGAAAGCAAAAGCCAAAAGGGCAGCGCTCCCAGTAGGTTGAGATTATGCCACACTGGCCCCGTTATTGTCAATAGAGTGTGCAAAGGCAGCTGTATCTGCAGCTGAACCACCGGGATACCCAAGGTTTAATTAATGCCGTTTCAGCAGTTCTCTTTCTGTAGCCGTTCTTATATGACCCTGTTTTTGTCTCCAGATCATCAAAGTGTGTGTGTGTGGGTATGAATAATTCAGTCGAGATACAGAGTTATAACATTATCTGCTTATAAATCATGCATACCAGAATATTAATCACACCCACGCCCAGGGCAGAGGAACAAGTTTAATCACCTTTAATCTGGTTGGTGTCTGTCACAGGCAGATTACTCAGAACAGCGTGTGGCGGGTAACCTGTCCTACAGCAACGGAGCCTGGTGGCTTCTAAGGCACGCGTTGCTGCTCATGAAGATTGCATAAATCCTGTGGACACACTGACCCCTCCGCTGAAAGCCATTTCACACAAGCTGCGCTCACTGAATGTGATGTTGTTTAGCTGGAGGGTGTCCAGAGGAGAGCCACCAAGCTGGTGAGGGGTCTGGAGAACAAGTCGTACGAGGAGAGGCTGAGGGAACTGGGCATGTTTAGTTTGGAGAAGAGGAGGCTGAGGGGAGACCTCATTGCCCTCTACAAAGGAGGATGTAGAGAAGTGGGTATTGGCCTCTTCTCCCAAGTGAACAATGACAGGACCAGAAGAATCATAGAATCATAGAATGGTTTGGGTTGGAAGGGACCTCAAAGATCATCGAGTTCCAGCCCCCTGCCATGGGCAGGGACACCTCCCACTAGAGCAGGTTGCTCAAGGCCCCTCCAGCCTGGCCTTGAACACTTCCAGGGATGGGGCATCCACAACTTCCTTGGGCAACCTGTTCCAGTGTCTCACCACCCTCATAGTAAAAAATTTCTTCCCGAGATCTAATCTGAATCTTTTTTCTTCCAATTTAAAACCGTTTCCCCTTGTCCTATCATTACACTTCCTGGCAAAGAGTCCCTCCAAAATGGTATGAAGTTGTGGAGGGAGGGTTAGATTAAATATTAGGAAGAATTACTTTACTGAGAGGGTGATCAGGCACTGGAACAGCCTGCCCAGGGAGGTGGTGGAGTTGCCATCCCTGGAGGTATTTAAGAAACATGTAGACGTGGCACTTCAGGGCATGCTCTAGGGCCCGAGACGGTTGGGTTGTTTTTTTTGTTAGTTTTTTTATATTTGGACTCAATGATCTCAAAGGTCCCTTCCAAACATGAAGATTCTGTGAGTCTGTGATTCTGTGAAAACCAAGGGAGGGTACATAAGCGACTGCAACTTGCAAGTCGTCAGGGTTTTCATGGATCCTTCGACCGCAACAGAAAATAAAAGGCACATAAGTCTTAAAGGCAAACGGCAATATCAGCTTTGCCGCTGAGAAAAATTAGGAGGAGACTGCAATATATAATATATTTTGAGACATGATAGTTTCATGCCCAGTAGCCAAACCTTTCTAATTGTTTTACTTTTTTTTTTCTAAAGGCTCATACCTAATTCCCTCTTCTACAATTGAACCGACCAGTTGTGCAAACCTGGGGAGCCTTTGCCAAGGTAAGAAGCCCAGGTCATTTTCATAGTTTCATCTTTTTTCAACCTTTATTTTCCTTGGGTTTTCAATTCCGTTTCTATTTTATTATTGTCTCTAAAAGGGTGAACTGCAATAAAAAATAGCAAGGAAAGGAATTCTTTAGTCTCATCAAGTGTGTGGGTGTCCTGTACATACAATATGTGGAAAAAATGTGATCTCTCCCTTGATGATACATTTTCCAAATAGTCTCCATTATATGAAAACTGAATTAATCGACTACTTTCATTTCTTTCTCCATCTCTTTTCCTCCTCCACATTTTGACAGTAAAATATTAACCGGAGTAAGAAGTAGGTGCATCTGTTAATAAAAAATGAGATGTAAATAAAGGAATTGACTATTCATTTTTTCCAATAAGCCATTTTGAGGCTAGATACTTTGAGATTAGCAGGTAAAAATTTAACTTTAAACTATAAAATCCAGCAGCTATTAGTTAGTGAAACATTTGTTAGAGCACTTAGTGATGGTTTAATAGTGTAAAAATCACCACATCTGAGAATTCATTAGGTGTCTTTAAAGGTCAGCTCAGCTGAATGCAAGGAGTAGGTGAGCTCTAAAGATTTCCATGCCATGTGGATCGTTGGACATGCAAGGACAGTTAATTTGTTCTGCTCTGCTGAGAGGCTGAAGTTCTATAAAAATGCTTGACATGAACAACATCGGCCCATTTCTACAATACCTTCATGAACACAGACCTCCTAATGAGGTGGCCTGCTATGTTAAACTTTAATCACAGCAGCAGCTGCACCAAAAATAATGTCTAACCCTGTAACACTTTTTATGCTGAATAGTGGAAGAAAGAGTAAGGAGAGAATAAAAAAGGGGAGGAGGAAGTCTCAGAACTCTTTCAAAACTGACATTTATAAGTAAATCAGATTTACCTGAAAAATAAAAAGGAAAATGCTCCCTGCTTGGGAAACCAGTAAGAGAACTATGTCAGTCTTCACTGTACTTCTCTCAGATTTTCCTTAAGTAAATTTGGTTCAGGTTCTTGGAGCATATTGTACTGGTCTCCACAGGGAAAGTGAAATGCCAGTTATGTCCATAATCAGATTTCAAAGAGTAATTTTTAGGTATCATATTCACAAAGCACAATGTGATCTGAATGCTACGACTTGAGTACCTTAGGCTAATGTGATAGGCACAGTTACCCATTATTAGTCTTTTTATGTCTAAAGGGGAATACAGCCACCATATATAGAACTTTGCATATTCTCTTGGAAGAAATCTGAGTGTTTTCCTTTACCAAAATGGCACGGTGTGAAAGGAGAGAGAATATCTTTCATTAGGTCAGCTAATATGGCTGCAGAAATGCACACACTTTCAGCGAAACAAGCCTGTGTTTCTAAAAACCTCATCCTTTTTTCCAGCTTTATTAACTTGTCTAGTAGAAGATACTGCCTCTAATAAAAGACGCTACCTTTCAAACTTGCCTCTCTTAACTTCTTAGACCATCACGTCTTCTATAAACACTATGAGTACTTTCATGAAGGTAATACTCTTTCCTTCTCTGAAATGTGTTTGGCAAAGTGTCTCTGGCCTTCTGTGTTTGTCACTTGGGAAGTGGCAGATCAGATTTACTCTGTTCATCATCATCACCGTTGTTGTAATAATGAAAATGATAAGAAGATGCCTGTCTGTCTATTTCTGTCAGCACTGCATACTTATTTTAAACTGAGAGGCCAGTTTGGATTCCTTTTGTGTTTTGTGTTTGTTGTGTGTTGAGCAATAGCACCAGTAACAAAGTTTGCGGATGTCAGCTTATGTCAGCTACAGTCTGATTAAAAAGCCATTTTCTCCATTATGCTCAGCAAATATTTTCATTCATTGGCAGATGCCTCCTGTAACAGTGTTGGCTGGAAGGTACAAGCAGTAAGAAGCCTTATAACTTGTTTCTCAGACCATATAGCCCTGAAGTTACACGGAAGAAGAGCTTTTTTGTGTGTTATAGGGTGTCACTTGATATACTCACTTTCCCAGGTAGAACTTATTTGCTGCAGCGTCTGACTCTTCCTTCTCTTTCCCTAAGTTTCTTGTTTCACCAAAATCCAAAAGTTAGCTAGAACAACCTCACAAAAAAATCAAAAGTGCAATTTCTCACCTAAAATACAATTGCTTAAACTTTCCATGTTGGTTCTTGGTCAAAATCTGCCAAAGCCATGTAATACTGTGAGATTATACTGCACCAACCTTCAGATTTTGAAAAGAGTTTTCAGGAAAAAAGAAATCTGTCAGTGAGTGGATTTTCATTCCCTGGGAGTTACTAGATGAAATTAAATTATTTCCAAACTGTTATTTGAAAATTTAGTAGCATGATCTTTGAATTCCTCTAGCATGTATACCCTCCCAGTCCTCTGAGGGGGAAATTAACAGTTTTGGCTCTTCACTCTGATTTTGAAAAGTGTTCTAGCTAGTTCTCCCGGGAAACATTTGCCTGGGTTGTGTGGGGTGACTCCTGTTAGTGTCAGTGGGAACAGCACAGCTGAGAGCCTACATGAAGTTTTCATAATATATATTCCAATTCAATTATTCCAAGTCTGATTTCAATTCTCTTTATTGTATGGAGTTCAATGGAGTTAATTGGATCCTTACATGAGCATTTCAGTCACACATTTGTTTGTCATCTTCAGTCTCTGAGTAGGGACGATTATTCTTTTCATGAGCAATATTCTAAGTGCATGCATCTTAGAACTCATAGGATCTATTTTCTGATCTTTGCACAGCTGCTTGGATCTGAAGCTCTCATAAGGGGATTTTGAGTTTATGAGAGCAGTACAGGGCTGATCTTGCAAACCTTACACTGGCAAAACTCCCACTGAAGTCATTGAAAGTGAAGATTACAGGATTGGGACCTCAGTTCATACCCATTCATCACTTTGTGCAGAAAAAAATAATGTGTTTATTTAACATTTATGGCATTGTGTGTAGATGGTTTCATTTTACATTGTCATGCATTGTTCCCATTTTGTCTTACCTTATTAACATTCATATTTCATTCAAGTTCACCTCTTTCTCATCTTTATTACCAGCTACTGTAAATGCTACTACTCCTACACCACCCACTGTCACCACTAACATGCCCGATACTAATAGAAACGATAAGCCAAACAATGGTAAGAAATCCTGTGTTACATTTTTCCTTGTACTGTGTCTAGAACAAATTTGTTGTATTTTAAGGTGTGTTTTTCACAGTATCATAATGTCAAGGGTCATATCTCAGTTCTGATCTCATTTACACTGAAATAAATCAGGAGGAAGTTCGCTGGACCACGTAAGAATGGTGTAAATCAGAACAGAACCAAACTCAGGGTGTATTTCTATCGGGTTTACCTGGCTCTTGTATGAGGGGGACTCACTTTGTGCCACCCCTTGTATTTACCCATGCAAAGAATGAGGGAAAGGAGAGGGATTTTAAAAAAAAAAAGGGTCCGAAAAGAACCATGCTGCTGAAATGCTTTAAGGCTGCAGATGATGAGGCGTTGTGTAGCTCCTGCTTGTGCAGGCAGGGTGGTAGGATGCTGGGATGGTCTGTTCCTCACTGGGCAGGCCCAGGAGCCAAGTGGAATCGTTCCTATGGAGCAAAGCCACTTCCACTGAGTCAACAGGAATCTTTCCACTGACTTCAAGAAGAGCTGGATCAGGCTTTACTAGGGAAAATGTTGACAGTATCAGATATCGTTTACTTTTCATTTAGAAAGATTAAGGGGAAAAATAAGGTAGTAAATGAGCCTATTATTAGCACAGGAAAAAAAGCAGGGATTTCTTTTGAGGTTTTCTCAAATTCTATGATATCACTGTCTCCTAAAGACCGAGCATCATTTTGTGAAGCACTGCTAAAACATTTATTAGTTTGTTGAAGATAGTTGTTAAACATTATTACCAACACAAAGATATATTTCTGCAATTTTCAGCTAAGGCTTAAAGATATTTTTTGTAAAGATTTATTTTTTCAGTGTGCTCCACAGAAATAAATTTGAATCTAGGAGTTTTTTGTGGGTTGTTTTTGGGGGTTTTGTTTTTCCCAGGTGCGTCAGTTGTTACTGTAGGATTTTAAATTCTTGGAGTATTTTTTCTCTTGGCAGACCATTTCTTATACACTGGCAATCAGGCAGTGCAGTAGACTATTTGAAAGAGTATATCTGAATTCAGCCTGTTTGGATCTACTAAGCTGTAGAATTAAAAAGAAAATATTGAAAATTTCTTTCAAATTTTGCTTTTTTCTTGTGAGGCAGTGCAGTAGACGATTTGAAAGAGTATATCTGAATTCAACCTGTTTGGATCTACTAAGCTATAGAATTAAAAAGAAAATTTCTTTCAAATTTTGCTTTTTTCTTCTTGTGGAAGCACTCACTCTGTGTTCTCCATGAGTAGTTCCCTCTGATTTTTGTAACTACAAAAGGAACTTTATGCATTATTAATGTTAGTATGAATAAAAGCTAGACAATTAAGTCATTTTTTGGCTTTGAAACTCCCAAGAGAAAGTAAGACTAAGAAAAATAAGCCCAATTCATTTACAGTAGAAGCAAATTAAACTTTCACTCAGCTAACTGGTGTCATTTTCCGCACTTGATAAAGTTGATTTTTTTTACACCAAGAGCAGACAGCTGAGAACAGGCAGTGAAGTTGCATATATTTTCTTTAATCCATTAACTATGTGGCTTACTACACGCAGACCTGCAGGAATTCAGACTTCCTGCTACGGTTATCTTCAGAATGAAGAGAAATTCACCCGAATCCTCCCATTCACGATCACAGAGGCAGCAAGAGTCTAAGATAGAAGGGGTCAAAACCATAGGAATTATCTCAACCCCAATTATTTGGCCAGTGAAACAAAGGCCTCTTCGTCTCGGTAAAAACTCAGCAGATGAGAACCCAGAGAGGAAAAACACATACAGCTTGTTTCTTCCAACTATCTCCACATCAGCCGCTTCTGAGGAGACGAGCAACAGCACCTTGGCTGTTTTTACAGAAGAAATCAGCCTAGATAATACTATTTTGAATGGTTCTAGAAGTTCATTTCATGGCCCTTCTGATGCAGCAGCTGCTGTTACAGAGCCTTCCGCGAATGTGGCAGTTCCTCTTCTTCAAAGCAGAAGCCCAAACGCAGAGCTAGCACGGACTTTGGCAGATGGGCTAGATCATTCCCATTCTGAGTCAGCGTTCCGCTCTCCCGTTAGCAGCAGCACCACCACCACCACTGCTTACGAGCACAAAAAAGAAACTGTCTGGATTTCGTCCTCCAACAGCAGCCCAACCAGTTCCATGCACAGAAGCGACGTCTTGGAGCCTGTGAGCTGGTGGAGCGAGGCTGTGTTTCATCACCCGATGACCTCTGACATTCAGGAAGACAGACTTCATTCTCTTTCCAGCGTATCTGTATCACCCACAGAGGAGAAATCATCAATCCCCAAAAGCAGGCTAGATTTGCTAGACTTCGCACCTGACAATTTTTACCTGGAAATGATAGAAGACAGTGCTGATAGGAAAACCTTTTCTACGGTAGCAACAAGCAGCGAATTTCAGCTTAGAAAGTCTGTGCACATTCATGAACATCACTCAGGGGACATCACAAATTTAATGTCTGTGGAGAGACCACATGCAAACCCAACAACGTATTTTCAAAACATGAAAAAGCCATACACAAAACTTATGCCTGACATCCACCCGACAAATTCATACAGTAGGGAACTACTGACATTTTCAACACTTCTGGTAGGAACAGGCTGGACAAGCTCAGCATTTAAGCATGTTGTAACAACCCTGCCTGTTTATCAACAATCGTTGACTGACATTTATTTGGAAAGCGACAGCATATTTATATCTAATAGCAATTACTGGTCTCATTATTTAAAACATTCAGTATATTTTCAAAAGCCAAGTGAGACCCGCAGAAAAGGAGTACTGGAGAACAATTTAGATGCATTTCATGGTAGTAGTGAAAATGAAGAGTCATCTTTTTCCATATCTGAACCGGAAAACATGAATGGAGTTGACAGCTCCTGGGACTCAGATTACTTAGATTTTCCAACAAAATACGTAGATATTTCCCCTTCTTTAACAGCAAGTTTCTGGACTGTTTCCTATAATTTGAAAGAAACATCTCAAGTGTTTTCTGAGGATCCATTGGAAAATTGGTGGCTCTCATTAAATAAGCTGCTTTCTTCCCCAACGGAGAGATTGCCATCCATTAGTTCACCTGCTAAGTCTGAGAGTACCTCTGAAGAAACATCTGCCATTAGATTATTAGGTCACAGGGCTGAAGAAATGAATTTCTCTAGTCATGCATCAGCTTTGGAAGCACAAATCTTTAGTTCCTTTGTTCCAGGCCTTTCAAATAGACTTTCAGAAACTAATGGCAGGACAATGTTGCAGTCAACAGTGAACTTTGCAAACCTGACCGTGTCTTCAACCAGTGATTTTTATTTTCATTTTCCTTTCCCTTCCCTGGAAGCACCTTTGAGTCAACCCTCTGTACAGGTAAGTCCCTTTGAGAAGGTACTTGAAAACTCTACAGAAAAATTAATGATACTTGATAGTTTGCCTGTACAAAATGGAACTGACATAGTAAGTGAACAAACCAACATGACCTTCCTAAAAAATAGGCAGCAGCTTGTTTCTGTCCTTCCAACACATTCAGGAACCCAGTCTTCATGTTCAAGGGACAGCCAAGCTGCTTTCTCAATCAATACAGCAGTTGAGAGTTTGATAAACAGTACAAGAACACATGGATCACCGCAGTCTCAAAGTCTATCGGTGAATGATGCTGTAACAAACTTTATTGATAAAGCAAGCAGTGAAGTTCAAATAGAGGCAGGTGGTTTTTTTAAAAACATCAGTTCGTTGAGTTCTGACTTCCTACCAATGACATTGTCTTTGGAATTAAGGCACCTTCTTCATTCAGACTCAAAATTCAGAGTCAGTGTACCTCCTAACAGCTACTCCACACCTCCCCTCCCAAGTTTCCAGAACCATCTTGATGCAATTTCTCCAAGCCTGATCCCTCAGTGGGATGTGGCAGAGTTAAACTTGCCAACAACAGTGACACCAAGAAGTCATCTGACTGATTTAGAACAAAACTCTGTTGAAACTCAAAGGGACAGTCTGAGATACTCTTTATGGGCAGTAGGACAAGAAATCATTGCTGATAATGAAGATATAAGGAATTCTGCGGTTCTGACATCAACAAAGATATTGAGGCTTTCTGAATGGAATTCAGAAGGGGAAGTGCCTGGGTCCTTTAGCAAGCAGAAGGAAGGAATGTCTTCTCTGAAAATTGTTAGTACTCATGCCTTGGATTTTGAAAATGCTGATTATGGACATTTTGATGATCTCTCTTCTATTTTGGAGTCATCAAGAACTGTAGTATTGAATGACGCAATACCTTTGCCATCTTCATACAGTGGAGTTATTATTCAGCACCAAGAGACCACTTTGAAGGGCAGTCTGACAACACCTGCAGCAGCAATCCATCACCCTCTCATGCAGTCCCAAATGCCAGTTTCTTCTGTAATGTACCATCAGTCATCAGTTTCGGCAGATGTTCATTCCTTGGCCAATTTACCATCTGGGATATGGCAAAATACCACCCCTTACCCACCACCGAATCAACTTCCTAGCTCTCCTACAGCCTTTTTATCTTGTTTATGTTACTCCTTCACTGAGCTGGGCTGCCTCTGTCAACCTGAGGTTAACTACAGTAGGTCAAGCTGTTAAGTTAGATGTAGAAAAAAAAGATCATCTTAGATATCTAGTCGGTAGACTGAACATAGAAGTAGTTGGCTTTCCTCCTTTAGATATAGATCCATTTAGCATATGAAAAGATTATGGAATAGTACTTTAATTGCAGTAGAAGGGAACTTGTAACATCTTAGTGATAGTAAGTGTCATTAACATGTGATTTCTAATTTTTGTGTGCTTCTCTAGACAGCTCTCATGAGACTGTGAAGATAGTATACTAGGTTGCCATATATTTTATATATTTTTATGCTATTTTATTGCTTCAGGTTTTATGAATTTTTTCACTTATAGTATTCATATATTTTGGAAGATTTAACTTTCAAAAAGCAAAGATTTTTGAAACGAAACCGTTGTATAATTTCCCTAGCAGAATTTTAAAAAAAGAAACACAACCCTGGTATTTCATTGATTGTTATAATTTTGTAGTTGGTTGTGGGCGTGGGGAGAAATATTTTTCCAGGTTCTTTTTTCATCTTTTTTCAAATTATCTTTGGCTACTTTTCATCAGTTTTCTGCCCGTAAAAATATTTTTTTTCATTCAGCATTTTGAGGTGGGATTTCCATTGTTTAATTTGGAGATTGAGAAATCATTTTTAGTTTTAACTATCTGCCACTGCAGTCTCCTGAGAGTGTTTCAAAATGTAGATTAGTTCTTTGTTCTTGTTCTTTTTTCGTCTCATTAAAACATGCTTTGGGTCACCATCTGGTGGAGATCCTGAAGCTGTTAACTACTTTGTAGCTTCTATGTTTGATTTTAAAAAATTTCTTTGCATATTTCCATATTACGGTAATTTTGTAAGGTTATAATTATATATATGATTATATATGAACATATGAGAATATATATAATGCACATTTTCTGTATATGTGTATCTGTATAGCACATATAAAAGATACATTATACATATAAAATTGAATATATGTATATACAGAGATATATGCATATAAACGAGATCCAAGTCTTGCAAGTGTTTTCAACTTGCCCAAAGTCCAATTTCTGCTTTCAAAGACCTTTTTTAAATCTTTTTTATTTGAAACTATCACAGTAATAGTAGCAAACTAAAATACATTTTTAGATTAAACTGCATACCATATTTGTGTGTCTGCTGAGTTAAGGGAGGAGAAAAAAGACAATAAATCAAAAAGCAAGCTAGTTCATTCTACTCGTATCTAAAATTTAATCATAGCTTACCAAAGAAGGTAACTGGTAAACCATAATCCTGCAAGAAATTGATTCTTTAGTATTTTATCACAGAGGGATTTTCATACTAATCTCAGTGATCATACAATTAATTCCATAATGAAAAGAAAGAGCAATACCGAAGCCAGCTCATGAATAGGATAGTAACCAATACGTACAATTAAATTGGAAAATACTGATTGAATTTTTTTTCCCAGATACTTTTATTTCAAGCTCCTGTAAAAGGATTACCTATGGAGTTGTAAAATGACGAAATTTGCTCCACCAAGAGTAAAAGGTCTTTTATTCAGGCTCAGAAAGACAGAGCAGTTCCTTTACAATCAAGAGACAGAAAGAGATTTCTGTATAATTGTTGTCATGTCCTGTTCTGTCTTACGTGGTCTCTGTAAGATGTACATAAGATTTAAATAAATACATGTATCTGTGACCAAGACCCACAACTCCATTTGGTAACAGCCCTGAACCAAGCAATGCCACATGTGCAGATACATGCAAGGGATTTGATCCAGAAGCTTTTAAACCTCCCCCACATCCTGGGAAGTTTTATCCAACTAGGGTGAAGAGAATTTTTAGTAGCTTAATGAAAAAAAATTAACTTGTGAAAAGTATAGACTTTTAACAGAGAACATAACTATGAGAGGATTAGATGTTATTCATTAGATGTAAAGTCTTGTAACACTGCCTACCAATTCATGAGCTTAAAGAGAATTTATATTTACCCAGTGCCATTTCAAAATATTTTTACTGAATATAAAATTGGTCCAAGCCAAGTGTTACACATTTTGTGACTGAAAGATGGTTTGTTCAGCTGCCAGTTTTGTAAAGCTAATGTGGGTTCTTCTACTATCTGGCCATCGCCAGGCCTGAGAGCAAAGACTGTTCAGTGAAAATACGAGTTGGATATGCCTTCCCCCACCTAATTGAGTCCTCCGTCATCTTGTTACTTTCAATTGATGAGCTTTGTCTGCTCTCACAAAGTTTTAAACCTAATCTGCAGTGGTTGAATTCTGGATTATAACAATATGACTGAAAGGAAAATTTACACGTTACAGATTTCTGTAATTATGATTGTTTTTTAAATTCATGACACTTTCATGATCTTGTTTTTACACATCACGTTAAAGGCATATGGAAAATACCATTTATACGTACGTTGTTTGTGAGTTTCCATGTCACATTTCCAGTGCCTCTAAAATATGGAAGGGGTGGGAATTCTTGTCTAATGTGATGGGACTAGTGAGAATAGGCCCGAATCTCAGGGCTTGTTCACTCCAACAAAAGCTTGAGCTATCCTTTTATCTGGGGCTCAAGCCCAAGCTTTATAGTCATCATATGAAACTAAAGTCTCATTATTAAGAACGTTAATTTGCTCAATTTCTAACATTATAATGCTGTTTTTAATGGACAGGTGGGCTATTCTACAGGATATCTATAACTGTCTTTAGTTCCAACTCCAACTCGGTGTCTAAAGTGCATGAAGTGGTTGCAGAATGGGTAAGTTAAGTTTCCTTTCCTGTGTGATTACATATATGAATCTGCCCCAATTGTGTTATCAATCTGAAAAGGAAAAACAAAGAGAGAATACCAAATAAATTCTTAAATTAATATGTGTTCTCTGAGGATCTTTCTATTATTGATTTGTGCAGTAATGAATTCAGATCTATCTGGGACTGTTAGGTCCTATGCGTAAAATTTTGAAATGTCTCCCCCATACTAACCAGCTTCTTAAGAAATCTAGATACTGGTTGAGATTTTGGAAAGTATGGGAAATCAGAATTGTCTGCTGAAAGAGGTAAACGTCTAAGTTCCAACATTATTATACAGAGCAATATGGTTCTCCCCAAATAGTAATGTGGTTTTGAAGTTATATTGTGATAGAAACAAACAACAAAAAAAAGCCATGTTCATTTGTGTGAGGCAAAACACTTTTCCAATTTACCCTGATATTCTCTACTTCAGAATTCTTCTGCTGTAGGTCAGTTTAGCATTTAATAAACTAGAGACTTTCAGATTTCAGAAGCTAAAGAAACCACCTGTAGTCACCTACAAACCAGAAATGCAACACCTGCCAAGGTTGCTCTCCTGGCAGCAGCAGCCAGGCAAAGTACGTAGGCGCCTGAGAATCCAGAGGTGTCACTCAGCCCTAGCAGAGTATGCAAAAGTGTCTCCCAGGGGAAAAACTGAATAGCCATTGCCCATTCAGAATAAATAGTACAAAGATCATCATAAGTTTGTAGACTTTTAGGTGAAAATTGACCCTGTAGTTTTATCAGTAAATCTTTTCTAATGGAAGTGTTTCTGAGAATTCAAGATGAGGAGCAGAGGGAGAAAAGGAAAAGTTCAGCTTCCTGTGCGCTCCCCTATTCACTGTGTCATGACCTTAGAGAGATTTCCTTCTGTCAGTAGAAAAGCCCACATCTCTCACTACCAGTTGTACATCTAATATAACAATCACCTGGCTGAAAATGGAGAGTGTTCTCTTTGCTTTGAATAACTGAAGGGGATTTCTCCAGGGGGAGGAGGGTGAAATTCTAACTCTATCTTAAGCAACAAAGAGCCCCATTAACATCTCGTCATTCATGCAATCAATGTCTTCCTGTTTTTCAGCTAAACCGTACTTTCCAGAACTGGAATTACACTGTATATGTGGTCAATATCAGGTAAATGAAGGGGGAAGATGTTTATGTTCCTTTTGAGAATTAGCCCACTCTAATTAATATTTATTTCTTTCGTAGCATCCACCCTGGCTCCGTAAAAGAGGGAGCAAGAGAAAAAAGAAGTCTTAAAAGGTAACATTTTTAAAGACGTTTTCCTGATAGAGGCAGCAGCTGCTATTACAAGTGGCTTTACAACAGGCTTTATTGTCTATTATTGGATTCATTGTCTATTGGGCATATGCTGCCAGTCTGTAAATACGACTGCTGGCAAGCCGAGTGCTCTGGATGTGCTCAGAAACCTAATACTGGTTATTGTATTTATTTTCACTTAAAACCTACTGAGCTTTATACCTTAACAGATCATTTTTTCAGAGCTCAGGGTTCATCCGTCACAAAACTGAATAGACACATCGTCTACACGTGGTATAGCAGACCCAGCTTTCTTTAGCAACAAGCTTTGCTACGCTGGTATCTGTCCACCATCACTGCATTTATTCTCTTGAACCGGAGCCTTTTGAGTTAACAGACATCTTACTAGATGCAAAACACTGAAAAATCATGCTAGAATTGAAAGCCAAACGAGTGTGAGTTAAACTATTTACCATATGCTCTCATTTCCTGACTTCTGCTGGGCTCGGAGGGACTGCAGTTGGGACAGCCTCAAAGGCAGCCAAAGAAACTTAGATGGGTCACACCCCCTGAAAACTGGGCCTCAGGGGATTTCTTTGAAAGCAGCAGGATGATTTCTGGGGGTTATATGGGGAGGGAGTGAATCTTAGGACCAAATTTAGGCTAGGAGAGCAAAACATACTTAATTCTTGTAAGGAAGGGGCAACATGTGAGTTTGGGATGTATCTGTCTGCAGTGTTGGCAAAAGTCCTGTAGGGAAAGGATTTTGCTGACTCCCAAGAGCTGCCATGATAGCAGCTGGGCTTTTCAATTTCAGACATAGCCCAATATTCCCAGTTTACCATCAAGAAGTAGTTACTGATGCTTCCAGGTTTTCTACAGAGTTTACCTAACTGTGAAAAGATTTGTAAAAGGCACTATCTCCTTCCCACACACCCGTAGCAGAAAGACAGCTTTTATGGGCAAAACCATTTAACTGGCATAGCGTAAATTCAGCCTCTGAACGGGCTATTTTGCTGCTTGACCTACATTTACAGTAGGGCGTAGTGATGTGGGTGGGATTCTTTTTCACACTTCTAAATGATACAGTTATGCCAGCAAAACCTTTTAAGTGGAGACCATGCCTCAGGTCTTAACCAGCAGCTCAAGACCACTGAGGAATGTAAAGCTTTCCCCATCCTTATTCCTGCATCTTTTATGGGACTAGCAGCCCAGCTTGTCCTCATCTGTTCTCCCCTGGACTGCACACCTGATTTCTTCTTGTCTCACCTTCCCACCATCCTGTCCTCTAGATTTTCTTTCTTCTCCGTGGTCTATTAAAAAAAGGAGGTGAAGAGGGACAAATTATTGCAGTAATTCCCTTTCCCTGAAGTGTGTCACTGTTATGGGGAAGTAACCCTATTCCTTTTTACTTTGCTCATCATATGTCATTTCAAAAGTAATGGGATCACATTTTCATAATAAGTCATAAAGTTTTTCAAGGGAGGCCTGGTCTAAGGAGAAACTATTCTTCTCATGGGGTCTGATGTACTTTGTGTCAAGTCCAAATGGCATTTTGTCATCATTCTGAATAATCTAATATAAATGCTAATCATGTCACATAAAATGTTACTGTTCTTCAAAAAAATCAGGATTTTTATGCTGTGCATGTTTTCTTAGAAAAAGAAATAGAGAGAAGTCAAGATTCTGCTCAACCTAGAAACCCAGTTGGAGTGATGTGGGGATAAGTAAAAATTTAATCAAGCTACGTGATATGTGACTAACAAAAATTACACTTTGTACGCACAGTATATGCATATATACATATATCAAAATATATATACATGGGATTTTTTTGCTGGTTTTTAATGTATTTTTCATATCTTGCATAAATTTTCATGCATCTTATGGGAGAAAAAAAGGAAAAGCTGGTGTTCTCCCAGCTTTATGTCTTCTGAGTGTACATCTGTCCTTGTTTTGCTGGTTTTTAATGTATTTTTCATATCTTGCATAAATTTTCATGCATTTTACAGGAGAAAAAAAGGAAAAGTTGGTGTTCTCCCAGGTTTATGTCTTCTGAGTGTACATCTGTCCTTGTACATTGCTTCCCCTTGAAACAAAAGAAGGATCAGCTTCCCAGTAGCCTTCAGTGTTCCTGGCTTTAGTCACCAGGTTTCCAGTTCTGTGGGATTTGCACAGCTGTTTCTAGATTTTGCAAGGAAAAAATCTGTTGAATTTCTGAAGATCCAGAAATCCAACTCTTTTTTTTTTTTTTTTTTTCCCACTGCTTCCCAATAATTGCTTTTAAGATACTTTGTTAGATTTTCCACTTTCTTGAATTTGTCCTGGGTAGGATTCTAAGGAAATCCTACAAGACATGAGAGTACCCAATCATCGCTTTTAAGATGCTTTGTTAGATTTTCCACTTTTCTTTTTCTAAGGAAATCCTACAAGACATGAGAGTAACATTTCAGGGTATAAAAAATGAGCAGGTTACAGGCAGGAAATTTTTAATCCCTGATGGAAGTAATGCTAATTTCTGACTACTCAGGTGATCCACTGAAATGTTATGGCTGAGTTCTTGCATGTAACTTGCTCACTGTGTGATTTCATACAGTTTCTATTAATTAAATATTCCGATGAATTGTTTCTGTGAATATTTGTCCAAAGATTTTCTTATTTCTCCGTACTGTATGCAGTTTCTATTAATTAAATATTCCTATAAATTGTGAATATTTGTCCAAAGATTTTCTTATTTCTCCGTACTGAATGGTCAAGAATAAGTTTCTTGCAGTTTTAGACATTCCACTATTTCCCTTAGTTGTTAAGTACTTCTTTTATTTACCTTAATGTTCATCTGAACAGAATTTCACTCCACAGCACAGTTAAAATTTAAGACCTAACCCATAAGTATCATGGCCTTAACTTTTATCTTTTACAGAAGTGGACATGTTAGTCCTACTCTAACTCGCCAAATCTCATCTCTCCTTTCTGAATTTTCCACAAGATCACAAATGCCTCATTTCTAAGCCACTATCATAATTCTTTAAATTGCTCTTTGAGAAGTTTTCCCTTTCCTTACATGAATACATATTCTTATCATTCAGATCATATCTTTTTTCCTTACCAATTGGATTAGTATTTTATACAACAGTTAAAAAACAAAACAAACCCCAAAGAACAAAACAGCCTTTCCCGACCTTTTCTGCGCATTTTGTTTTGCTTCAATCCTTATTTACCACACTGCTACCTTATCAAGGAACTCCTGTTATTGGTCTCCCCACCTAGTCTTTTTGCAAGTGAAGAGAAAGAATCGTTAGAAAGAGAATAATTCAGAGAAGAAATAGAATCTGGAAGTGGGAGGGAGGAAGCTGGCTTTTTTTGGCCTAGTAAAAATAGGTGTTTTCCAAATAAATATTTTAAACTGTACTGCATTCTGCAGAAGAGCAAAACAAAACACAAATATGAAAGTGGATTGTTATTCTTTCGTTGCTGGGCTCTGTGAGCTGCAGAAATCCAAAGTACACTGTGCTTGTTATGTGTTTATGTACATGCTGATGAGAGACAGAGTGCCAAGTCCAAAAGTGCCTGTTACTATCAGTACCTTTAATACGGCAGGATCTCTGGATGACAGCAGTATATCACGCTAATACTTTGGTAGATTATTAACTACTTCAATAGACAGAATTTTATCACAGCTATACTTGACTTTGTGTCTGTGTTTAATTTGTCCCTCTGCTCATACTGTTTCCGTCTCTTAATGAGAGGGCAGCTGTTCAGAATAGAAGTAGAAGGGAGTTCAGAACAGGCTATGGACATAGCTGTTTCTTTGTCTCCCGTTATTTTGCACAAACCTTTGAAGGTGAAGCCAATTCGTCCATTTTATGTGGATAAATTATAAATCTGTTTGTTTCCTTCATTAATTCTTTGCCTTTTATGACTGCAGCTTTGTCAAAACTTTCTGTGACTGCTGCTGCTGCTTTTCTCGGAAGGTTCCTACTGATCCTTGCCTCGTCAGATGACTCTGTAGAGCTGCCTCAGAAGGGGAATTGGTCTTTATTAAGCGGCTCAGCTCCCCTGCTTCTCCTTTCTTCTTTTATTTCGCAAGCAATTTTGAGAATTCAGGCCCCAATTCATTTAAAACCTTTTCTCCACTTAACATACAAAAAAAGATTATGCTTGCTCCAATTTCCACTACTTGATTGTCATAATTTTGGCCTATTTCCTATGTTCAATTGCTTCTACTATGTGAAACAGCATTAATATTAGTACTTTTAAACAACTCATCCAAATTAAAAACCACAGTGGTAGCAATCTGTGTAAAGACCACTAAACTTTTACAGAAATCCTTTCTTTTAGGAATGAAAATAGAGAGGAAAGCAGGAAATCAGAGCTGCCCATGCCTAGTCCTGGTTTTTTGAAGTCCATGGGAGTTTTACCACCACTGTCTGTAAGGCAGATTCAGGCTCCTGCATGCTGGACTCCTGGGTGCTGTGTTGCTTAATGGAAAGTTTAATGCACTTGGATAAAACTTAAGCTAATTAGATTGTGTAATAGTTTTAGACAGGAGTTAGTAACATCAGAGCAGCATAATTTTGGTTTTATAGTCTTAAGTATCTTTACTGGGTAAAGTATTAGGCTTTTGCATTCTTTGTAGATTACTTCAGAGTATTTGTTATGAAATAATAATGCTATTCTCATTATAAATGAACATATCTGTGATGCCTGTTTCAATTTTAAACATTTTCTTGGTTCCTCCTGGTGAGGTTTCAGGAACAAGTAGGACCTGGCCCACCTCAACGCCCCCAGCTTCAACTTGAGCGTTACTGAAGGCAGTTAAGGGGCAGCTTGGACCAGTGCTGAGCAACATTTTAATATGTCACAAAAGCCAAGCAGAAATCTGCAGATTTCTCCACAGTGCCCTGCTGGCATCTTGTGTCTGAGACCTGTAAAGAATTCCTCCCAAGTGACTGAAGGATGATCCCTTCTTAGTCTCCTGCTGAAGCTGCAGGCTTCATCACAGATGGAGGAATTTGGGAGTTCCTCCCGAGTGACTGAAGGATGATCCCTTCTTAGTCTCCTGCTGAAGCTGCCTGCTCTTGATCCAGGTTCCAGTGGCCTCCTCTGTCTTTCCACTGACATTACCTGGATTTAGTGTAGGCCTGACATTGTCAGATATCATTTTACAGGAACATAATGTATTGGGGAATGGGGGTTTTCTTTGTTGTTTTGGAACATAGCTCAAGCGTAACCAAAAGCTCATTTCAGTGAAGACTAGCTGTTCAAATGTGAGAGATTCCAGCCCTTTCTGTTTTGCCTTTCTGCTCCATTCCCCAATAACGAATAGTCTTCAAACCAAATCATCATATATTATAAGTGCTTTCTGTTGAAAATCCATAGCTGTGTGTATTCTCACACCAGATCTGCAAGGAGGAACGAGGCCTGGAGATACAAGGACAGGCAGAGAGGTGTGACCATGCTGCTCACAGCACTGCTCTGGTACAATGGCCATTAACTTAAAAGGAAGGCTTAGGATGCTTTTACTTTTAGAAGTCCAAAAAGTACCTGCAACTTTTACTTTTGTGTCCTGAAGTCTCAGATGTTATGGTTTTTTCTGTAACATCACCTTCTACTGAGAAAAGAACCTCTTCATCCTTGGCATTACTTTGAATGTGTCTATTACGCCCGGTCCTACTTTTTTGCTCTCTGTTCTGAGCATTTTAATGGCATCACAGTCAAAATCACCTCAAGTAAAAGTTTATCCACAGCGCAGATGCTTTTGTGGAATGCCTGTAATATCCCTCTACTTTCATATTTCTTTCTGTCTCATTCTGTGTGTTTTCTAATATTTTGAATGCTATTTGTATTACATCTTCACTGAGCGACTTCTGCAATAGTCAGCTCTTTTTCTGTCCAGTTAATGCGAAGAAATTAGTAGTGTTTGCAGGTGACTGTGGGCTTATCTGTACTGCCAGTCTTGAGTACCCATGGCCACTTATCTTCAAAGCCAACATAATGGGAAGATTGGTAAAAAATTTAATGCTGACATCTTAAAAGTTTTTTTTGCCAGAATAATTAGAAATGAGATTCCCCATGACTTTTAGTGAAAGTTTGCTTTCCCTGAGCACTGAGGTGCTTGAAGAATGATTCTTTGTGTACTCTAAATCAAGCAACATGAACAACAAAAGGAATTTTTTAATATGCATGGCTGATTATCAGCCACATATCTTCAGGTATGAGACAGTCTGTGCTGCATGGCTTGTTAATCCTTCCTTGAGGCTCGGCCGTGCGACCACAGCCCGTGTGTAGGCACACTGTCCTGGAATAGCTCTGAGTCACGCTGCCGGAGAAGAAAGCCGGCTTTGTGGCCCGCGCCATGGCAGCGCAGGCCCCCCCACCGCCTCCCGGGCCCCTGACGAGGATGCAGCTTCCTAAACTCCTCTCTCTGAGCCAGCTCAGCTCAACCGACCAGGACAAAGTGGGACAGAGGCAGGTCTTCCCCTGCTTCCCAGCTGTCACCGTTTCAGTCAAAGAGACAAGAGGCATAAATACTTATCCCCATTGTGTTTACCTAGGCCACAATCCATTTTTTTCATATTGACAGCGGTAATCCTAGCAGTACAGGTTACTGTAGGTGATGTGTAATTTCTTATCGATTGCTGCTACGGGAATCTGTCTGCTTTTATATGGCACACAATAAAAGATGTCAGGTGGGGTGTAGCAACTCGGGTGGCCCCAGCAGAGTACGGCACTGTTGCCATTTATCTGAGTGTGGGCCTCCAGTTTCCCAAATCAAGAATTCTCTTCTTCACCACTTAAATGTTTTCTTTCTGGGACCTGAGTGTGACAAAAGTGGAAGGAAGCACTCAGCTTCGTATTGCGTCAGCTGTCAAGTTAAAAGGTATTTATTTACTTCAGGAAGCTAGCATGAGTCATTCTGAAAAGTTTATAGAAATTGTTTTCATCGTAATATGGAAGAGGCTCTCATTACACGGTATACATGACTTGTGCTCTGAGAGTTTCTCAGAAAACAAATAACAAAGCAGTTTAACGGATTATTTTTATCAGTGCTTCATAATCAATACCTTTGTCTATAATTGTTCAAGATAACTGTAACCAGTGCTCCCTCATCTATCATTATCCCTTCTGTTTTGTTGCCATTATCCCTCCACGCAGTTATGGGCACTAAATATCATTTTGGTTAGTTGGGAGTCCTGTAATAGGCAGCATAGTAGTAGCAGTGACTGCTCACTTCTGTTTTGCAGCCAAAGTGCTGAGTTAGGGAGTGGCATCAGTATATTAAGTTTTCCTCTTCTGAAGTAAAGGGAATAGATGAGTGAAGCCAGAATCTTTTAGGAAAGATGGTGAAGTGCCAGGAGACTCTGGGGCTGAAGTGTTGGAGGGCTGAGGGAATTGGCAATCCCGTAGGCAATTTCCATACTTCTGCTAAAAATAAATGCCATAATAAACTTGCGCCTCTCAATATATCCGAGGTATACAGCAAAAACCTGCTAATGCACATCCACCCTACGGAGGCTGTTGCCATATGTTAAACACTCCACAGAGACCAAAGGAATGTTAGGAGGAACTCAGTGTCTCTGGGAGCAGGGCAGGAGTGACCTGGCCAGGGATAGCTGGAATTTCTCTGCTAAAATACATACATTGGGGAAAAAACAAGCCAAGCCAGCAGGTAGTCACATTTTTATCTTCTTCTCCAGCAACATGTTGCCAGTAAGAGCGGATATGGCAAGAAAAAAGAAAAGTGTACTGGTATAAAATAAAAAAAAAACCTCAAAACCAAAACAAACAAACAAAACCACCAACAAGGGACTGTGTGTATTTCTTTATTTATTTCTTTACAACTGCAGCAGTGAAATGTGTGGAGTATTTAGTTCACAGTCGTGATTTCTTTATGAGGTTTGGGCTTTACTTTTTTTTTTTATTATTTTTTTCCTAGACTGAGAGGTTGTTTTGTAGTGCCAGCTCTTTTAATGCCATTTCATGACAGTACTTCAGAATTATTGATTGGAGTTATTCAGTGTTCAGAATGATGTCTGACAGAAAGAGGGTTAAATCTGCCATCTAAGAGGAACATCTGTACACTAAGCTGTACTTTTATACTGTGCCAGACTAGGCACCTCTGGAAAGTGCAACTCTGAGCTGTCAGCATAGAGATGTGTTTCTGGAAGGTTTTTGGAAATGAAGTCCTGGTCTGTCTGGAATGGGGTACCTGAAAACCCTACTAGCTCTCTCCTATACAGCGTCCCTACACATTTTTTCTCCTACTTTTCTTCAAGTAAACCCCAAGACCCTTGGGGGGCTGTTGTGTGTGTGCCCTGCTCACTGTATGTGTGCTGGCACTGCTGACCCAGGCTGCCAGGAACGGCTCACACACCGCGAAGTCCTTACCCAGGCTGCTGGGTATCCAAGGGCAAGACTAAGATGAAGACAGCCCAAAGCAGGCTTTGCTTTTTCCTTTTTTCCACATTTTGGCTCCCATGGACATCCAATGTTCCATGCTTCAGTGTCGTCACCTCCTACTAGCCAGAGCCAAGCAATGCTCTTGGGTACCAACATATTCTCTTCTCCAACATGTGTTTTCTGTGTCCCAGGAGGAAATTTTTGAGCCTTCCACTCTGGGCTTCTTTCCTGTGTCCTGCTAGAACTGCTTTTCTGTTCATCATTTCCCTTCCAGAAAAGCTATGTTTTTGGACAAGGGTGGGGACTGTTTTATTTCTCTCACAGGAAAGAGACTTGGGCACTTTGAACTACTTCTTATGCCCAAGAAAGTAGCAGTGGGCTACAGTACAAAACAGCTATTACTGTTCAAACTTGAATTACTCATCTGAGCAACTAGACTTTCCTAATTAGGGCTAAAAGTTTCAGAAGTGTGTCGGGGTGTTTTTTCACTCCATCAAAATTTAGACATTTAAATGTTAGGCATCTGTTCTTCGTTAATCTTCTAGTCTTCCTCTGTAGTCAGTAGAGAGATAGACCCTCTGGAGGATGAGTTGTCCAATCCTGACAAGTTTTGTAAGGTGGGATGAAATCAGCTCTTAAGTTCCTAAACCATAAGGCACAAGATTTTTAAATTAAATTAGGGCCTATTTAGAACTCACAATTTTATGCTTTCGTCTTTTAATATCTTTTAAAATAATCTTAATCTTAAGAAAATATTTCTTAGCTCTTTTGATTAGAAGCTTCTTTAATGGCAATTAGGGGATGAAATTTTCCAACTTTCTTGTTCATGGCCCTATATATGCAAAAATAATAATTTACAGATAATGAGCAATATTGTCTTGGTGACACTGGTCCATGCTCAGAAAACCAGACCTTGTCAGATACTTTTACTTCCATACATTTGGCCTCCACTGTTCTGACTCAAATATTCAAATGATTTTTCTTGCAGTTTTGGGGTTTTGGCTCTTCTGGTTTATAATTCTACCAACAACATCAATTTAGAAGAGGAAGAAATACGACAGAAACTCATAAAGAATAATGGGACTATGGAAGGAGGATATAAGCTTCATACAGTGAATGTTGATCCAGTAGGTAAGTAGTTTTCGGCTTTGTTACACAACAGATTTTGTTTGCTTGTCCATAAATAAACATCTTCTGTGTTAAAATAATCACACATTTCCAAATGGTATGACTGTTTCAGATTTTGAATTGCTTCTTTAAGCCTCATTATTCCACTAATCTCAGAGAGCTGAGCTAGAGATACTTCTTTTAACATAAACACAATTGTCCAAATTGTTTTAGTCAATGTTTTACTTCCTGGTTCAAAGAGGCCAGGACAGATCCTGACAGCTCCTCTGGCAGTTTGAGGATAAAGAAGTGTGATTTACAGACAGAACTATAATGAGACATTTTGGACCTGCAATGCCCCTTGTGCCCACTCCTCAACCCTGTTGGTTTTGCTCCTACCAGCTGCTGCCCTTAATCAATCTCCTTTTAGCTCTTATCTTCTCCCAATTGACTTCTTCCAGTCAGAGATTGCCCTTCCCTTGGTAAGGAGAAGATGGGGGCTGGTGGAGTGCAAGTGGATACAGGATGCATGTTCAATCCTTGCCTTTGAGCAGCAGCAGTATATGTTGTCCCCTGGTGTGCGCCCCTCCATTGTTACTACACTATAGATAACAACCAAGCATTTTATTTGAAGACAACTTTGTGCTGTAGACTGGTTGATGGGCTGACAACAAGAAATGGAAGATGTTTAGATGAAGAAATTTACCATTAACACGGATATATTTTTATATTTACAGAAAAATGTTCAGCTGAAGAAAACCCTCCAAACTATTTTTGGCCAGACACCAGACCGACTGTGACCAACTACACATTATGCCACGGGAGCTCAGTTCAGACTGCATCAAGAACCTGGTAGGTGTTCAAATATCTCAGAAGCTGAGAGCTTCAAATGCAACTTTCTGGTTATATATTAATTCTGGTTAAACTGCATCCTCCATAATGGTTGCCAGGGACCATTATTGTATTTCAGGAAGATGGTTTCTATATGGTGAGAGATTATGTGTGTGTAGTAAGAGTATGTACTTCATTGGTAAGGAAAAAAAAGCTCATCTCCTGCTTCTGCAGACCATATTGAGTTCCCCAATTAATACATGTTCAAAGTGACTATAAAAATAGCGCCTTCTTACAGAATGAAACTGCTTTCTGCAAGTCATGATGTTTATGTTACCGAAACCAAAATGTCACATTTGCTACCACTCCACTACTATTATCTGACTTGTATGAGAAATTCTCAACAAAATTCTGTGACAATGAGATGTGTATTTGGTTTAATCCAGCACCTCTCATCTAATAGGGAAAATACAAGAAATCCTGTGAAACAATCGTTTTGCTAGTAGTGAGTCATAATTGAAGGTGGGGATAATCTTATGCTTGAAGTTTTGAACTTGTGCTTTTAAGGTTTAGGATAAAATTTCCCTAATGTAAGCTTTCTTTGTGAACATCTACAAAAGATTTAGACACTGTATCTCTATTTCCCATTTGGAAAATGGGAATATTATTACTTCCTTTGATATATTACCAAAACAATATGGCTTTGATCTCCTTTGAGTGCCTTGAACATGGGTATGATGGTGCAATAGTAATTAATTTCTTCAGTATTTAGGATGGTCACCACTAAATGCAACATAGTAGTCTTATCTGCCCACATTGCATCTGGAACATGTTCTGAGAAGACCAGATCTTTTACTTTTTGAAAACAATATGGCAACATGGATATGAATCAGCTTTGAGATTCTGTGCCAAACAGGAAAGAAACCAGCATTATATTTAACTAACTCACTTCCTCAGCCTCTTAATCTTGTACAAGGACTGTTTGATTCTGATTGACCAACTTTTGTTGTAGAATGAGCAGTGCAGAAGTCAAATTGTTTTTATGTTAGAGCCTCAGAATCATTAAACATTAAGGCTTCTGGCCTTTGCTGCCCCAGTATTGCTTATCTTTATTGTTCATTTTTGGTCTACACAATACCATTGATTGTCCATGTACAGCACTTCTCATCATAAAAAAAAATGTCAGTGTTCTGCACTGTGCTATGCTTTCTTTGGCTCTGCCTCCACTAGCTTTTGCCAGTATGGAGCACAGGTGGGGTGTGTTTTGAGAGAAGAGGAATCCCTTCTAATGGTGTCTTCCAGTCCTGTACATCCCACAGTAGAACGTTACCTGCTAGTGTGCTGTTATAATAAAGGTGATCAACTGAGTAATAACTTTATTCTATCATGTGCTGAGTGAAAGGATAACTTTTTCCCATTTTCCATCCTGTCTTTGTCATGCTATGATAATATGATTGTCTTTAAAGAAAACTGAGGGAAAAGTTGGTTTGATTTTTGGAGCGATATCTGGGTTCTTTGCTATGGCAAGGCTTTTTTAAAAAGTATTTTGAAAAAAAACAGTCTTTACATCTGCCCCCCACCTTGGACCTGGTTCTGATGGTGACCTGCCTCACATTTCATGAGCGGCATAAGTTTATATCTCTACATAGCTCCTTTGCATGTTCTTCTGAGAGGTATTACGGCTTCCTATTGACTTGATCGATGCCTTTTATATCAAAGGAAAATTATAGAAACAACATCTGATTAGGCCATAATAGAGGCATAATAGTTTGTGTCAACATTTGGGTCTTTCCTGAAATATAAGGCCAGAATTTCTACTGATGTAGTTCATTAAATCAGTATAGGAATCAGCTGGGAATTTCTCCAAAAAGAACTAGGGTTTCTCTCAGCACTGTCACTTAATTTATCACATAAATCCAGTGTCAAACATACATATTTCATTTCATTAAGGGCCATGTTGCTACAAAAATTGTGAATTGAGAAGAGTGGACCACTGTAACATATATAAAAGCATTATGAAACATTTACATAATTTTGCTATGGTGTTTCATGTGAATTTTGTAATTTTTCCTCTTTAGTTATTTGGGTCTGCAGAATTATACATCATACTGGGGCCAGCCTGATCTCAGAAATTGCACAGGTGGGTACATTGATATTGGTTTTTGGCTAAAGGAATTGTTTTGTAGACTTTGGTTGCTGCTTACTCTAAGGCATAATGTTCTTTACATTAAGCAAGAATATTTTTTTCTATGCTAAGTTGTTTAAAATATTTCTGAAAAATCAGTGCAAAGTAAATATTTGAACTCTGGGAAAGTGCACGAAAGTGAATTCAGACCACCCATGAAAGGCTCTGGATACCAATTGTTGAAATAAATCAAACTTTCAGGTAATTTAAGCAAGAATAGAGGCAGGTGGTAGCGTGTCTTAATTTGAGATTCAAGTTCAGACAAATTTTTAAATGTTTCCAATGCCTGTAGGTGCCAGTGGAAAGACTCCCACTCTCTTCACTGGGCTTGCGATCAGACATTTTCAGATTTATTCTCGGTTTGCAAAATACCCCTTGATGTCATTCTGGCCTTAAAGGAGTAATAAAATAAATAGACAACAATTTTATGGCCCCTTTTTTTAGTGCCAGAGCTAGGGAAGAGAATGATACCCTTATAAGTAATTCAGAGCACCTACAGTAAGCTCCTGTTCTCAAGTGGTTTCTTGGCGAAGCCTCTTTTTCTTTCTGCCCTGATTGAGGGGTCCTAGGGAGCCTGGCTACCTAACTTACTTGATTGATTACTTGCAGTCAGGCTACATGAAAAATAATTTTCTGTAAAATGAACATTCTACCGTAAATGTAGCAAAAGCTATATTATAAAACACAACATTAAAAAAAAAAACACAACCAGCTGCAGACTAAAAGAGACTGATCTTCTTACAAAATCTTATTTGGGACTTCCAATAAATCTCAAATATTTTTATATTGTAAAATGTTAGTATTTACGTTAGTTTTTAATCCATCAACCTTACAGTATAACATGTGATTTACACTAATGTTTTGCCATTGGACACACTACCAGACTTTCCTTACTAGCAAGATTCTTCTCATGAAATTTGCCTGTGTGTTGCGCTTGCCAACCCTCTGAGTAGGAGTACAATCCTCTGAAGGAACTGAAACATTTACAGTGCAGTCAGACTTTTTCCCCAAAGCTTAAAAGAGTGATTTTTTTTGTCAGTAATAGTGACTTTGGATGCATTTGTTTCACTTCAAGAATGAAACTGTTTTTTCCAGTGAAAAAGAAAGGATAGCATAAGGAGGAAGACAGAGAAAATATGCTGTATTCCTTCCTTTTTGTTTTCCTTTCAGTCAACCCTTTCCATAATAGTCCTGATTTACAAACTCAAATCAAATTAAGGAAATAAAAGACACAAACAATGAGGACAGTATATAATAATCAGCAGGTTCTATATATCTTTTCCTAAAATTGTAAATTTGATAAAATTATTAAATCCTACGTTCATTACAAGTACCACAGAACGTGCTCTAGCTTTCAACAAAGAAAATAAAAATTTGTATTTCTGAATTACTTGAGGACTCATATGCGCTATTTTCTCTTTTTACTTCGTTTGGTGTGCACACTTACAGAAAATGCAGCTGATATAGCCAATCAGCTTCTGAATCTCACTGGCGAAGGGCAGCAGCTAACTTCAGACAAAGTAAATGATGTTGTGCAGAAGCTCAAAAAAATTGTGAATGATGAAGAAATTGATGAATCTCTGGGTTCTACCGTGGTGACAATTTTTTCCAATATTCTAACCAGCTCAGACAGTGTATTGGCAGCATCATCTTCAGAGTAAGTATTTCTGCTTCTGAGACAAACTTTTGAGAGCAAACTTTTTGAGAGTTGGAAGGATTCATCCTCCCATATATAAACAAGCAATTGCAGTCAAAAATCAAACTTTTCTGATTTCCTTCAAAAAGAATTTTCGAAATTAGCTATACAAATATTTCTTCATGTACTAAAATCAATGTGCATGACAAAGATAAAGTATTTTGATGGAAGTCTCCTGATACGTGACACAGCATAGATCTAAGTATTGTTGGAAAATTATTTCAGGACCAGTGATACGTAGTCAGGTAGCTTCTGTCAATCAAAAGCTTTTGCTTTCAACAGAGATGCATAAAATTACAGCCTGACAGTCTCCTTGTAAATACACAGAGGGTGATGGAAACATAGTCAATAATAAGAGCATTATCTTAAGTGTGGAGAGTGTGCATAGCATTTTTTTTTTTTCTGTATTCAGTTTTAATAATAATTTTATTTCTGTTTTTAGAGCTCTAGACCATAGTGTTTATATATATTTTTTCTGTATTCAGTTTTAATAATTTTATTTCTGTTTTTAGAGCTCTAAAAACTATTGATGCCTTGGCTTTAAAGATCCAGTTCACTGGACCATCCATGAGTATTTCAACACGAAACCTTGCGCTTGGAGTGTCTTCTATAAACTCAACTTCATTCAAAGGTGGTTCTTTCAGTGTCAGCCCACAGAATAATGCATCTGATTTCCAGGTAGGGAACAAACAGTATTTGAACATCAAATGTGCCTGTTGTTCTGTTTACTGCAGTTCCTATAAAACCACTTACGGCTCCCAGTTCTCCCCCTAATTTCTATTTCCTTTTTCCTGCAGTCATCCAAACAGCTCAATGCAGTATTTCCTTGACTGACAGGAAACTCAGATAAACTCACATTTTCCACACTGATGAAAAGTAGTTTGCTTACAAACATTTTTTTACTGATGAAAATGGGAAATAACAGTCTGCTGTATTGCCCATTATACAGTAGCAAACAAGTCCATTGATGTATTTCAGCTTTAGAATAAGACACCTAAATGGAAGTATCTACCTGTAAATTTCTGCAGATACAATAGGTCTGCAAGCTTTCAGTATAAACACCTACTGCTAAGAGAGACCTAAGGCTGATCCAGTTGTCCACATGTAGGTTGACAGGCTTGTGCCATTTGGGATGTCCAGGGCGGTTAAAGATGTTCATGTGGAGCTTGACCAGCCTAGACGTGAAAAACAGGAGAAACCCAGATCACTAAATGCAGAGTGGTCTCCAGTGCTACAGTATCTAGATAGGCTGCTGAAGTTAAGATATTTCTTATCACCTCAAAAAATATTTTTTTTGTCTTTTCACAAATAAAAAAGCTCAGACATCTAAAAGCCATGAAATAGTATTTGAGATGAACGTGAGCACCAATTGGGATTTTCAAAAGGTTCTGTTGAAATCAGTAGCAATGAGGTGCCTAGATTTTTAAGATTGCACTGTGTTCCTGTCTGCCTCCTATGGCACCTACATGCTTTTAAAAACATAGTACAATGTATTTTTTTCACAGTCATATAATAAGTCTGTGACAGAGGTAACGTAATCTGAATCTCCTAGAAGCCTAACCATTCAAATACAGTGAGACTTACCTGGAGAAACACACAGACAAGATTAAAAAGAAAAAATAAAAAAATTACTGTCACTTGGGCCAGAGGAACCAAAACTGAATTAAAAAAAAACATGGCATTATGAAAATAGTTAAAAACTAATCACTAGAGTAAAAGCAACTTATGGAACGAAATTAATCCCCACTGCAAATTGGCAAGACAACAATCCTAAAAAAAGGTCTGATCATTTTATAAAGTACTATGTACTGTAAAAATGAAAAACAGGAATGAAGACAGTGCTAGAAAAAGTAGTAGTAATATAATAGGTTGCAGGCCTTTTACGTGCCGTGTATATAGACTTTGGATCAAGATTAAAATACTGGTTTAAATAGATACAAATGGATTTAATGTAATTAACTTTTCACATATTCATAGACATTTTGGCTAAAATATCTTTGAATTAATTGAATTAGAATTTTTTTATGATTGCAAGTCTGCTTTTGTTTAGTTCAATAGCTGATTGTTCTTTAATTGTTATCAAAGGAACATTTCTCCTCCGGTTTTCATCCTGTATTTATGGAAAGAGGAAAGGAAAAATTCTGAAGTCAGGTTTGGGATGTTTGCACGTATAATAAGAATTACCATCTGTGGCTTGAGGACATCCAGGAATTTTCTTGCCCTGGAATCATTTATTACAGCACTGTCTAAATAATCATAAAATCCAAACTCCGTCAATTTATTTATAATGTTCCTATTGGAACATGAGTTTGTTCTCAGACTTTCACATTTCCAACAGCTGATTGAGAATTCTTAGCATCCTTCCTACCAGAAAAGCCTGCAGCAGCTGTGGCCACTGTTTGTATTTTCCATACCTATCGGGAAAGATATTTGCTATCCCTGCTGGAGGGAGATTCCCTTGTGAAAGCCCAGGTTTTTCACCAGTGATGTGATGATCTATCTCAGGCTCAGCAGGGAGCATTAAACTCTTCAAGCTTTATGTCAGAATGTTTCCAGATTTTATTTCATATTTTTTTTTCTTAAAGTAGATATGAAGCAAATGTATCCATGGCAATTTGGAAAGATTCTATTTCAGTCCCCTGTGTCTTTATGTTTCTTGCCAAACCTTTGACTAAGTTAGCTTTTGGTGATTCATATTATTAAATTGTTCCTGTAATATATCCATGCTTCTTTATAGAAGCCTCTTCCACTCTATTTGCAGACAATGCCTAATGGGACATCTTCATCACACACACACACTTTGTGTTTAATGTGGCAGAATTATCCTTTGAAAACCTTTTATTCGACTGTATTCAGCCCTGTCAGGAGGTATCTCTGAACCACTTCTTACCAGTTTTCGAGGATTCCTGTTATTCATAGAAATTCAGTGAAAATTTAGAAATTAAATAAATCTATTAGTAACCTATGTTTTTTAACTTTCTATTAGCTAATGGTGCTTTAAAATCATACGACTGATGATGAGAGGCACAAATACATGACCAAGTTGCCTCTGGAGAAGTCAGGAGTGTGACTTTCCTTATCTCACAGTAAAATACTTAATGCTTTTACTATAGAGCCACTGTGAGTCTTCTTGCTCTCCTTCCTTTGATGAGTAGGGTGGCACATCTTGAATATGTCATGGTGGGAGAAGGTACAGTCATAGAACTGCTTGCTCTCTGGTAGGTAATGAAATCCAGGTTCCCATCCTCACTTATTTCCTGCTAACTTGTTACATCCTGCTGCCATAGAGGCTTTCAGCTGTCTGACACCTTGCCAGCTTAGATTAAGTTTATATTGATGGCAGAAAGTGTCTTTTTTGTGCTGCATAGCCCAATAAATATAGAGACACTAATCATTATTTTAAAATCTCTCTCTTGTAACAGAGAAATGAGACATTCTCGTAAGAGAATTAATTCAGATGTGCAAATAATACAGCTCAAGAAAGAAGGATTCAGATCATATCTTTTAGTTCTTAACATTATTTGCTATGCGGAAAAATATCTTGAAGGTTACTGAAAATTGTTATGAGTGCCATTATTGCCATCTCATTATTTCCAAATCACCACTGTAGCAGTTGAGGAGTTTGTTTGTTTGATTTATCTAATTCCTTTCTGTAGCAGAAGGCTGATCTCATGCTGGAAGGGTGGGAAAACCTCCTAAGCTTCTTTTGTATTTATGTATTGCATCAACTCTTACAAAGGTACAGGTCATATCAGTGTTGATTTGTTCTAGTCCCATGTTTAGACATCTTAGTGCAAGGGTGTGAACCCAGTTTGGGGCAATGGATGGTTTGGTTTTCGTCTGAACATGTTCTTCTGCTGTTTTTTACTTAACAGATAGATTTTGACAAGGATCAGACAAATGCCTTCGCTTCTGTTGTTCTGCCACCAAGTTTGCTGAGGAATCTAAGTCAAGATGAGTTTGAAGTTATATCGAGGGCTCAATTTACTTTCTTCAACAAAAATGGTCTTTTTCAGGTAAACTTTAATGTGTTTGAAGTAATTTCATTTAGGGTGAATCAAAAGCAGTTGGTAAAAGTTTCCTGTGGTGTAATCATTTCACAACTTCTCATGAGTTAGAAGAATGAGAAGGTGACAGCAGATGTAGGCACTAGAAAGAGTGCTATGTTCAGAGTGATAAAATAGCCAAAGTGTCCAAGTTGAAGTCAAGTCAGTGATTCGACTGCAAATTCCTTTCACATGTGAGATAAACTTTTCCTCAGGGCTATCTATGGAAGACCTGGACATGACCCGACAATGTGTGCTTGCAGCCCAGAAAGCCAACCACATCCCGGGCTGCATCAAAAGAAGGGTGTCCAGCAGGTAAAGGGAGGTCATTCTGCCCCTGTACTCTGCTCTTGTGAGACCCCACCAGCAGTGGTATTGCGTCCAGCTCTGGAGCCCTCAGCACATAAGGACACAGACCTGTTGGAGCAGGTCCAGAGGAGGGCCACAAAAAGGATCAGAGGGTTGGAGCACTTCTCCTGTGAGGACAGGCTGAGAGAGTTGGGGTTGTTCAGCCTGGAGAAGAAAAGGCTCTGGGGAGACCTTATTTCACCCTTTCATTACTTATAGGGTACCTACAGGAAAGATGAGGACAAGCATTTTAGCAGGACCTGTTGTGATAAGACGAGGGGTAATGGCTGTAAACAAAAAGAGAGAAGATTTAGACTAGATTTAAGGAAGAAATTTTGTTACAATGAGGGCCGTGAAACCCTGGAACATGTTGCCCAGAGAGGTGGACAAGCATTTGCTGCGATAAGACAAGGGGTAATGGCTGTAAACAAAAAGAGAGAAGATTTAGACTAGATATAAAGAAGAAATTTTGTTACAATGAGGGCCATGAAACCCTGGAACATGTTGCCCAGAGAGGTGGTAAATGGCCCATCCCTGGAAACATTCAAGGCCAGATTGGATGGGGCTCTGAGCAACCTGATCTAGGTGAAGATGCCCTGGCTCATTGCAGGGGATGTTGGACCTTTAAAGGTCCCTTCCAACCCCATCTATTCTATGATTCTATGAAGAGTGGATCACAAATGCTTACAATCAGAGTAAAGTAGTAGGTAGGCCTCTTAAGGGCATAACTTCTGTTAAAATGCATTAATATAGGTCCTTGATGTTCAGTGGAGCCAGGTTCTTTTCTGACAGAAGGGAACTTGGCTTATAACAGTGCCAAGTACTCTTTCTTTCTCTTTTCCCTAAAAGAGCTGGTTGGCAGTCATATCCAGCTGACTAGTTATAGTCAGTTGGAAATTCTGGGATGGTGGTCATCAGCCAGAGAATATTCATTTCTTTTCATATATGTGTTCTCATACTGTATTGTAATATGGAATAAGGATAACAATACTTGTACCTGAAAACTAAAGGGACTCAGGTAGATTTGATTTTTTTCTCCTTCAGGTCCCATCACATGGCAATTATAAATAGTTCCTGCACAGTAGATGCCAAAAAAAATTCGGAAGAGTTTGCAGCTTGGAAAAAACAGCTAAAAGCATACCTATTTAAAAAAAAAAAAAAAAAAAAAAAGAGTTAATTAAGAAGGAAATATTGTTTTACAGTGAACTGTAGACTGAGCCTCAGAAGACTTGAGTTTGTTTTCCCATTAGTATTTCAAGTGACCTTTGGCTCTTGTGCATCCGCAGTACTCTGTAGTATTGTATTGTCCCTATATTACCGTTTTTATTGGCAGTGTATCCAGATTCTTCAGATAATCTAGGCAAGAAAATGCCCATGACCCTCAGTTGCCTTCTGAAATACACCCCAAAGTATCTTTAACTATTTAAAATAGTCTTGATTTTAGGCCTGCTTTTGAGAAAAACAGGATGGATCTATTTAATAAGGAAACCAGAATACAGATGTAGGCTTGCCATACATAATGGCATAAAATCATATAAAGACAGAATGTGTCCTTTACTGGGACTAGAATGTGTTTCTAAGTGATATTTAATAAGTCGTTGAAAAGCAAAAAACCAGGAAAATTTTCATCTAAATTTGAATTCCTTCCATTTTTTGGTGCTTTTCCAACTATTCGTAGGTGACATGTTCAAAAAAATTAATTAAAAATGTGTGAAGCTCACATTTTAGTAAGTGTAAAAATAAAGTCTAAAAAAAAGTAGTCTAAAAATAAATTGCTTCACATGTCATCTCAAACACAATAACCTTATCCATTACTATAAAAGTGTTCCATAAACATATTTTTTCCAATTGCAATGAGAAAAAAAATCCCAGTGCTATTAGTTGTATTTCTTATAAACTTTCAACATCACAGTGAAACATCATACTTTACAATATTGGAGGAGTTTTTTTTAATTGCAGCTGAGACAACGCTACTAAGTTTTATCTTGTCATTCATTAAAATCTGATTGTTACATTACTAAGAAGACTATATGAAAAACTGATTTAAGGTATTCAGGGTGGGATTCATTTCACCAAAGGTAGGTGTTTTCAATGTACATACCTATGCCTGAGCCGGTGTCCATAAGCTGCCTTCAAAGCCAGTCAGTGGAAAAGAATAGACACCACTGAGGAGTGACACATCTCATCCCAGCACAGGAGTAGGCATCAGTTCCCCAGACAAAGGACCGTACTGCAATTTGAGAAACCCCAATGTACTGTACTACTGGCCAACAGATGTGATAATGGACCAGTAAAAGATGTGAGATCTTCTGTAGTAGCAGCTCGATATCTTAATACCCTTAAAAATGGACACTTATTTGTAGGCAGCCCATGTTTAACCCAGATATATAGACTAGGTACAATGGATTGTGCTCTGGATGTGCCAGTTTCCTTTCATTCACTATGAATGAATGGGTACTTCAGTTCTAGGTGTCTTCTTACATGTCTAAAGTTAGGTTGGAAGGATCCCATCTTCATGAGTTCTGAGGACATGAAAATAATGTGCAAATATGATAAATATGTGAATTGTAATGGTTGTCTAGTCTAGTCCAGATTTCTGTCATTGACTCTAGCCTCAGCATTGCTTTACTTTGTGTCTCTGTATATTTTATTGGCTACAAGCTTCCCCCTAAATTTAGCTGCTCCCAGCCTTTTAGCTAAATAAGCAGTTACCTGTATTTTACTTTAACACACACAGTGTTTCCATTCCTTTCTATAGACAAGTAACAATATTAGAAATTGCTTACCCTAAAGAGACCATCTGATATTTTTTTTCTAGTTTTTGTTATCTGATAGAGACAGAATCCACCTTTCCAAAGGCTTTCATGGACTGTGGGCCAGATGTTGAAAGTTTGGTGGTAGCCAAGAGGGGTTTTTTTGTATGAATGCTCAAGAACTGTCTATAATTCTGCATTTTCATTCCTCTGCAATTTTTAAGTTTTTAGGAATTTGTGTCAAAAAAGTTCCTGTGTAATCTGAAGCACTGTGTTTGAAAGCTCTTAGATATAGTTCTTTGGAAGTGAAATATCCTTCTCAGGATAACATGCACAAAATAACTGCAGATCTTCTGTCTCTCATGAGTGCTAGGATCTCATGAGCCCAGTGCTGAGCTGATACCTGACATCTTGTCAGACTAACAGAAGCCTTGTACTGAAGGACTCAGGAGCATTCAGGACTTTGGCAGCCCAGATTTTTGTAGGGAAAGTGAGTGGCAATAGACTTTGGTTGACCTAAGATCTGCCACAGGCAGTGACCAAGCTTCCCAGCTTCCCATAAGGGCAGCCAGGCAAATAACTATGCAGGCTTCAGTGGAATCTTATCAAAAGAAAATAGTATTTTCAAAGCAGTTCCAATTTAATAAATCATCAATTTCCAAGGAAAACTTTTTTTTTTTGGAAAATTCTCAACCTGCTAGTATGTCACTGCAGGTTAGGAACAACGTTGCTCGGTGATAAAGTCACTCTTCTATTTAAGTGCCCACCAAATAAGACCTGGTAGAAAATATTATCTTCTGCGATATTTAACATTGCTTAAAATTTGTTTACTACTTATTCATTGTAAGATGGAGGATGATTTAACAAATACACACAGAAAACAGGTTATTCTCCAAAAACTGCATCTACTAAAGAGGATAGAGTTGACAATGAGATAAGCAAGTTAGTTCATTCTTGTTTAGGGAAATGAGCTAATCATATCATGCATTGTTATCTGCTACATTGTTTGAGTTATAATTTTGTTGGCATTAGACATACTGATTAAAAGGGGAATTTATGCCTTCTAACCTCTCCCTATAATTGCGCCTATGTATGTTTATGGGTATAAGGAAAATAGGGAAACTTCCATGAGGCAAGCCCACAATTTGATTTTATAAACATAATGTTCTTATATTGTGTGATCAAAAGTGTAGAAATGCTGACAATTTATTTATTCTGGCACGCTGCAAAAATGAAACTGTCTACTCTGGCTTTTATGTTATGTGCTGTGTAAGCATTTATTATATTTTTCTGAATCTTTCAAAGGATGCAGAAAATCCTGCCAATTTGACCAGTTTTGTGGTGGCATGCAGTATTGGAAACATAACCATTCAGGATCTTCAGGATTATGTGAAGGTTACAATTAAGCACACCAAAATTCAGGTAAGACAAGACTGATTATTCAAATGAACAGGCATTCATATTATATATAGTAAAGATGACTGAGCATATAACCTGAGTGATTTGCATGGCTTTTGAGTAAGAACATAAGCTTAAATGGAAATAAAAACTCTAGAACCAAAGCAAGTAAGCAAAAAGTGAAAACAAATAACCTCTCCCATCCTGACACATTTCTCCTCCATTCATGATTTAACATTTATCTGAAAGATCATTGATTCTGCCACTCAGAGGCAATTTCCGTGCCAATAACTGTAGGCAAAATGTCTGTTCATGACCATGTTCGTGACCAGTGAAGCAATTTATTGCACTGTAACTTTAGAATTATGTAAATTCTTTGATCAAACATGAATTGGTTTGTTAATAGTTCCCCAATTTTGTTGTTATGTGGTTTTCAGCAAAGGAAGAATTACAGCAAAGGAAGAACCACGTTATTAAAGGATGACTACAATTAATTTAGCGAAATAGAGACCAAATGCAACCTTTTGGCACATACTGTTTCAGTTACAAAATGTGTGAGCTTGACTCTGTTCTAAGACAAGTTGTCAGCAACTACTCCCAAAGAGACAATAGCACTAGAGAAGTTAAGAAAGATGTTAAAGTGCAATACCTAAGTAAAATGTTTATGCCACGAGACACTGGTTTGTAATTTTCACAGTTCAATTAACTTCATCTTGCATTTCATTATAATGATTATTTTAAGGTCAGGCAAAACAACCTCCACGTATGTTCAGTGGGCTTTTGATTAGAGGATGCACTGACAAGTCCTAAGGAAGTGAACAGTAAAAAGTATTCAGACTCTGTAAAGAAATCATATTAATGGATAACTTTAATGAGACAATAAAACTTCATTATTCTGAGGAAGTGGAAAGGGAACAGTGCAGGGGAACAGTGCTCTAGATTTTATAATCTGGGCAGATCTGTCTTTCTAGCAGAATAATTTCTAATTTGACATTAGACAAAATTTCAACAATCAAAATGATATTTATTCTTCTGCTCATTAAATGAAAAGATATGTGGTAAAACATCTGTTGTAAACATGTATGTTGATGAGATTTACATCTGAAGAGGTATACAAAGTCTACTTTTTCATTTTTCTTAGGAAGATCCTAAGCCTACCTGTGTCTTCTGGGATATGAACAAAAATGGTACGTATAAAAATAGTTTAATTTCTTTTATAGGGGGAATAAAGGTGTCTAAGTGTCTAAGTTTTAAAATCAATCACAGGCTTGGCCATTTTCCTTCTTAATCAATCCTTTTAGAATTAGATTATGTCTTTAGACTGTATCATTTCTTCTGGTCAGTACAGTTGCTTGTAACAGCAGATGTTAAATATCCTTTTAAAAAGTTTTTTTCATGTAAATTTGTCTAACATTTTAAATTTGTGAATTAAGTTTCTCTACTTTTCTGTATCTGATAGCCATTTTTCACTGGTCTGTCCGTATATACAAATTAAATAGTAATGCAGCTCAGACATACGAATGGTTCTTAGCCATGCTTTTAACTCATCATTTTTAAAATGTTGGGTTATTTTATTGTTAGGTTGTGCCTGTTAGTAAACTTCAGATTTATTTATTTTCCCTTGGAAGAAGGAACTACATTACACAAACTTCACCCACCTTGTAAATGGATAACAGTTGGCATGATGAGGTCCCATATAGAGACACGTGTTCACAAGGCAGAGTTTTAGCCCATTCTTCCTTGCTCCTGCCTAACCCCTGTGTGTGTTTATGCTCATGCCCTTCATCCTTTGTACAGACAAAGCCATTCTCTGGGATGACTTTCCACATCCTTCTATTTTAGACTTCACTACTGAGATGTTGCTCTTCCTTTCAATGAAGCATATAGAGTGAAGGAGTAACTGCCTTCAGCAGTTGGAGGGGTTTAGTACAGAGTCTTGCAAGAAAAAAGATTTACCAACCAAAGTTGTACTTGAAAGCAGGGAATTCAGACAGGAGAACTGAGGAGAATGCAGAAGGATAAAAAAGAGCCAAAAAAAAGAATAATCTAGTTAGGAAGCTAAACTTAAGAAGCACATCAAAGGAGAAACACACAGGGAGGAAACTATTCTCAGTGACTGCTTGAGTGGGAGAGACTTTTAAGTGGTTTTGGAGCATGTTCACAGTTTTTTGAGAGATTCTGTCTTGAATTTGAGGTAAAGTTATGGGGCCAGTCAGATAATTTGCTGGATTTTGCCTGGAGTTGTGCAAAAATGTCTTTAAGAGTTCAAAGAATATGAACTATTTCTCAAAATCAGTTCATATTTTAGCAGGGAAAAATTAATTTATTTTTTTTTTGTGGTTGGATTCGATCTCAAGGGCCCCTTCCAACCATGAAGATTCTGTGATTCTCTAATCAGAAATACAAGTTTTACTTTTTAACATTTAATTTTTAAAAATGAAATTTTTCTCCTTATTTTTCGGAATAGCCTTTTCAGGTGGAGCAAGTAGGGGATAGTTTAGTTCATGCTTTTTCTTAAGGCCCGAAAGGATAATTGGGATTCCACCCGTGTTACCCGCTGCAGAGAGGAAGGGTGGGACCCTCTACTCCTGGGTCATAAATGCTTTGATGTGCCTGGGGATACATGAGTAGGAGGGAGGCAGGTGTAGACATCACGGAAGTGTGGAAAAGGGAGTTCTAAAACCACCTATTGTTGGGCAAAACTAAGGTGTGTCTTAATGTGTGATCCACACGGTAGCTCTTATTCATCCCTCATTAGCCAAAATGCTTTCTACCTTTATTACAGACCTCCCTCTGTTGCTTCTGCTCAGTAGGAACACTCATCTGGTGTGATTCTCTGTAGAAAATAGGAAATCTGACAGTTTCTTTTTTCCTGGTTGTTTTTAATGTTCAGTTGTTCAATTTGAGAAAGCACTTCTGCAGAAGACAAAATGAGAAATCTGTTAAAAGAGGTGGTGATGGGAGTTTTTTGGAAAAGTGTGGTTTGTCCCATTTGGAAAGTGTGGTTTGTCCCATTTGGAAAGTGTGGTTTGTCCCATTTCATTTCCTCAGGTGGCAACGGTGGCTGGAACCCTGAGGGCTGCCAAGTGGATGCAGAGTCCAATGAGAACGAGACGGTTTGCTTGTGCAACCACCTCACACACTTCGGGGTCCTAATGGTAGGCAAACTTCACCAAGTTATCTTTCCTAGGAATAGCAGTGCAGTTTTTGTCTTGGACAAAAGACAGCTCTCATTTTTGTTAATTGAGTTACTGCTTTTATACATGATTTTTAATAATAATAGTACATCATCTTTCCCCCTGTTGTCATAAAGTTCTTTTTCAAAATAGCTAATGATAAGGATTCAGGAATGAGGTAAATGAATAGTTAGTAATGAAAGTATATTATTATTATTATTATTATTATTATCATTATTTTGTTCTTTACAAGTAGCTAAGTAGTATAAAGTAAAAATTAAAACGTGCCCATAAAAGTATTCTAGATTTTGAAAAGTACTGTGCCCCAAAAGACCCGGGGTTGAGATTTCTTATCAATATAAAAATAAAAATAGCATATTATAACATCCAACTTCAAAGTCGAGACATGGCTGGTTGAAAAAGCAAGTCAGGGACTGTAAAAGCAAGTCCCAGTGCTAACACTTCCACTAGCAAAACAGAAAAAAATCTAATGAGTCCTAAGGTGCACGGGGTCCCTGTCACTTCCCTTCACAATATAATCTGACAAAAAATATCCGCAGCTGAGACAGGAGAGTAAGAAACAGGTCAAGGTAGAATTGAAATTTCAAGATCAGGAAAGTGGGAAGTTGTTTGCAGAAAAAAAAAAAAGTAGTAGGAAAATGTTGAGGTGCTGTTTTCAGAACAAAAAAAAAGAGAGACTCGTATTGTCAGGGAAAACTGTCAGGGAAAGAGAAATGTCCTACAGTCAGTAAAACTGCTAATGAGGATGAAAAGCCAAGGGAGCACCATAATTCCCTTTCATCCTCAGACTCAAGGGGCTAAATTGCCCCTTACACATTTAGGTTGCAAATCTGACAAGATGTATTTTTATTTTTACATAATGTCAAAATTATGTGTATTTTTATTTTTACATAATGTCAAGATGTATTTTTATTTTTACATAATGTCAAAAAGTATAAAGCAATACCTTCTTCTGTGAATGTGTAAACCCACGTTTGCCATTTTCTTACAAATGGCTTTAGTCAGCTTTGGGGATGACTTGCAGTACAGGACTTCCCCTGGAAAAAGTCTGCCCACTGGGGGCTGGTACAAAACATGGAACTCAGATGATATTAAAGCTTTAAGCAAAGTTTCCAGTCTGGGAGGTTGAGATAGGTAGAGCGTAGCCCATGAGCAAGATGAAAGAAGGAAGCATATAAAGCACTTCAGCCTCAGTAACATCATTCCTCTAGCATTCAGGTGCCTCCAGCAATTCTTGCACACGTGAAGTTTTTCCAAGTTTTTCTTAATATTTGGTGACTTTTTATGCTCAGCAGTGGGCTGAAAAGTTTCCTTCCATCTGAAATTAACATTCTTTAGCCTCTAAAACATACCCGAAGCAAAGATGTTTGCTCCTGATCCCAGCAATGCTGTGGAAGTATTTGGGTTTTGATTTAACTTGTTGCAATGACACACAGGACTTACCCACACAAGGAAGCCACATGTACTGGCTTTTTCAGCTCTGGCCTTCCAGAGCCTTCTAAATAGAGCTGCTCTCTTCACGTCATGCTCAGATGGAGATATGAAAAAGCCACAAGCTTTTTGTCTTTTTTTGCAAGCTAAACTGTGGTCTTGTTTCACTTTTCATCCTCGAAAGGAGAAAAAAAGGGCTTTCTTTAGGATATATTCAATGAGTCCCTTCTCTTCCCTGAATGCTTTTGTGGCAGTGGGAAATAAGGCAGAAGTTCTTTGAATTTGGGCTGTGTTCCAGTAGACTTTTACACAGTTTTGTCCCTTCTAATTGCTTTCCATTTGAATAATCTTTTCTGACTTTAGATATTAAATTATTTTCAAATAACATACTCCTTTTATATATAAACAAACTGTCATATAAGGTTGGGACAGGGTGTAAAAAACTACATAAACCCCTTTCTTTTCCTATGAAGAATGGTGTATTTTGTAGCGTTTTCTTGGTTTCTTTTTGCTAGATAGTTTTGCTAGGGACAACAGTGACACTGACTGTAGAAAGGACACCATTATATGTTAGTATTTGCTCACATTTACTCCACAGTGATATAGATCCAAAATTCTCATTTTTTTCTTGTCCTTAAAGGAAATAACACTGGCATTTATTCTCAGACGGTACTATGCAGCAATTACAGTTGGATACAAAACTGGAAAAAAAAATCCTCAGAATGTTCCTGCTTCATTTCCAATTTTTTTTTTAAATGTTGTCTTTGTCACTATTTTTCTGACCAATTCTATTTATAACTGTAGTTTGCATGTCAAAACAGACCGTAAAACCAAAAAGCAGTATCTTGCCCTTGGTTTCACCTGTAGATGATTAGCTACATTGACTCTTACGAACTTAATAAGGAGAAGTGATGTCAGAAACTCCCCAGAATGTTGCATATCTCACTATTAATACTTCTAAATTACATTTTCAATGCTACATACTGTCAGAAGTATTAATACTTCTAAATTACATTTTCAATGCACATTGAACATAAATATCTACTTGAAGAGAGTTGTCTACCAGCAAGTGAACTAAAAAGTTTGGAAAGGGGAAATTTTTCCAGGGAAGTGCATTTGAATTGTTGGTGATGAATTCTAAGGGTCAGTATCAGGCTCTGTCTGATCTGCTGATCACAGCAGTTATAATACTTAAAGCACAATGTTTTCAAGAGCTATGGGAAGGAAGTGAGAGGTGTAACGACTATAGACTGAGGATACTCAGCAAACATGAACCCTAATGTCAGGGTTATAGTGTTGTTAGTGGAAATTTTTTCATGGTTCAGGCTCTTTCCTTTTTTTTCCAACATGTTGTGCTGCTCAGCCTGGACAACAAGGCTAATGTGTCTCAGAATTTTCTCTGTTGGGAGTACAGCATCCTCTAGATTCTAAACAGATATATATTATTTTAAAATCCAAAACCAGGCTTTTTGTGAAAACAAAACAAATCTTGCATGTGTGAGCAAAACAAGTCCCAAGTATAAAAAGAGAAACTTCCATTGAAAGCAATTACAACCTAAAGCCCTTCAGAAGTCAGTGGGAAGAGAAATAAAATCAAGTAAATTTTGAAGTGTTACAACAATTTCAACAGCAGTCCTACTGAAATAGGAAAGTGACTCAAGGGAATGCAAAAGTTTTGAAGTGATACAGTCCTGCGAACAGTGAAAAGAGAAAATGACGTCATGTCAACACAAAGGAACCATTCTGCCTGTGACAGGACAGGGCAGAGTAGCTGCTGAAGAAGGATAGTTTGCTGGGGGAGGAGGGGGAGCTGGGGTTTTCGAGTTCTAAATATGTTCAGTGATTGCATTCCTATTGCATTACCTATGGTGTAATGTTCTGGTCACAGATGGCAGGAATTGTTATCTTGCCCCTCGGTTCATACATTTCAATGTGTATCAGTTAAAACAGAAAATTGACTTGATCTTCAATCTTTCTGAGATCCCATTACTAAAAAAAAAACAAGACAAAAAAAACTAAAAAAACCCCCAAAAAACCCCAAAACCATACAACCAACTAACCAAAAAAAATACCAAACCAAACAACAACAAAACCAATTAAGCAAACAGAAAACATCATGCTCTGGAAAATATATTCCAAAAATTAAGCAAAGATTTACAAATAAAATGGAAAGAGATTAGCTTCTGGTCAGCTGTATTTTGACAGTTTTCTTTTTCTTCAGTTTTCATTTGAAGTACAAAACACATTGTATTGTATAATAATAAATCAGCTGCTAAATTAGCTCAAGTACCCAAAGAAAGTGGTGGCTTTCCCCCACCACATACAGCAGAAGCCTTCAGTGATATCACAGAGACATACAGATCACTATGCCTTATTGCCAAAAAGGCTTACAGCTAGGAGGAAGATCCCTGGTCTTTTATTTACTTTGTAAACTGGTAAACCCAGCTTCTGTTAAGCAGCTTGGGTGATTCAAGCCAATTAATCATATACACCTGTATTTCTCTCATTAGGAAGTTGCGAAGGGATTATCCATCCAAAATCCTGATGAATTTGAGCACAGCCCTGCTTTTTCTTAACCTGATCTTCTTGCTTGATGGTTGGATTGCATCATTTGACATAGATGGCCTCTGCATAGCTGTAGCTGCACTTTTGCACGCACATTGAACATAAATATCTACTTGAAGAGAGTTGTCTACCAGCAAGTGAACTAAAAAGTTTGGAAAGGGGAAATTTTTCCAGGGAAGTGCATTTGAATTGTTGGTGATGAATTCTAAGGGTCAGTATCAGGCTCTGTCTGATCTGCTGATCACAGCAGTTATAATACTTAAAGCACAATGTTTTCAAGAGCTATGGGAAGGAAGTGAGAGGTGTAACGACTATAGACTGAGGATACTCAGCAAACATGAACCCTAATGTCAGGGTTATAGTGCTATTGCCAAAGTGCTTTTGAGTTTTACTTGACAGATTACTGAGAAATAATGTTGTGCTCACGGAAAAGGTGTTTGCTATAACTGATGCCTCTTCCTCCTCTCTCACGTAGGACCTTCAGAGAACCGTCACACAAATAGACCCACAGAATACCAAGGTCCTCACCTTTATCACTTACATAGGCTGTGGGATATCTGCTATATTTTCAGCTGCAACTCTTCTGACATATATTGCATTTGAGTAAGTATTAGTTCCATGAAAAACATCATATAGGAGGTATCTGTATGTGATAATACAATAAATTAGTTATAAGCTTTGTGTGGTTTACTTGTCTAGGAAGGGGAATCTATGTTTAAAAAAAAAAATAACTGCAAAATCATGGTCAAGATGTTGTTAGTGGAAATTTTTTCATGGTTCAGGCTCTTTCCTTTTTTTTCCAACATGTTGTGCTGCTCAGCCTGGACAACAAGGCTAATGTGTCTCAGAATTTTCTCTGTTGGGAGTACAGCATCCTCTAGATTCTAAACAGATATATATTATTTTAAAATCCAAAACCAGGCTTTTTGTGAAAACAAAACAAATCTTGCATGTGTGAGCAAAACAAGTCCCAAGTATAAAAAGAGAAACTTCCATTGAAAGCAATTACAACCTAAAGCCCTTCAGAAGTCAGTGGGAAGAGAAATAAAATCAAGTAAATTTTGAAGTGTTACAACAATTTCAACAGCAGTCCTACTGAAATAGGAAAGTGACTCAAGGGAATGCAAAAGTTTTGAAGTGATACAGTCCTGCGAACAGTGAAAAGAGAAAATGACGTCATGTCAACACAAAGGAACCATTCTGCCTGTGACAGGACAGGGCAGAGTAGCTGCTGAAGAAGGATAGTTTGCTGGGGGAGGAGGGGGAGCTGGGGTTTTCGAGTTCTAAATATGTTCAATGATTGCATTCCTATTGCATTACCTATGGTGTAATGTTCTGGTCACAGATGGCAGGAATTGTTATCTTGCCCCTCGGTTCATACATTTCAATGTGTATCAGTTAAAACAGAAAATTGACTTGATCTTCAATCTTCCTGAGATCCCATTACTAAAAACAAAACAAAACAAAACCAAAAAAACCAACCAACTAACTAACCAAAAACAATACCAAACCAAACAACAACAAAATCAATTAAGCAAACAGAAAACATCATGCTCTGGAAAATATTTTCCAAAAATTAAGCAAAGATTTACAAATAAAATGGAAAGAGATTAGCTTCTGGTCAGCTGTATTTTGACAGTTTTCTTTTTCTTCAGTTTTCATTTGAAGTACAAAACACATTGTATTGTATAATAATAAATCAGCTGCTAAATTAGCTCAAGTACCCAAAGAAAGTGGTGGCTTTCCCCCACCACATACAGCAGAAGCCTTCAGTGATATCACAGAGACATACAGATCACTATGCCTTATTGCCAAAAAGGCTTACAGCTAGGAGGAAGATCCCTGGTCTTTTATTTACTTTGTAAACTGGTAAACCCAGCTTCTGTTAAGCAGCTTGGGTGATTCAAGCCAATTAATCATATACACCTGTATTTCTCTCATTAGGAAGTTGCGAAGGGATTATCCATCCAAAATCCTGATGAATTTGAGCACAGCCCTGCTTTTTCTTAACCTGATCTTCTTGCTTGATGGTTGGATTGCATCATTTGACATAGATGGCCTCTGCATAGCTGTAGCTGCACTTTTGCACTTTTTTCTGCTGGCCACCTTTACGTGGATGGGACTAGAAGCTGTTCATATGTACATCGCTCTAGTGAAAGTGTTCAACACCTATATACGGCGGTATATACTGAAGTTTTGCATCATTGGCTGGGGTAAGTTCGGTACATGCAGAGGGGTGACCTCATCACTCTCTAAAACTACTTGAAAGGACATTATAGAGAGGTTGGTGCTGGTCTCTTCTCCCAGGTAATTAGTGGTAGAACAAGAGGGAAAGGCTTCAAGCTACAACAGGGTAGGTTTAAACTGAACATTAGGAAAGAGTTTTTCACAGAAGGAGTAGTCAGGCATTGGAATAGGCTGCCCAGGGAGGTGGTTGAGTCACCATCCCTGGCTGTGTTTAAGAGCCGTTTAGATGTGGTGTTGGGGGATATGGTGTAAGTGAGAACTTTGTAGAGTAGGGTAGATGGTTGGACTCGATGATCTCAAGGGTCTTTTCAAACCTAAATGGTTCTATGATTCTATGACTGACATAGCATGTATTTTGAAAGGATGCTACACAAAGGCAGAACAGAATGACAGTCAGCTCCGTGTGGCAGTGCCGGGGTACAGCCAGCCCTCTCTGCCACCACATTCCCCAGTGTGATTGTGTGCAAATACACCATAACTGGCACTCTCCACCCAGACCAGCTCACAGCCCGAGGAGGAGTGGAGCGACCAGATAAACTGGTCTTACTTTCCAGAGAGGCCAGAATGGGAGGGGGGAAATGTTAGTGTCATGATATGACATGATATGACATGACATGTCATGATATGGCTGTGGAGAACCATGGCACAATGAATCCAGAAGCTCTTGTAGTTGCTACAAAGCCTATGGGGATCTTTGCATTGACTTTCAAAAAGCTTTCAACCCAGGCTCAAGTTTCTTGCCAACAAGTACAAAGCCTATGGCGGAATCAGAAACAACCAAAATTTCCTGAGCTTCTGCACCGTGTTTTAACCGCAGAGAGATCCTGCCTGCCCTAAGCAGTGTACGCTGCAGGACTGAAATGGAAAATAATGCTGAAAAATAACTGCGAGGCTCAGGCAGCAAGGCTTTTATTCTTCATTTTTCTTCTATATCAGGAATCTTTGCCTTCTGCCTGAATGCACATATTGTGTTTGAAATAATACAACACAATACAAAGCCATTAACCTCATGGCTAGAGCACTGACCTCAGTCCAACTGAAAATTGATGTCTTTCCATTGGCAACTAGCATCCTCTTTGGCAGCCTCAGCAGAGGACAAGGACTGAGTGGTCGGAAAAGCAAATTAACCTCTTCCCCTTTGAATCTGTTTTGTCACAGCAAGGATAAGACATGTAAATAAGGCATGTCAGGAAACGTACGCTTCTTTTCTGTGACCTGTACCTCTCTGCACAGAGTTCTCTTCCTCATAGTTGTCTGTTTTCCAAAAGTATTGCCTTTACCTTATTACTGAAAAAATACATAGTTTGCTTGATTTCTGGGTGGGCACATTTAAGTGAAGGATATCTAATGCTGTAGAAAAAGAGAAGAAATTTACAGTTGAGAGAAGCAGTAGAGAAATTACGGGTTCAAGTTCATGTTCCCTGGTTCCCCAGCCTAATCAAGTGACATTAGCATCTCTGAAGAAAAAATTCCATTAAAAAATCCCAATACCATCCCTCCATTAGATCTTATTTTTAAAATAGTTTGTTAATCTTCTTCTCGGTACATTATGAGAGCCTAAATTTGCAATTGCAAATTTAAATTTGGGTAATTAAGAGAGATTATTTTACTTTAGCTTCCATATGGCATACCAAGATAGCATTTTCTACCTTACAGAACATTATGAGGCTTATTCATCAATGTCCATTAAGTGCCTATATATTTATAGGTTTGTACTGTTTGAAAAATTGTTTCCTTCTCTGTGCAGTTTTTGAACGTAGAACTACCTCAGGACACTCTGTACTAAAGCAATAGGGATGGAGACATCAGTAATTCAGTTTTGTTCTGGTGATTATGAAGGTTTAGGAGATCTGAAAGCAAACTACAAGTTTTTCTTGTGTTACAGGTTTGCCAGCTCTGGTGATAGCAATTGTTTTAGCAAGTGCTAATACAAATGCAAGTCAGATTTATGGCAAGGAGTTATACGGCAAAGATGTTAATGGGCAAGGAGGAGACGACTTGTGAGTATTTCTTTTAATCTAATTTAGCATTTGCAATCTGAAAAAAAAATAACATCAGTCAGATTGCTTTGGAAAAGTCAGAGGTGCATTAAACAAGCGAAGTGGGCAAAATTGTCTTCTAAATTACTTTAATTTGAAATGTGAAGAAGGCGATAAGGAAAATTGGAGCAAAAAAATCTGCATGACCCAATGCCAGGTACAAATGCTCCTCTGGCAAAAGAATAATTTATAAGTTTTGTCATGAAAATAAAATAAATACCTGGTTTGGTTTACCTTAAATGAAAGCTCTATCTTCTAGGTAAGAGCAAAGAAAGAAGTAGTATAAAAATAAACTAGCCTTTGGTCAATATAGTTTAATAGCTTTCTATGTTCTTCTGTTGATGTCCAGATAATAATCTCCAAATGCCCACATTTTTATATGACTGTTACCTCGTTTTTTGTTCTTGCCTGGCAAAACTTCGTCATGATAAATAAAATGACATTCTGCATTTTTATTAAAGTATCATGCATTCCAGTCAGTTGCTGCTAGAGGAATAAGCTACATGGCTGACTGTCTAATGGCTTCCTCAAAGGACTACCTATCCTGCTTCTTCTCCAGAGATGTACGAGTTTTTCCTTAGATCAAGTGGCAGAAACTTGAAATTTTAATACTGAAGATCCAAGTATGCCCATTCTGTTACTACAGCATCCAGTGCTGCACACAGATGAAAGTATGCTGAGCATACTAAGTATAAATGTGGGTTTGTAGCTCCCACAGCTTGTATCTGAGGTCAGCTTTCCTTTTTAATTAGTTTTAACTAAAATGTGGTACAACCCTCAGATTTCTGACATGGTTGTACTGTACACCATAGTCACTTAAGATGCCGCTGGTCTTCATCATATTTACAAACAGAAAAAGGACAGAGGTTGCATTTCCAAGTAGAGCTCTGCATCAGTGGTATCACACATAGACCGATTTCCCTTGTAGTCCTATAAATAATTGGAGGATAGTTTGCGTTATCTAAAAATGATGATATTTTTGTAATTTTTTTTTACAGCTGCTGGATCAAGAATGAAGTTGTGTTTTACGTGACTTGTGCCGGCTACTTTGGAATCATGTTTCTGATGAATGTTGCCATGTTTATTGTGGTGATGGTGCAGATCTGTGGGAGGAATGGGAAAAGAACTAATCGGAGCCTGAAGGAAGAGATCTTGAGGAACCTCCGAAGTGTGGTCAGCCTGACCTTCCTCCTGGGCATGACGTGGGGCTTTGCTTTTTTTGCCTGGGGTCCCTTAACTCTTCCTTTCCTGTACCTCTTCTCAATTTTCAATTCATTGCAAGGTAAGATGAATTTCTTTCCTGTGAACAAATAATATTTCACATGCTGCTGTTGTGAGACATATTATGTCCAATGATTTGACCAGGGAACTCAGATCCAAGCTGTCTAGATTTTTCCTTGATAGCAAACCCTCGTTAGTTTCCCCTTATGCAGAATAATGATACCAACTGTATAAGGGTTGAATATCTTAGTTAAATTAATTAATGTTTCAAGGTCTTTCCATAAAAGGCACTGTATTATAAATGGTGCTATTCCTAGCTAACAGTCCAAAGTGATCTCTGTTGAGATAGATGCTGTATGACCTTCAACATTTCCTGTCACTGATTATAATGAATATTGGAAGCCTCTTTCCTTAATTTATCCTTGCAGAGAATCTGTAAAGCTCATAACTGTTTTATTAAGTCATGAGAAGCTCATAAAACAAAAGTCAGTCTTTTTTCAATGTGGAGAGATAGCATGGAGATAAGAAATATTCTTTGGTTCTTTAAGAAAAATCCAGCGACTGTTACAGTCAGCTTATTTTTGTTTCCTTTACTGATGTTTTAAATATTTTACTTTTCCAACATAGTTAATCCTCCTGAAAAATGCTATAAGTTGCAGTCAAATAGTTATAAATTACAGTTATATAGCTGACATTTAAAAGACTTTCAACTCAGAGTTGAAATTTGCGTATGTACCAAATGACGAAAGAATCTCCACCCCCGCTTGCCCTACCCACTAATAAAGAACAATTAAAAACATAACAAGAAGAAAAACCCAAGAAGGTCATGGGAGGGGCATATGTTATACCACACACACATTGATAGAAAAAATAAATTTGCCCCCAAAAAATTAACAAAAAACAAACCCAGGAATGCCATTGGAAGAACGTGTGTTATGCCACACAAATATTGCGATAAAAAATAAATTTTCCCAGGGTCAGCAAAATATCTTCCCTTTATGGAAAAAGTACTTAATGTTACACTGTGTGGGTTTTATCTGTTACAGTTGAGACGTATTTACTGTGCTAGAGATTTATTGAGCTTTCGTGGAAAGAGAATAGTGTTGTGGCTTTTGGTTTGGGTCAGTTTCAACCTAAAATGCTAAGCAAAACGGCAAAAATTGTTTGGAATTGTTCTTACTAAAGACTTTATTTTCCAAAGGACCAATTCTGATACTCCCCTAGCAGCATAATGAAGTATCTGCTGCAATGTGTCCATGTTAGAAATTCAGAAGGGCCTAGAGAGATTAGAAGTATGGGAAGAACATGAAAAAAAAGAGTAAAACTCTGAAAAGCAGGCCAAGGATCAAATTCAACAATTCTCTGTATCCAGAATTTCCAGTGCAATCCATTCAGCTTGTCTGTGCAGAGTGTGCACAAGGTTGATCACTGCTGCTTAAGTCTCTGTGGGGTAATAGCACTGTTCAATGGAAAAATGAATATTTGGAAAGCAGTTAAGTCAGAAGATGAAACTGAAAAACCCGAGGAGTAAATGTAAAAAGAAGAAGAGTGATGAGCTTTTCACAGATTCTAGTAGCAAAGATGGCACAGTATACGTTCAGGCCTGTCATATCAAGCACAGGAAGATAGCAATCCCGTACCTGAAAATGGTTACTGCTGTGTCAGAAAGAGCTAGACAAAGCTAAAGAAACAAGAAATAGGATGTTTAAAATCACATACAACTGGTGTAGTGCACATGTAGCAGTAAGGGGATAGAATGGAGAAAAAAAATATTTAGAATTTGTATCTGGATGAGTTTCCTAGCAGAAAAAAGCAGTTCAGTATGACAAGTCTTTCGTCAGTATTAACATGAGCTTAATTATTGAGCCCTCAGTAAATATGTTTATTCTTTCTCGCAAGTTTTTTGAAAACTGCACTAGTAGTTTAAGCTATACCAGAAGCTTCCATCAACCTAGTTTTCTGTGCATTGGCAGTGAAAAAGTAAATCGCAGCAACTACTGGTGTTACTGTGCTTTGCTATTTCATCTACATAGGAAATGATTTTTCTCTCTTTGATGCTCGGAATAAAATATCTGGGAACATCTCTTTTTTGGCTGCTCATTTTATATATATGCCTGGGCAAGCCAAATACTTTCAAGTCAGAGCCAAGCTAGAGCCAAGCCTAGGGTCTGATTTGGCTCTAGGAAACAAAACCAAGGATGTATTACTAAAGCACATTGTAAACTTAATGAATAATGAAATACAGAGAAAAAAAATTCAGAGACCAAGCCCAGACAGGGCAAAGGCAAAGTACTTAATGCAGTACATTCATTTTGTATTACTGTAGACATACACATTTTCTTTTTTAACCATTCAGAATATTCCAAGCATTCACCGCAATTTAATTAAGCGTCAGTTTAGTAAGTTTGTACCTGTACAGAAGTCCTAAGAGGTACTTTGGGCCACAAACAACTGCATGATTCTAAGCCTGTAAGAGCTTCTAGTGATTGCATTGGAATTACTCTGTCCTTAAAGGAAATCACACAAGAGAAATATTTTACTAAACGCAAACATAGTAACCATAATTCAATAGAGCTTGCATATGGGATGCATTAAGGTATGTTTGCCTTCCTTAAATTGTGCTTCTCTTTTTTTTTATCCCATCATCTCATGAAAAATTTTTCAAAAAATTTGTTTCATGACACAACCTGTACATAAAGTTGACTGGTGTCAGTGGTCACAGCCTGGCCTGAGAGCTGTGAGCAAATACAAGTTCAGTTCAATGATAAGCATTCATGCAAAATTAGATCTCAGCACTTGGGAGGAGAGAAGATAATTTTAAGCTCTAGAGCAGTTTTTTCTAAACTATACCCTGCCATTGTGTTCCATACCAGCTGAAACATAATCTGCTTTAACATACGGAGATATTCATGATAATCATAAAGGAACGGTCTCAGAGTATGGCACTGAACCCTGTTTACCCACTTTATGTAGCAGTAATTCATGTTTAAGATATAATCATGAGGGATTTGGTGGTAACATTTTGCCATCAGGTGTTCAGCCCCAGGTTGGCTCTCTCCCAGTGAATAAAAGTAAAACAAGAACAGGCCAAGCCAGAGAACGACGGAAGATTCCACAGCCAGTGCCTGCCTGGGAAGCGCCAGGAGCATATGAGATTTCCAACTTCTATATTTAGCTCCAAAGTATCTCTGTAGAATGATGAAATCATACCATACACACAGTTAAGACCTTCTCTACCCCATAGTAGATCTTAGCTTCTATCTTGAAAATGAAGATTATACAGTTGCATGAGAAGGATGAACTCTACAAAAACATTGTTAAAACACATTTATTGCAATTGCATGCACAAACCAGGTAATTTTCTTCAGAAGTAAGTAGTAATTAGTACTTGTGGACATATTCTTCCCATTTTCATAGTCATTTCAAGTACATGCATGTGATGCACATACATCCAAGTGTGCTTTTTTAGGGCACTCTTTAGTGCCAATTACAAGACTTCTGGTTTTCAAGGACTCTGGCCCACAGTTCTATAAACATGGAACAGGAGGAGATAAAATATCTTCTTGCTAATATAATAGCGTCTGTATTTACTTTGCAATCTGGTTCTTGCTGTTGCAAAATACTCGTTGGGTTCAAAGACAAAACCTTTTAATTATTTTCCTCTAAGCCAAAAAAAAAAATAAAATTAAAAGATCCACTCTGAGCTGGATCTAAATCAACAGTGTCAATAAAAGGGGTCCTGTTCTCTCTCTTCTGATATCCCAAGCACTTACATAGCAGCTAGAGGGTGCGAAAGCTTTAGTTAATTTTCATATCTCTTAAATGAGGCATAGATGACAGTAAGAAAACTTTATCACAGAATCACAGAATGGCCTAGTCTGGAAGGGACTCTGCAGGGATGGTGCCCAAACCGCTTCCCTGGGCAGCCCATTCCAATGCTTGATAACCCTTTCAGTGAAGAAATTTTTCCTCATGTCCAACCTGAACCTCCCCTGGCGCAACTTTTAAGATGATTTTCCTTAGCTTTTACTTCATAGTCTTTTGTTAGAAGATTTTAGTTAGTCTATTTGCCTGTTTATAAATACATGCTTCATTTGCTCTTTATTTGCTTTTGTCACAGGTTTATTTATATTTGTATTCCATTGTGCCATGAAAGAAAATGTGCAGAAACAATGGAGGAGACATCTCTGTTGTGGCAGATTCCGACTGGCAGACAATTCAGGTAAAAGCAGTTCACAGCTCCCCTCCTTAGGTGTTGCAGTAGTCCATAAAAGTCCAGGTGAACAGCTAGCTGTGTTATTTTTAATAATAACAGAATGTGAGCCAGAGATGTGGAAAAATAGATTAATCATAGGCTTTCAGTTCAGTGCTAACAATTGCCAAGGGACTTTTCAGATATCACTTCATAAAAATTCTCAAGTCTTCTCTTTCAGTTTTCCACTGAACGCAGCTGGTAAATTTTGTAGTGCTGTGAGCATGGTTTTGGAAGGCCCTTTGGACCCTGAAAAAAAAATAAAACAAAATAAAGACCCAGAGATTCAAACTCGGTCATTCAAAAGCCAATCTTACTGCTTTTCTCCTACATTACAGTATGCTGACTGAATTGTGTGGACTGTTAGGTTGATGTAGGAGCAACTCTTAAAAGGATAGAAATACCTGGAGGTTTTTTGCCTTTATCTTTGCCTTTTCAAACTGTTCTGTCCTTCACCATATAATTCAGAGTGACCATTAGAGACTCAAAAACATAGGAAATTCCTTTATCAGAAACGTATTTGTTTCCAGAATTGAAGTTCATCTTTATCTGCAACTCTCAGAGAAGAAGGAGAGCGGTTGGTTTGGACACTGAAATCAACACTCAGTAGACTGTGTTCATAGTCTCCTGCACCTTTGGCCATCTCAGATGGCATTAGACTCCTGTGTTTAGGCAACTGGATATTGGCTTGCCTCATGATGTAATGATTTTGGACCATATAATTCTTGTTCATATGGTTCTTGCTCAATCACTAGGGTTGAAATTTGCAGTTGGTGTAAGGTGGCATAAGCTCATTGCCTGGTAAGATGAGCTGGTCTATCCCAGATAATAACAGTGCTCCAAACACCCTTCTGTCCTTTGTCTCTTGGCATCCAAGGTTTGTATCAAGGTTTTAACTGCTTTGCCATCAAGACTTTTCTTTGTCTTGCTCTGCTTTTTTTGAGAATGCATTCTCATTGTACACTATAAAACATTTATACTTTCACTTTGTAGTAAGAAAACCTGGTTTAATAAGTTCATACAAATTAGGAAAAGCATATTCATTCTAATAAGTTCATACAAATTAGGAAAAGCATATTCATTCTAATCAGGCATCCAGATTGTTTCGTATGTTCAGTTTCCGTGTGGTTCAGGCTGCAACTCCTCAGCCGGAAAACACAGATCAAATTATTTCCAGATTTTTGTTGGGCAGCTTGTGGGTATGATAGAAATAAAAAACCTGAAGGATTTGAGTACTTCATTGGTACAGCTGATGTGCTTTCATTATGCCTAGCATTAACCAGTCCATCACCACTGACTGATTTTATTCTTCATGAACCTGACAGTTTTCAGGCAGAACAGTGAAATTTAAGCCAAATGTGAACTTGCATATATAAGAGCCTATTGTGTTAATGGTTCAGACAAAATTATTCAAATGTGAGCTACTAAATAACTGTCCATTGTTAAATGGACATTGTTTAATGGATAAAAATCCATTGTTTTTTAATAATCCACCAACATGCTAAACCCTATATCAAGTGCAAATGCACTAGTGTGTAGTATCTACCTCAGCAGATCAAGCCCTAAAACTACAAGACCTCTGTAAATGCTCCTGTCCCTCCCTTTCCTCCTCATCCCTTCAGATTTCTCTGTTCAAGTGATGAAACCTTGGCAATCTGATACTGCTGCAGATCTTCACTGCTCTCCTGCAGCCTGGAAAGCTGGGTCTTACAGTTCTGTCATCCAAAAAAATGATATTTTTAGATGCTAGATATTAGATATTTTTAGTGTTAGAGCGACCAATTTTTACTACTGTGGTCAACAATAAAGTAAATCAAGTTGGAATAATTATTGTATTTCTTAAGAACCAAAGCTACCTGACAGGAAAAGGACGGGCTGTTTGTTATAAGCAACATTAAGAAATGCATCTGATACCTGAAATGTTCATAATTTAATAAACTGGGCATTTATTACCTATGGTAATTATTTATGTAAATCTTTTCAATCATTTTTAGATTGGAGCAAAACAGCAACCAATATTATAAAGAAGAGTTCTGATAATCTTGGGAAATCCTTATCCTCTAGTTCCATTGGTTCCAATTCAACCTACTTAACATCCAAGTCAAAATCCACAGCAACAACATATTGCAAACGGAACAGCCATACAGGTGAGCTCTTGCACTGTAACACAGTACATCTGTAAATACGTAGTGTCATGTTAAAGGTACAGTAGTATTTTCTACCCAAGGGCTAATGTGAGAAAATTTCACCAATTTATATAGTTTCAGTATTTTTAAAATGTTACTGTTTAATAAGAATCATAACCTAATATACAGTACATTCAATATATATTTTTTATCTGGGTATGGTGCTGGACTAAAGAAAGTAGGCGTGACAAAAGCAAAACTTACCGTTTCTATAACAGTTTCACCTCTTTGGTTAAAAGAAGGTAAGTCTTATTACCCCATTGTAAACACAAGAGTAACCAAAGCACAGAGAGATGATGTGCTATAAACTCTTCAGAAGGGATAGGCCAGGAAGGAGAGGAGGTGGGGTGGCCCTGTATGTTAGGGGGTGTTTCAGCTGTCTTGAACTTAGTGATGGTGACAATAGGGTTGAGTGTTTATTGGTAAGAATCAGGAGGAAGGCCAACAAGACAGATATCATGGTGGGAGTCTGTTATGGATCATGCAAACAGGATCAAGAGGCAGACAAAATATTCTATAAGTGGCTGGGAGAAGACTCACAGTCACTACCACTTGTTCTCGTGGGGAACTTCAACTTACCAGACATCTGCTGGAAATGCAACACAGCAGAGAGGAAACAGTCTAGAAGGTTCCTGGATTGTGTGGAAGATAACTTCCTGACAGAGCTGGTGAGGAAGCCAACTAGGGAAGTTGCCCTGCTGGGCCTCTAGGGCCTCTTGTCTGCAAACAGAGAAGGACTTGTGGCTGATGTGAAAGTTGGAGGCTGTCTTGGATGCAGTGGTCATGAAATTATAGTTTTCGATTCTTGGAGGAGTAAGGAGGCAGGTTAGTAGAACTGTCACATTGGACTTTCAGAGGGCAGACTTTGACCTGTTTAGGAGACTGATTGACAGAGTGTCTTGGAACAGGCTGCCCAGGGAAATGGTAGTCACCATCCCTGGAGGTGTTTAAAAGATGTGTAGACATGGTGCTTAGGGACACGGTTTGGTGGTAATGTGGCAGTTCAGGGTTCATGGTTGGTCTTCATGATCTTAAAGGTCTCTTCCAACCATAAAAATTCCATGATTCTATGATGTTCATTGCCCAAGATAATATAACAGCTACCAGCACAACTGGAAATAGCAATTAAGTCTTGTGAATCAAAGTTGATTCACTTGGTCAAACTGCTTCCATTTAACTGCAACGTGGAGGTGGCACAACAGGTGGAGGCTACTTGGAAATGAATACTGTGTTCCCAGAGTATTCGTTGTTTTTCCCTTCCACAAATAGCATGCCATATCTACTGCTAATTTATTTAGATGTCAGTGGTGTATGTAATAAAAGGTATCGTCTTTAAAGAAGCACAAAAAGAGAGGAGCTGGAACGATTTGCAAGTCTGTTGGCTTATGTCTGAGATAATATTTGAGAAAATCACTTAAATAGTTCAGATTTTTTTGTTACTGGATTCCTGTGAACTCATGTTTTTGTCCTGTAAAAGTCACATAACATCACAGAATCTTCTTCTAAAACAGCAGAAATAAAATCTGCACACATATTTAACCCAAAGGTGTGTTTTCTTGCTTTAAAATACTTGTCAAAAGCAATGTTTTAGGTATGAAACAGCTGATTTTACTGGAAGGAAAATTCCATTTTTTCTTAGGAATAAATCATTTTCAGAAGTTCCTAAGGTTTCATTATGATGGTACAGTCTTTCTTGAAATGTGGCATCATTTCCAGGAAATACCTTCTTATTTTTATTGATGGTCATTACCAGTTCAGCTAGGCACACAATTTTTATCTAGAATTCCCTTTATTTTTTTAAGAATTTCATTCTTATTCTCTTTGGCTGTAACCACTAACCCAGTAGTCAATGTATCCATTAGCATGAGAGTTTGTGCATCAGGTATGTTAAGAATGTAAGTCTTTTTTGGTTATCAAGAATATACATGAAGTACATTTGCTTTGAATACAGTAGGAATGACCGGTGTCTTAGAAATTCCCCAGTGTCCATGAGCTTGCTCTCAGGGCTGCCATTCACAGCCACATGGAGAACAAGGCTGGTGCCCTCACCAGGATGCCTGTCCCCGCTGCCACCTCAGGTTTGATGTGGGATGCACCCAGCTGTCCTAAACAAGCTGTCTTCATCTCTCTCTCCTGTGAAGGGACACTTCTGTCAGCTGTCTTCCACAAACATCGTCTGTGGTATTCACCAATCACAGTGCTACTACTAAATTAATAGTAGAGGAGGAGAACATCATACCCTTTCCGCTGCAGAGCATTCTCCATTCTGCAGACAGAGAATTCCCATTTGTAATCGTGACAGATCAACCTTAGACCTCTGGTATTGGGATTAGTGATGAAAACGTGCTTAAATGTTTTGTTGGACTCAGGGCTTTTTATCAGTCTGACAATTAAAGAGACTTAGTGCTGGAGCTCTTGCAGTACGTTCTCATCTTCAAAACAATAACACAGTTCCAGATAAGAAGTTAAAAGAAACTTGGGGTTGGGAACATGCTCATGTACTTTCTTCAGAAGTGGTGAGCTTAATCCCATGCATAAATTGTTTCCTAAAATGGATTGCAGTTGTTAATGTAATCATAGTTTGTAATGTGATTGTTTATTGGACATTAAGAAAATACCACAGCTTTCTCTATATTTTTAAAATTTTAAGACTTTGCTTTGACCTCAAAATACACATTTTATTGTAATACACTAAAGAAATTTTTGCTAATGTTAGTTTTTTAAATACTGACATATCTTCTCACGTGTTAAAATGATAGAAAATAACATTAAGATTCTGCTTTTTAGTACAGCTAAACTTATCATTTTGATGTCTTAGCTAAATTGCAGGCAAATAATGTAATAGCTACATGTCTTGGCAACTCTTGTTAATATGGTTGTAATGTGCTCCCTGGAATTGACATGAGCATTCGTGTGTTTGTGGTATAGATAATGTCTTCTAAGGCCCTTTCCTCATCAGTGGTGAAGCCTCACAGGTAAAGTGAGAATTGCTTTTGTCGAATGCATGGTTTGAGCAGGGTGGAGGGATGCCACTTGCATGATGTCCTCATCGACGCGCAGGACTTTGCTAATCAGAAACGCTGCTTGTTTCTCACTATTACATCTTGCGCCACTGATGCTGAATCAGAGGATAAGCGTGCTTCAAACTCTGGGTGTCTGCACTCTGCATGGGGCATATGAAGCATTTGGAAGATACCATTTTAGAAGACAGACCATGTCCTGACATTAATGCCTGTGTACGGTAGTCTGGGGAAAGCAGATTAAGTTGGAACACCAACACAACTGTGTGTTGGAACACCAACACACAACATTTTAAGTTGCCTTTATCTTTGCCTTTTCAAACTGTTCTGTCCTTCACCATATAATTCAGAGTGACCATTAGAGACTCAAAAACATAGGAAATTCCTTTATCAGAAACGTATTTGTTTCCAGAATTGAAGTTCATCTTTACTGCCTTTATCTTTGCCTTTTCAAACTGTCCTTCACCGTATAATTCAGAGTGACCATTAGAGAATCAAAAACATAGGAAATTCCTTTAGCAGAAGCCTATTTGTTTCCAGAATTGAAGTTCATCTTTATCTGCAACTCTCAGAGAAGAAGGAGAGCGGTTGGTTTGGACACTGAAATCAACACTCAGTAGACTGTGTTCATAGTCTCCTGCACCTTTGGCCATCTCAGATGGCATTAGACTCCTGTGTTTAGGCAACTGGATATTGGCTTGCCTCATGATGTAATGATTTTGGATTGCACCTTTGGCCACCTCAGATGGCATTAAACTCCTGTGTTTAGGCAACTGGATCTTGGCTTGCCTCATGATGTAATGATTTTGGACCATATAATTCTTGTTCATATGGTTCTTGCTCAATCACTAGGGTTGAAATTTGCAGTTGGTGTAAGGTGGCATAAGCTCATTGCCTGGTAAGATGAGCTGGTCTATCCCAGATAATAACAGTGCTCCAAACACCCTTCTGTCCTTTGTCTCTTGGCATCCAAGGTTTGTATCAAGGTTTTAACTGCTTTGCCATCAAGACTTTTCTTTGTCTTGCTCTGCTTTTTTTGAGAATGCATTCTCATTGTACACTATAAAACATTTATACTTTCAGTTGAAATTTGCAGTTGGTGTAAGGTGGCATAAGCTCATTGCCTGGTAAGATGAGCTGGTCTATCCCAGATAATAACAGTGCTCCAAACACCCTTCTGTCCTTTGTCTCTTGGCATCCAAGGTTTGTATCAAGGTTTTAACTGCTTTGCCATCAAGACTTTTCTTTGTCTTGCTCTGCTTTTTTTGAGAATGCATTCTCATTGTACACTATAAAACATTTATACTTTCACTTTGTAGTAAGAAAACCTGGTTTAATAAGTTCATACAAATTAGGAAAAGCATATTCATTCTAATAAGTTCATACAAATTAGGAAAAGCATATTCATTCTAATCAGGCATCCAGATTGTTTCGTATGTTCAGTTTCCGTGTGGTTCAGGCTGCAACTCCTCAGCCGGAAGATCAGGCATCTAGATTGTTTCGTATGTTCTGTTTCCATGTGGTTCAGGCTGCAACTCCTCAGCCGGAAAACACAGATCAAATTATTTCCAGATTTTTGTTGGGCAGCTTGTGGGTATGATAGAAATAAAAAACCTGAAGGATTTGAGTACTTCATTGGTACAGCTGATGTGCTTTCATTATGCCTAGCATTAACCAGTCCATCACCACTGACTGATTTTATTCCTCATGAACCTGACAGTTTTCAGGCAGAACAGTGAAATTTAAGCCAAATGTGAACTTGCATATATAAGAGCCTATTGTGTTAATGGTTCAGACAAAATTATTCAAATGTGAGCTACTAAATAACTGTCCATTGTTAAATGGACATTGTTTAATGGATAAAAATCCATTGTTTTTTAATAATCCACCAACATGCTAAACCCTATATCAAGTGCAAATGCACTAGTGTGTAGTATCTACCTCAGCAGATCAAGCCCTAAAACTACAAGACCTCTGTAAATGCTCCTGTCCCTCCCTTTCCTCCTCATCCCTTCAGATTTCTCTGTTCAAGTGATGAAACCTTGGCAATCTGATACTGCTGCAGATCTTCACTGCTCTCCTGCAGCCTGGAAAGCTGGGTCTTACAGTTCTGTCATCCAAAAAAATGATATTTTTAGATGCTAGATATTAGATATTTTTAGTGTTAGAGCGACCAATTTTTACTACTGTGGTCAACAATAAAGTAAATCAAGTTGGAATAATTATTGTATTTCTTAAGAACCAAAGCTACCTGACAGGAAAAGGATGGGCTGTTTGTTATAAGCAACATTAAGAAATGCATCTGATACCTGAAATGTTCATAATTTAATAAACTGGGCATTTATTACCTATGGTAATTATTTATGTAAATCTTTTCAATCATTTTTAGATTGGAGCAAAACAGCAACCAATATTATAAAGAAGAGTTCTGATAATCTTGGGAAATCCTTATCCTCTAGTTCCATTGGTTCCAATTCAACCTACTTAACATCCAAGTCAAAATCCACAGCAACAACATATTGCAAACGGAACAGCCATACAGGTGAGCTCTTGCACTGTAACACAGTACATCTGTAAATACGTAGTGTCATGTTAAAGGTACAGTAGTATTTTCTACCCAAGGGCTAATGTGAGAAAATTTCACCAATTTATATAGTTTCAGTATTTTTAAAATGTTACTGTTTAATAAGAATCATAACCTAATATACAGTACATTCAATATATATTTTTTATCTGGGTATGGTGCTGGACTAAAGAAAGTAGGCGTGACAAAAGCAAAACTTACCGTTTCTATAACAGTTTCACCTCTTTGGTTAAAAGAAGGTAAGTCTTATTACCCCATTGTAAACACAAGAGTAACCAAAGCACAGAGAGATGATGTGCTATAAACTCTTCAGAAGGGATAGGCCAGGAAGGAGAGGAGGTGGGGTGGCCCTGTATGTTAGGGGGTGTTTCAGCTGTCTTGAACTTAGTGATGGTGACAATAGGGTTGAGTGTTTATTGGTAAGAATCAGGAGGAAGGCCAACAAGACAGATATCATGGTGGGAGTCTGTTATGGATCATGCAAACAGGATCAAGAGGCAGACAAAATATTCTATAAGTGGCTGGGAGAAGACTCACAGTCACTACCACTTGTTCTCGTGGGGAACTTCAACTTACCAGACATCTGCTGGAAATGCAACACAGCAGAGAGGAAACAGTCTAGAAGGTTCCTGGATTGTGTGGAAGATAACTTCCTGACAGAGCTGGTGAGGAAGCCAACTAGGGAAGTTGCCCTGCTGGGCCTCTAGGGCCTCTTGTCTGCAAACAGAGAAGGACTTGTGGCTGATGTGAAAGTTGGAGGCTGTCTTGGATGCAGTGGTCATGAAATTATAGTTTTCGATTCTTGGAGGAGTAAGGAGGCAGGTTAGTAGAACTGTCACATTGGACTTTCAGAGGGCAGACTTTGACCTGTTTAGGAGACTGATTGACAGAGTGTCTTGGAACAGGCTGCCCAGGGAAATGGTAGTCACCATCCCTGGAGGTGTTTAAAAGATGTGTAGACATGGTGCTTAGGGACACGGTTTGGTGGTAATGTGGCAGTTCAGGGTTCATGGTTGGTCTTCATGATCTTAAAGGTCTCTTCCAACCATAAAAATTCCATGATTCTATGATGTTCATTGCCCAAGATAATATAACAGCTACCAGCACAACTGGAAATAGCAATTAAGTCTTGTGAATCAAAGTTGATTCACTTGGTCAAACTGCTTCCATTTAACTGCAACGTGGAGGTGGCACAACAGGTGGAGGCTACTTGGAAATGAATACTGTGTTCCCAGAGTATTCGTTGTTTTTCCCTTCCACAAATAGCATGCCATATCTACTGCTAATTTATTTAGATGTCAGTGGTGTATGTAATAAAAGGTATCATCTTTAAAGAAGCACAAAAAGAGAGGAGCTGGAACGATTTGCAAGTCTGTTGGCTTATGTCTGAGATAATATTTGAGAAAATCACTTAAATAGTTCAGATTTTTTTGTTACTGGATTCCTGTGAACTCATGTTTTTGTCCTGTAAAAGTCACATAACATCACAGAATCTTCTTCTAAAACAGCAGAAATAAAATCTGCACACATATTTAACCCAAAGGTGTGTTTTCTTGCTTTAAAATACTTGTCAAAAGCAATGTTTTAGGTATGAAACAGCTGATTTTACTGGAAGGAAAATTCCATTTTTTCTTAGGAATAAATCATTTTCAGAAGTTCCTAAGGTTTCATTATGATGGTACAGTCTTTCTTGAAATGTGGCATCATTTCCAGGAAATACCTTCTTATTTTTATTGATGGTCATTACCAGTTCAGCTAGGCACACAATTTTTATCTAGAATTCCCTTTATTTTTTTAAGAATTTCATTCTTATTCTCTTTGGCTGTAACCACTAACCCAGTAGTCAATGTATCCATTAGCATGAGAGTTTGTGCATCAGGTATGTTAAGAATGTAAGTCTTTTTTGGTTATCAAGAATATACATGAAGTACATTTGCTTTGAATACAGTAGGAATGACCGGTGTCTTAGAAATTCCCCAGTGTCCATGAGCTTGCTCTCAGGGCTGCCATTCACAGCCACATGGAGAACAAGGCTGGTGCCCTCACCAGGATGCCTGTCCCCGCTGCCACCTCAGGTTTGATGTGGGATGCACCCAGCTGTCCTAAACAAGCTGTCTTCATCTCTCTCTCCTGTGAAGGGACACTTCTGTCAGCTGTCTTCCACAAACATCGTCTGTGGTATTCACCAATCACAGTGCTACTACTAAATTAATAGTAGAGGAGGAGAACATCATACCCTTTCCGCTGCAGAGCATTCTCCATTCTGCAGACAGAGAATTCCCATTTGTAATCGTGACAGATCAACCTTAGACCTCTGGTATTGGGATTAGTGATGAAAACGTGCTTAAATGTTTTGTTGGACTCAGGGCTTTTTATCAGTCTGACAATTAAAGAGACTTAGTGCTGGAGCTCTTGCAGTACGTTCTCATCTTCAAAACAATAACACAGTTCCAGATAAGAAGTTAAAAGAAACTTGGGGTTGGGAACATGCTCATGTACTTTCTTCAGAAGTGGTGAGCTTAATCCCATGCATAAATTGTTTCCTAAAATGGATTGCAGTTGTTAATGTAATCATAGTTTGTAATGTGATTGTTTATTGGACATTAAGAAAATACCACAGCTTTCTCTATATTTTTAAAATTTTAAGACTTTGCTTTGACCTCAAAATACACATTTTATTGTAATACACTAAAGAAATTTTTGCTAATGTTAGTTTTTTAAATACTGACATATCTTCTCACGTGTTAAAATGATAGAAAATAACATTAAGATTCTGCTTTTTAGTACAGCTAAACTTATCATTTTGATGTCTTAGCTAAATTGCAGGCAAATAATGTAATAGCTACATGTCTTGGCAACTCTTGTTAATATGGTTGTAATGTGCTCCCTGGAATTGACATGAGCATTCGTGTGTTTGTGGTATAGATAATGTCTTCTAAGGCCCTTTCCTCATCAGTGGTGAAGCCTCACAGGTAAAGTGAGAATTGCTTTTGTCGAATGCATGGTTTGAGCAGGGTGGAGGGATGCCACTTGCATGATGTCCTCATCGACGCGCAGGACTTTGCTAATCAGAAACGCTGCTTGTTTCTCACTATTACATCTTGCGCCACTGATGCTGAATCAGAGGATAAGCGTGCTTCAAACTCTGGGTGTCTGCACTCTGCATGGGGCATATGAAGCATTTGGAAGATACCATTTTAGAAGACAGACCATGTCCTGACATTAATGCCTGTGTACAGTAGTCTGGGGAAAGCAGATTAAGTTGGAACACCAACACAACTGTGTGTTGGAACACCAACACACAACATTTTAAGGTATGCACAAAAGCATACCTTAAAAAGCAAAAACAATCTGATTGACTCCTAGAAAATGGTTTTATATTTTTAAAAGTTATTACAGGAATTTTAAGATATTGTATATTCAGTCTATGGCCATTATAGAATTAGTCTTCAAGCCACAGTTTTTTCATATCCAGTCCCACACGAAGTAAGTCTGAATGAGAAGCTATATATGCCTGACAGTCGTGGTGTGAGCTGCTGGTTGAAGGCAGAGTGCACTCTCTTGGACACAAATATTGGGTGGACCCAACTAGGCGGACAAAAGAAATCACTTTGGCATCTTTTGGCCCGAATGTCTACAAGTCTGACACAAATTTGTTCTAGGTAGTACTTAAATACTATATATAACACCTCTATGAATTAGAATTTAAGATTATTTCTGCAGTGAATTTGGTGGCATGAATCACATTTACTTCAACGATGCAGGTTTTTAACCCTGTACTTGGGTGTGAAGCCCCTTGAGCTAAAAAAAAAAGAAATCCCCACTGGTTTCAAAGGATTTACGTAATTCCTGTGCATGCAAATTTCATGAGGAAATAGCTGGTATTTAACAATGTAGTGATGCCTTGTGAAAAAAAAAAAAAGTGTACATATTTGCAAGGAATTTCAAAAACCCTCCCTAAAGACTAAGAATTAACTTTTCATCATTGAAATAAAATACTAAATATATAGAAAAACTTCAAAAAGTAGTACCATTGGTTAATAAATGCATACACTTGAAAGACACACAGTACCCAGCAGTTTGTTATTGGACATGGAGTTATTTGCTGCGATTCATGGACATTCTTGCGTGCTTTGAAAAAATCATTCTGATATGCCTGAACATGCTTGTTTCTTTTTTTCATGAGTACAACTGTTTTGATTTCTCACTCTGCAATCCATTTCTCCTTCATGCAACACTTTATACTCTTTTATGGCTTGATATCATGACTTCTGCAGGGACGGGTTACTTTTCTGTTTCTTTTTAATTAATGATTTATTTCCATAAGAATCAATTTTTGTATAAAATTGTGGTTTAAATAACATGAAAAAATAGTTAAACGGTGCTTTACCAAGGAATTTTTGAATGTGATTTTGCCAAGATCTGTAAACAGCCATCAAAAATGTCACTTGTAGAAAACTTTGCTTCACAGGATACTCCCATCCTACTTGTGATGGTCCAAACCTTGCCTGGCTTAAGACAATTAATTCCGCCTTTACTCACCACAGTGGAAGAGATAAGAAAGCTCGTTAGGACAGTGTACTTGAGCAAATGAGATACAGGCTCTCTCCTTTCGTTGCTCACGACATGAGCTCTACCTACTGACCGTTCTCCGAACAGCAATACTGTTAGTCGTTGAAGCACTTTCCCAGCCTGGATGGGAATTGCCTTTTACTCTTCAGCTCCACCCTTGGCTTACAGCACATGAACTCTGAGGGGATGCCAGTTTTCTGCATCTTCCACCCCCACACACAGGAGGGTGTTCAATCTGTACCCTCCACATTATGGAAAAGACAAAGTTTAGGCCAGTTTTGGCTCTGTTCATCTTATTTCAGATGCAAGTCATCTTCTGCTACGTTCTGTACAGAATACATTTCTGTGCATAGCTTAAAGCCTCGGCTGTTGACATAATTAAATCAATTTACTGTCATTTTCCACTGCTTTATTATCTGAAGATATTATTTATAAGGTGTTATGGAGGTCACCCCTTTGCCAGTGCTACTGAAATGTTTTACAGTTTGTAGGATTCGCAACATCAACAGTAAATTAATATATTAAGGGGTCATAGGAGTCAGTTATACTTTAGGTAAAATAATAGGGGTATAGTTTTAAGATAGACCTGAGTGGTCTGCCCACAAAACCAGGAGTCTAAAAAGAATTTAGAAGAACCAATGCCAAGCCAAAAAGTTGTTTGCTGGCTTTAAGGGCAGTAATTTCATTCAGCAGTAGTGGCAATTGAAGGCATATCTATGTAGGAGTGACACACCTCTTAAACTATGAGTTTTCTTATGAAGCCCTGACTTCTTGTTGCTTTTTCCTCTTCCTAGAGAATGTTTTTCTCAACAAGCCATCTTCAAAATTTGCCCAAGAGGATGGAGAACAGACATCAATCATCCCTGTCCACCAGGTTATTGACAAGGTCAAGGGATACTGCAATCCTCACTCCGACAACTTCTATAAAAATATCATCATGTCTGACACATTTAGTCACAGCACAAAGTTCTAACTGGGCTTCTGAGTTTTTTGATCCAAAGGGATACAAAAGTCTGCCTGGAACTGAGAATACTGGATGTCGTAGAATGTGACCTGTTTGGTTATTTTTTTCCCAGATTATAATGTTCTCTTGTTAACGGCTTCCACTTGAGGACCAATGTCTCTACCTTTTTACTGTTGTGGAAAAAGACAATTTTCCACCATGGTATTGAGCTGTTTTTAAATGCGTGCCAGCCAACATGATGCCTGGACAGCTAATTGTAATCCTGTGTAAATATTTTTTAAGACTGAAGAGCCACAAGCCTAACTCTAAATTATATAGTCTAAACAGAAGCAAGCCTTGACTTCTGGAGAAAATAGCAGACACGTCACGCAGAACAGGCAAGCCCTTATTGAACAGTTTACTGATGGTCTTTTTCTTTTGAAGAATATGGATTTCCCCTGTGGCACTTGTTAGGTTCCTGCTTCTTGGCTGCCTAGTGCGGAATTTCAAAAACCCTCCCTAAAGACTAAGAATTAACTTTTCATCATTGAAATAAAATACTAAATATATAGAAAAACTTCAAAAAGTAGTACCATTGGTTAATAAATGCATACACTTGAAAGACACACAGTACCCAGCAGTTTGTTATTGGACATGGAGTTATTTGCTGCGATTCATGGACATTCTTGCGTGCTTTGAAAAAATCATTCTGATATGCCTGAACATGCTTGTTTCTTTTTTTCATGAGTACAACTGTTTTGATTTCTCACTCTGCAATCCATTTCTCCTTCATGCAACACTTTATACTCTTTTATGGCTTGATATCATGACTTCTGCAGGGACGGGTTACTTTTCTGTTTCTTTTTAATTAATGATTTATTTCCATAAGAATCAATTTTTGTATAAACTTGTAGTTTAAATAACATGAAAAAATAGTTAAATGACACTTTACCAAGGAATTTTTGAATGTGATTTTGCCAAGGTCTGTACACAGCCATCAAAAATGTCACTTGTAGAAAACTTTGCTTCACAGGATACTCCCATCCTACTTGTGATGGTCCAAACCTTGCCTGGCTTAAGACAATTAATTCCACCTTTATTCACCACAGTGGAAGAGATAAGAAAGCTCGTTAGGACAGTGTACTTGAGAAAAAGAGATACAGGCTCTCTCCTTTCGTTGCTCACGACATGAGCTCTACCTACTGACCGTTCTCCGAACAGCAATACTGTTAGTCGTTGAAGCACTTTCCCAGCCTGGATGGGAATTGTCTTTTACTCTTCAGCTCCACCCTTGGCTTACAGCACATGAACTCTGAGGGGATGCCAGTTTTCTGCATCTTCCACCCCCACACACAGGAGGGTGTTCAATCTGTACCCTCCACATTATGGAAAAGACAAAGTTTAGGCCAGTTTTGGCTCTGTTCATCTTATTTCAGATGCAAGTCATCTTCTGCTGCGTTCTGTACAGAATACATTTCTGTGCATAGCTTAAAGCCTCGGCTGTTGACATAATTAAATCAATTTACTGTCATTTTCCACTGCTTTATTATCTGAAGATATTATTTATAAGGTGTTATGGAGGTCACCCCTTTGCCAGTGCTACTGAAATGTTTTACAGCTTGTAATATTCGCAACATCAACAGTAAATTAATATATTAAGGGGTCATAGGAGTCAGTTATACTTTAGGTAAAATAATAGGGGTATAGTTTTAAGATAGACCTGAGTGGTCTGCCCACAAAACCAGGAGTCTAAAAAGAATTTAGAAGAACCAATGCCAAGCCAAAAAGTTGTTTGCTGGCTTTAAGGGCAGTAATTTCATTCAGCAGTAGTGGCAATTGAAGGCATATCTATGTAGGAGTGACACACCTCTTAAACTATGAGTTTTCTTATGAAGCCCTGACTTCTTGTTGCTTTTTCCTCTTCCAAGAGAATGTTTTTCTCAACAAGCCATCTTCAAAATTTGCCCAAGAGGATGGAGAACAGACATCAATCATCCCTGTCCACCAGGTTATTGACAAGGTCAAGGGATACTGCAATCCTCACTCCGACAACTTCTATAAAAATATCATCATGTCTGACACATTTAGTCACAGCACAAAGTTCTAACTGGGCTTCTGAGTTTTTTGATCCAAAGGGATACAAAAGTCTGCCTGGAACTGAGAATACTGGATGTCGTAGAATGTGACCTGTTTGGTTATTTTTTTCCCAGATTATAATGTTCTCTTGTTAACGGCTTCCACTTGAGGACCAATGTCTCTACCTTTTTACTGTTGTGGAAAAAGACAATTTTCCACCATGGTATTGAGCTGTTTTTAAATGCGTGCCAGCCAACATGATGCCTGGACAGCTAATTGTAATCCTGTGTAAATATTTTTTAAGACTGAAGAGCCACAAGCCTAACTCTAAATTATATAGTCTAAACAGAAGCAAGCCTTGACTTCTGGAGAAAATAGCAGACACGTCACGCAGAACAGGCAAGCCCTTATTGAACAGTTTACTGATGGTCTTTTTCTTTTGAAGAATATGGATTTCCCCTGTGGCACTTGTTAGGTTCCTGCTTCTTGGCTGCCTAGTGCTGTCTGTTCGTTATTTCTAAGTGAATAAAACCCTAACACCAGTGTTAAAGGGTTATTTTAAACCGATTTTCACTAAATAGACCTAATCATGCAAGTCTTGCTCACCAAAACAGTATTTGCTGTAAATTCAGGCTATTTTGCATCCATGTACATAGAAACACACTTATTACATAGATGTGCTGGCTGAGAAGGGTGTGCAGATTGCTAGTAACTCTTGCAAATTTTAAGGCCATTGGTATATTATATATGGAAACAGACAGTTGTACCTATTATTTGCATCCGTGCAGAACAAGTACACAGGTAAATCCAAAGTTTACACAAAGTCATGTTTCAACATTTATTGGTTGGTATGTATGAAATGCAGCATCTCCCGTTGCAGTTCTATGTTTAATGTTCTTTCTCACTAAACAAAATAGAAGACACTCAACTATATATAGATATATAACTATGTACCTAGATCTCTCTCCATGCATATTTTTATAGCAATGGACTCAGTAAATATGACAGAGGAAACCACAATGTGTACCACAGGCAATCTAAGAAGAATGAACGGTGCTAAAACTTAAGTACTTAAATACAAGATAAATACTTTGTAAGCCCATGGGTTCATTTGTCAGTCTCTGTGCTTCAGATATACTGTGTGTATAGACACCTCCATCAGATGGCATTGCAACTTTAGAATAACCTGGAATACATTTACCAGTAATAAATAACTAACATCTGTCTTTCCAGGCACATGTTATCAGTATCGCCCTCCTGCCCCCCCAGTTGGTTGACTTGGTTGAGGTTGTTGAAGGCACAGAGTTTAAACAGCGTTCAGGCAACATTAGGGAATTTCACATTGCTATTCTGTGTGCATAACAACACCGAGCCGTGTGTGTGTGCAGAGAAGAGACAAGAGCACAACATGCGTACTTGCTTTAATCTCTATAAACATGTGACACGTTAGCATGTGGCCATGACTGCCAAAATTGCATCACTCCTCATGGAGCACATCTAGCCCCATGTTTTTGCAAAAATTGCAGCTGCACGTGTTGCTGAAAGCGTGAACCAAAACATCAAAGGTATTTTCAAATAATGTTTTCCGAGGAGAATGTCTCCTGATGGAATTTTTCATTTTTAAAAAAGCTTTTTTTATTATTATTTTTTTTTAACCAAAATATTTTTAGCCAAATGTTCAGTTACTTGTATTCAGAAGGTGACCAGAATTTTGTGTGATTTTTCAGCTGCCAGCCAGGAGGATGTCCGGTGATGAGGGGTGTGGATTTGTGCCTTTCTCTGCTCTTTGCACGCGCTTTTGTGTGCAGGGATCATTTAATGCTGTGACGGCACAAATAGTGTCTTTTTCCCTGGCTGCCAACACCTGGCAGGAGGAGGATGCCCTGATGGTGTCCGTCCAGAAACACTGCTGTCGAAACCTCAGTGTCATAACTGCAGATACTTAATGTGGTGGTATGAGTGAAAGCCAACCCCATTCACTTAAAATGTAATTATTAACAGGGATGAGTGTCATCAGATATCTTTCATAAGGGAAATAATTAAGGGAGAAATTATGTACAGCATTTACTGAACTTATATTTTATCATCCCACTTGCTTAACTACTGTAGATAATAGTGTTCACATAGCAGCTTACTGTGAGATTCCTACCTGATTAAGGTGTTCGGAAGTGAAGAGAAGGAAAACCAAACATTCCTGAAAAAATGAGGAATCAGTGAAACATAACAGATTGGTAAAATATAAATGAAAAGCAAACACAGTATCCTGACTGAAGCTGAGCTGTAACCTAACTATCAGTTTAATGTACAGCTACCTATATTTTTGCTGATTTAAGATTTTTTTCCTCTTTTTTTACTACCATGTAGTAATCTTAAACTGTGTGTGTCAGTTAGATGCTCTCGAGTGCTCTCAATTCTACAATGTAAAGCTTCTACTTTGTAGTTGACATGCTGTAACCTCCCTTGTATATATTTATTTATTTGTGAGGTTAAATATGTCAAATATATTTAGCTCTATAATGACTGTTCTTGTTACTTTAAACCTAAGCTTCTGCTTCATCATAGAAAAAGAGGGAAAGAATACTTTATATATGTTTTTTCCAAACACCTTGTGAAACAATTTACTGTAGTTCTATCTTTTACAAGTATGAGGAGACATGTCAGTGTAATTTGTAATACTAGTCAGTGGAATATAGTGTAACAGGTTTGAAGATGGACTAAAGTGGAAAGAAGCATTTTCAAGTAAACATTCTTGATGTTAGTGTTCCAAATAATTAAAGTCTTTTAATAGTGAATGATTGATTTTATTTTTTTTTCCTTTTTTAGTGTTTAATGGCAAAAATTACAGTGGAATTCTGGAAAATAATCTTGTGTTTATTAAGTATGTGAGACAGGTACGTGCCTAGCCAAAAAGTTGGAAATGATTGTGTCAGACTTAAGTCCACCTCATCAGAGGAATGCATTTTGCAGAATTTGCTTTTCCTTTTTGTGATTTACTCGATGCCACCTCCACTGAATAATCTGAAAGTTATGCAAGTTCATTTATCTTTGGTAGCAGTCCTGTCGTAGAAATGAGAGGAAAATCAACGCAACAGAAAATATGCTGGAATGATCTTTTATAGGAAATATAAATGAATAATCTAAAACTCAGGAGTTATTTCTATTCGTATGTTTCTTTCCAGCTGAATGTAGTCACTCATTATCAATAACTTGATTTGACCTGATCACTGTTTAAATCACTGGATTAATACACACTAATGTATAAAGATTAAATGTAACACACCAATGGCCTACCTTTAAATGTTTAAAGAACATGGAAACCTGCTGAAATGTGCTAGATCTGCTTCCCTGTATTTAAGTCTCATCACAGAAAATGCACAGAATAGGAAGAGTTAGTGGTACTATTTTTTAGAAAACAATCAAAACCCTCCATGTGACAAGTGGCATTTATTAGTGAGGATGCTGGGTGGACAGTGGACACTATCCCTGAGCTTTATGCCTTGAAGAGTGTGGGAGGACCCTCTGAAGGAAGGAGCCCAGGGTTTTTTTTTTCCAAGTAGGAACTTGGCAGATGCCAAACTTATAAGGAGAGATTTGCAGCATTTGGGGGTGGATTTATTTTTCTCCTCGTTTCATCACATTTTAAATATCAAGAACAATTTTATTTTAATCCTCTACTGTTAGCAGCTTCCTACTGTAACCCATTGAGTTACATAAAATGCCACTTCATTTTATTACTTTTGAAAAGCTGATCTATAATCAGACACATCTATGTTACCACAGGGACAGCTACCGAGTTACAGGGCAGCAGTGTGTCATTCGTGGAGCCATTATAAAAAGCTGTTATGCATTTACTCTGTGTAAAGATGTAAAACCATATATAGGTCAGCAAAGGAGGCAAAGGGCTTAGAAGTTAATGTCAGGGAAACCAATCATGCAAACCATTTCTTGCCCAGTGCTACAGCTGCTGCTATGCTAAGGGGACTTTCCCCTTCACCCTCCACTTAGCCAGTTGTTGGCTACTTGGTCCATTTAATTTTCGAATCTCTTGACCCCATCATGGCACTCTGGTCCTCAGGACAACCATTTGCTGCAATGCCAGGGAAAGGGAAAGGGAAAAAGAAAGAAGAGAAAGGGAAACTGGAAGGGGAAGGGTAGTTTGTCAAGGCCTGTTCTGAATTTTCTTACACTTTCCACATGATTTCTTGCCCCTTCCCCAGGATATGTGACCCTGACCAGTGATGGAGGCGGGCCACTCCAGTAGGTGGAACATACCACCATGGGTATTTGTGCATTTAATCAATTAAGACTAATATTTTTGACCCTCCAGCTTTTAAGCTGAAGATCTGCCATGGTTCCTCAAGGCAGCAACTGCAGTATTCCCATGCTTGGAGACTAACCTAGAAATAATATTTCTGTATTTCAGGAAGAATTTAGTGCCTCCCATGATAAGAAATCAGTCTGATAAGTTTCAAGCACCACAGCAGAAATAGCTGGTGAGCCAAATCTCATGGAAACCTTTTCTGGAAAGATAGCCCTTCCTCAGATTCATCTGCTTGCCCAAAGCCAATGCTGCTATTGGTCTTAGATTAAGCCCAGATTTAGCACTGGTGAGGAGTGGTGATGTCCGTGTGGATTGTATAACCACAGCCATCTGAGGACAGTTTGAATGACATGGTTTTCTCAAAGGGTGCCTACAGCTTGAATCTTTAGCATGTATCATCTAATCTTCTAGTAAGAATTCTCAAAAAGCATGGCTTTAGATAGGCAAGACTTCTCAGAAATCCTGACTATATTCCATATGTGAAGTGTAGGAGAAAGAGGGAATGCTGCTGCTAACTCTGGTCTGATTATTTCCTTCCATCACCAGTTTTTTTCCCATCCTGGGAGCCCACAGGAGCAGGGAAGAAGACTTCCGACGGGAAGAAGACCCCCACTGTCCCTGTCGTGCTGCATTTCATGGTGCTTCAATTCCAACTGCAGTAAACACAATAATATTACACATTTACAGAATTCCACCTCGGTTTTCTTTTCCACTCTCCCGGCACAGCTGCTCGTGCTGTTCCAGCAGAGGGCAGTGGCATATTGCTAGTTGTCAAGCTGCTAAAATCAACCTAAAAATGCAACAAGATTCTTCCACGTGGAAGCACCGGCGCAGAGATAAGTAGGAGAGTTCATATCAGGTTTGTCTATTATTTAGCAATCTGTTACATCACCCGATAAAGCAAACACTCTGCGCTCGGGGAAGTGAGGGGAGAGAGCTGTCTGCCTGCGTTTGGGCTTATTTAGTGGAAAGAGCAATACAGGGTCTCTCTGTATTTTCTCCTGCTGGTTGCTACATTTTCTCCTTTTTTTTTTTTTGCTCTGAGGGGATGCAATGGTAGTAGCTACTGTCAGCTGAGCAAACAGAGCCAGTTCACCATTTCAGCTTGCTTATTCCAGTACTGGGCAAACGATTTGGTCTGCTGGGCTGCCATCCTGTGACTCAGAAATTCGCTGTCTGCGTAAATGTCCAGGGAAAGGGAAAAAAAAAACCCAGCAGCCCACTGTTGACAGTGGCACACAGGCCCACACCTCCCTAACGCTTCTTCCCTCACCAACACAGGGAGAGATTTGCTGTCAGCTGGGTCCTCTGCTCCACAGACTCTTTCCCCATGGCATGTTGTACCAGGTCAGCTCGACCAAGGTGGAGAACCTTTCCCTCTGTGATGGGGCAGGACTGACCACAAAGCTGCTCCACTAGGAAATGGCACCGTGTTGAAAAGTAAAATGTGTCATCTGCAATTCTGGCAAGATCTTAAAGGAAAAAAAAGTCAGAAACAGTTTGAATCCACCCATCTGTGCTTGTCCCAGGAGTCTCATGCTCACTGGGATGTCCCTCTCACCCCACGCCTCCACCAGCACCTATATGACACCAAGCTAAGGGGAGAGGGGATGGTCTGGGGCAGATGGGGTGGGAAAAGCAGGGAAGGACATGACCTGCTTTAGCCTCCTTCTTTTTTTTGGAGAGAGCCCCTAGTCATGGCTTCCTGAGCCATGGGAAGAAGGAGCAGTACGAGGGGAGGCTCAGGAACAGTCAGGACTTGGTGTACAGAGAAGGGCACGAGACTAGTATGATAGACATCATGACACCATCATTGCTGCAGAACACTTGTGGTGTTGGTGTTGCTCAAGTGTAGAGCCACAGTACAGCTGTGTTACTGGCACATCACCTCTGGATGGTCTTCCATATACACAAGGCAGGAGCCAGCTTGAGTTCCCCACCATTTCTCTGTGCTCCCTACAACCAGCGCTCGCTTCCCAGGAAAGGAGATGTGCCAGCAAGCTTCTCAGGCTGGCTGCAAATGTCTCCTTGCTCAGACTTGGTCATTTCATAGAATTACCCAAGGTACAGGGTGAACTGGGCATGATGCAGATGCTGACAGCACTATGGAGCTGCAGTCTAAAGGTTAGGGCAGGGAGGGTTCTCAAGAAAGGAGGGAAAAGATGAGAAACCACCACCTAAAAATCCCTGGAGGACAGGGGCTAAAATGCTGTGGTTTTCCATGCTGAGTGCAACTAAAAGAGCTCTCAGAAGAGTTTTGTGTGTGTTTAACAACAACTTGGTGTGGGACAGGTCCAGGCTGAGCTTTCCAGGGAAGGCATCTCAGGGGGATGCAGCTCCAGCAGCCCAGCTGGATCTCAACCCATGGATGGCTTCTTCACCGTTTCTTTGGTGTAACCCAGAGATGGAGCAAGATTTGAAGCACTCAGGCTAGCACCTCTTGCAAGTTAGCAGGATGTATTTGGAGCCAGAGCTAAAAGGGGATTTAGGCAGCCTAGGGCTTAAAGTGGTCATCCAAACCAGCCTCCACCTGCCTGCTCTGGTTAGGTCGCAGCTCTTACTGGAGATGAGGAGCTTACATTTATTTTAGCTACATTAGGTGGAAGAGAAGCTGGGGTCAAGCTGAGGGTTAAAATGTGGAGGTATTTTACTGGATTTTCAAAGGAAAGATGACTCTGTCCAAGCCCCAGACTGCACGCCTTGGGAACTTTGTAGCAGCTGCAGCTAGAGGTAAGGTGGAATGAGTCGGTCAAGGTCCTTCTGAGGTGGCTGGGCAGAACTGAGAGAAAAGCCAAATGCATGTTTCATTGCAGAAAAGATCAACCCAAAAAAGATGAGCATAGACAGAAGCAGCCTGTCCCCAAAAGTGTGACTGTCAGATACTGTTGCTGGGTAACAGCCAGATAACTTTAACACATCCCGTTCTTTTATTCTCGTTTATTTTAATGCCTCCCAAAGATGGGTCTTTTTTCCACTTTGCCTGTTTTTTTATTCACCCAAACTGATATGTGCTCTGGTTCAGCAAATAAGCAATCCTCTGACCATATTGTATCCTACCAGATATTGTATGTGATGTTTTCTAGATTCAAGCAAAGAGATCCTCTCATTGCCATCAGGCTGGACATAAATTTGAGACTAGTGTAAGGATAGCCTATAAATTGCCTGCTGAACGAGGGTATGAAGGGTATGTCTTAGTGAAGCACCGGAAGACTTTCTGGACAGAGGATACCCTCCAACACTGGAGGTGTCTAAGAACAGGCTGAACCTGGGCTTCCTAAACCCATCATGTGGGTGCCACCATCAGCACCAACAGCACTATCAGATGACACACAGAGACAGTCTGCTGCTCTGTGATCCTCTTGCATTTCATGTAACTATTTTTACTAACACGCTACACAGCATGAGGAGGAAGGTGCTCCCACAATAAATTCATACCAGTACTCTCTCTCCACAGCTTATCTTCTTCTCCCCCTCTAATTTCTCAGCTGTAAACCCTTTGCCCATAACAGCTGCCTGATAACACCAAGTAGCTTCACAAGGCCCTCACGCCCATCACATTTCCACACCACCATTAATCACTCCAGTTTCCAGCGTCCCCCACAGAGGCAATGCCCCCATCCCTTCACTAACTGAAGCCTCTGCTGTAAACTTAAAGCAGAGATGGCCACAACGGTGACAGCTCCCAGCTCTTGAGCGCTGGCACAGCACTGGAGGAGCAGGCACAGGCACTGTTCTCACCACCACTTTTCAGCCTTGGTCCCTTTTAGAGGTGGGTCTCAAACCTCTGGGTTAGGCACATGTTTCTCAGGGTTGATTTTGACATAGGTAAGTTTGTCTTAAAGCAGGGAGGAAACCTTTCTGGTTCCATTTTCATTTTCTATTATTATTTCATTCAGATTAAACTCCTTGTAGGAGTGTTGCCATGTCCAATAGGCTTGTGTGGACTATTTACATTAGAACCCAGGGTTTCTGACTGGCGCCTTTATGGACCAGGTCAAATCTGTGCCCCAGCTTCATGAATTTGTTTCACTCCTTAACCTTTATGCTAAATTCATGTGGTTGCCTGTGTGAGCTGCTACCACGAGCCCGGTGACCTGCACCACCAGCTAAAATTGCCAGGCCCTTAAACTCCCTGCTAAAAGAAAACCACCCATTACTGAGGATGCTGCAAAAGACGTTTCAGCATTTCCTTTCAGTGAGGCTGAAAAAAAAGAACGTGAGAAAGAAGTTTTGGGGATAATGCTAACATGAAGAAGTTTGCCTCAGAGCGTTGACATTTGCCAGGGATGTTGAGCTTTAGCTTCTCAAACATCTGGGTGCACAGACATAGAGGCTGCTGTGCTGCTCCCTGTCTGAGCATCCATTTCAGCAGGTACGCAGCAGGCAGAGGGATGGGAAGGATGTAAGTACCAATGCATATTGGTACCACATGTGGAGGGAGGGAGGAATATCCCAACGCACATACACACATCCCAGCCGGGTCTGAAAAACAGGCCATGTGTTTCTTCACGTCTTTTTTTAATTTTATTTCTGACCTGCTGCGTACACAATCCAGCCCAAAAGCAAAACACAAGCTGCGATTGTCCCGAAGTCCAGGATACAGAAACTAACAGATAGTTTTCCAGGATATTTGCAAGTAAACAGATCAGCCCGGTTCCACATTTAGGTATTTAATTAAATGGCTCGATTTTTGTTATTTTTCATACCACAGGAAAAAAAAAAAAAAATTCTTACTTTGGCAGAGAGTCCTTCCTCCTTAGATCTCCATCTCTGCCTAACAGGGTTTCTGTGTGCACAAACCTTGAATTGTCTTGGCGCTGACAAATCACGAGGTTTTGGCTGCCTGATGATCAGGGCTGCGGTGGCTTATTCCCATAAACCAGACATCTCCATGTGTGTAGAGCAGCCCTAGGATTGTGATTGGCATGTGGCTACTTTCCACCAGCTTGTTCCTCCCATGGCTGGCGCGATGCCAAGAGAAGCATTTTAATATTAAGGTGGTTGTGGAAAAGCAGCAGATGCAATAGCGGAGGAACCAAAAAAAAAAAAAATATTGCTTTATGAAGTGTTTTGGCTCTTTTACCCATTCTAAGTAATTACTGATGACTAAGTGCCTGAGTTCAGAAAACAAAGGTTGTTTGTCTAGCACAACTTCATATGTCCAGTTTGGGATGGATGGGGTTCACTGAACCAACACCCACATGTGAGATAGGCAGCTCTTGCAGAAAAAGTTTTATTTGTATCAGCTAAAATAGTTTGCTTTAACTCTTTTGCCATATACTTGTGATTTATTTATTAAGCCACACTATTGAAGGAGGACAAGGAGCATCAGCTTCATTCAGGCTGACTGGATCTTTCCTTCTTTCTCTCCCCAGATGAGGGGCTCAGTCTGAGCCTAGTATTGTCCATATCCTCCCTATATATTTTTTGGATTTCTAGCATGGATGTCCTTTCAGTGGAGCATTATTGCAGTGGTTCTCCAGGCCTTGCTCACATATTGTAACAAAAATGCACAAAAAATCTCTATGGGTCATTCACTTGTCCATTTTATCAGGATCCATTTAGCTGCACAGCAATAGCTTTTAAATTCAGGTAGTTCTGTGACATATACTCTCACTGTATAGGTAGCAGAAGCTTAAAGCCACGGGACTGATGCTTGACCGCGTGTAATCTCCTTGGCTGGCCTCCCACATCCAGGTTTGGCACCTTTTTTCAAGCACTCAGCTTTCCCTTTCCATAAATCTTGGGGCTCAGATGTACAATCAAGTTCATGCCACTTTAAAAGTTTGGCCAATCCTTCTGAGTCATTGGGACTGCCAAGGTGAAGGTTCTTCATCCACCTCTTTTTACTTCACACTTTTTCACACGTTAAGAATCGAGCTGGCTGCTGCCAGTCCTCACTCAGCTGATGCACATTGAATTGCTGTAACAGAACCACGTGCCCGAGACCTGAGTGCACTGATTTATTGAGTGTGATGTGCTACTGATGTCTCCTTGTTGTGCCTATGAAGCAGAGTGTAACTAGCTATATAAAAAATGATAAACGATTGCTTGTCTTTGCAATGATTTTGGTCATAAGAATAAATTACTTCAGAGGGGACGAATGAGGCAATTCTACAGCCTTTATAGCTGTATGATTTCTATATGTAAGTGAAATTATCATTTTTAAAAGGCAGGAACATCAAGTTACAAGCCCATTCATTACCACATAATAATTAAAAAATATCTGTACCTTATTTTTGGGTAGCATGCATTATAACATGTGGGGAATAAAAAGGAAAATAAATTCACTGTGGTACTGGATTTATCATACTTTTGTCGGTAGAAGAAATGCTGCTTACAAGTTTATGGCAGTGGAGTTTTAGAAGAAAACAGATGTCAAAGTCCTGAGTAAGGAAGATGGAATTGCATCTGGTCAGTCACTGCATGAGAGTGAACAGTACATCTTGCACTTCTCTGTCTGAGAGGAAAAAAACCCATTTGCACACACACTTACCAAAATGTAAATTGACTGTCTCCACTTGCCCTGATAAATCTGTCAATTGCAAGAAGCTGTCAGATAGCTTAAACCAAAAGCAAATTTATAGTTAAGACTCATGAATGAGTCAAAGCTAAAAATCAAGACAAAGGGAAACCTTAAATTGTGTCATTTGTCTCCTGCAGACATGAAGCTCTGGGGTAAAAGCCATCCTGAGTCTCTCCCAGGAGACTGTCCCCAGGATGGGCGGTGGGTGACTCCTGTGACACTGTGCACTGGGGGAACAGCCCTCTGGGTCGCTCTGCTGGAAGAGCACCAGGCTTACAAAGAGAAGCCCAGGTTTGAACATGGTCCTGGTGGGACAATTTGTATTTACTGCTCGGTGAAGGGCTTGGCACCTGGTCTGATCCTCGAGGAAGGGACCCACCAGTGCACCCACTTGAGCCACCTTCCCCTGGAAAGTAGGGATTGAGGAAGGGGAAGAGCATTCAACCTGTAGCCCAACACGTGGACAACATGTGCATCCTAGCTAAGGATCTGGGAGAGTTCCTGTGCTCTGCAGTGGGACCAAATGGAGCCCGACATGAGACAGGCATCAAAGCATTGCGAGGGCAATGGAGTGCTAATAAATCCTGAGTCCTGTGAGCCCAGTTCACTCTGCTCAGTGGGAGTCTTTCTAGAGCACCACAGGATGAGAAGCATTTCCCCCACCAGGAAACTACATTACAGAGTGAGACACCGTCTCGCCTTTCCCTCTCATTCCTGGCCTTTTTCATCTTGCGGTCGCTACGCTGCTGAAACAAGACCTTCCTCCTGACAGCAGCGTTAGGCAAAGCTCAGTTTCTGCAAGTTCATTAATCCAACCCTCATCCTGTCCTCAAACTCCCCGTGGATCTCCTGGTGAGCACTCCAGTGCTTGGACACATGGGCAGAAAGGAGATAGCGCTTCCAAAGCACCCCGCTGGCACCCTAAGAGCCTTGTGCTCTTTATCTCCTCCCCAGGCTTCCTCGGTGACCCTCAGCAGTGAGCTTTCAGCTATCTGTTTTCCTCGGGCAGCAGTTTGGAGATAACTAACTCCAGCTAATGGGGCACTATTCTTAGTTGGAGACCGGGTGGCAGGTGCAGCCGTGGGCACAAAGCCACACGTGGGAAGGTGACAGAGCCACAACCAAACCATCCCATCACACAGCCCCAGGGCTTCAGGCAAGTCGGGAACACTTCAGGGATGGGTGGATGATTAAAAATAAACTAAGTCAGGCTGAGGGTACTGAACCATTAGAGAAAATCCCACCTAGAAATGCAGAGGAATAATCAGCGACAAGCGGCGGCGGACTATGTCGTGATAAAGCCATGTGGAAACTCTTGCCAGCAGAAGCCATGCTGTGGCACAACTGTGGCTGTGCCTGTGCTCATCGTGCTCCTGCAGCCACAGCAGCACCAGAAATGCAATAGTGGAAGTTTCACAGAATCACAGAATGATATGGGGATGGAAGGGACCTCTGGAGATCATCTTGTCCAACCCCCCGCCAAAGCAGGTCCACCCAGAGCAGGTTGCACAGGAACTTGTCCAGGTGGGTTTTGAATGTCTCCAGAGATGGAGACTCCACCACCTCTCTGGGCAGCCTGTTTTGCCTTTCTTTGAGCTGTTTCCTCACTCTGAAAAGTGCTGCCACACAGGCTTGGCTCAATAAACCCAGTCCGACTTCTGTATGGACTAGTTCATGAAAAGCCACAGCAGAGAGGAGGCCAGGAAAGGCAAATGTCACTGAGATTCAGCAGTGACACTTAAGAGCCACAGACTCACGACCAAAGGTGTTGCTATGGAATCTGCTGCATGCCAAATGTGAAACTCCTGTCTGGCGTAATTGGCTTCAAATTCAAATAAAGACACAGATAAATTGATGCATAAACTATAAGGCAATAAAGACATTCAAGAGAAGTAAGAGAAAATGTTGGAAAAGTTTCAAATATCTTTTCTGGAATATCTTTACAACTTATATATTTTTAATTCTTCAGCATATTCTTTCGTTTTTAAAACAAGAACCATATGTAGAAAAAACCTGCAGACACTGACAGATGTTTTCATTTTATTTATTTATGTTTTCACAAAGAAAACCATTATAGGAAACAGTGGTCAAAATGAAGGGTTTTGTTGTCAGAAATCACTTTTCATTCCACGTTGCTTGCAAGCCTGCACTGCCTGGAGGAGCCACTCTAGGCCTGAGCAGTGCCACCTGACTGCAAGCAGCGCTGAGGAAAACACTTTTTTTTTCCCTTTCTGCAAGAACTTCTAGAATTTTTCCAGCTTAATACAGGGAAAATCCTCTGGAACAGGTTGCCCAGGGAAGTTGTGGATGCCCCATCCCTGGAGGTGTTCAAGGCCAGGCTGGATGGGGCTTGGAGCAACCTGGTCTGGTGGGAGGTGTCCCTGCCCAGGGCAGGGGGGTTAGAACTCGATGATCTTTGAGGTCCCTTCCAACCCAAACCATTCTATGATTCTATGATTCTATGAAATGAGAATTCCCAGCAGAGGATCTAATAACAAAAGGCACAGTATTAGTTTCTTCTGAACTGATCCAGTGTAGAGATCCAAGAACTGAGGACATTGCAAGCTACAGTGCATGGCTGAACTAAAATAGCTTTAATGTCCTTTGAGTGGGCAAGTAAAGCTGCAGCAGTCAAAGAGCTGCCTCTACCTCCTACCACCCCCTCGGGCAGCCTCCTGAATGATCTTGTCTATTTTACAGGGTTTCATATGGCTCTTTGCATGCATGAACTTTGTCTTGCCTAGTATCTACAGAATGACTCGCCAAGTATCCACAGAATGACTAAGTTACCTGTTGTCCATACAAAACTTGACTCCCAACATGCCTGCAAAACCTCTGCCTGCATCCACCTCCACCATAACACTGAGGAAGGAATAAAAGGTTTGCAATTAAATTCTATGTGGCCATGTATTTCAATTCTTTTTTTTTTCTGGTCATTCATTCAAAGGAGGTTTCAACTATTTTGATGTGAGATTCTGAGAAAAGATATTTGCAAATTCTAGCATCAAAAATTTCTAGGAATCTTTTTACAGGACACAATCAATCAATTTCTCCAGATAAGCAGGGAGTAATATAGTTACTACAGCTGCTACCATCACACTTGCCTAATTATTATGCATAAGATTTCTTACCTTAAGTAATGTTTACTGTCTTTTGGCACTGTTTGAAAGACACCACATGAGAAACTACCATTATACCGAACTCCTATCAAATTCTCAAAATAGTGGGAAAAAATAGCAATCATTTTCTTTAAATACCACAAGATTAAATAATAATACCATTAGGTTCTCTTATAATTGTGTTCTGCTTCTCTGAACAATTAGATACACTTCTGTTTTCAAGTACTCTGCAAACATGAGGGTTAGAAATGAATACTTTACTTTTCAAATGCAATTAAGACAAGCAAACAAACAACCCCAGCTTCAGTTGGCATAAATCATCATAGTCACACTGGTGGAATTAACAGGCGATGCCGAATCGTTTCAGCTAATCATCGCGGGTTCTTGCCATACATCTCTTTTCCCACTCTATTTATCTTACATGCTGCTTCCTTCCCAGTCCTGTAATAAATTCTGAAGAATTAAGATATAAATGCTTACAAAGCAACATGTTTACGCTGGGACAATCTGAATCCTTTGCTTTTAACCATAACTGATGCAGAAGACCTGCAACAGGTCTTCCCTTAGTGTCCATAGGTACTTCTAGTGAGCTTTCTCAAAGCTTAAACAGCTAACTCAGGCTCTCACTCTGCTATTGCAACACACCACAACCAACTGCAGCATAACAGCAGTGCTACGTGGCATCAGGGTAGGTCAGAATTAGCTCCACAGGCTCCAGTGAACTGATATGCACCTGCAAGGGGGAACCAACACAGCCGTAGGAGTGCCCATGTCTACATTTCTACCCCTCTGCTAGGCCTGCCTTGGTTTGGTTGTCTTACTCCTCTTCCTTGTTTGGTTTTCTGAGCCACTCAGGAGGGCTGGGTGGGGGGGTCCAGTGCCAGACCCCATCCTGAGAAAGCTGCAGTCCCGTTGGTGTTTACCTGTATGGACCTGCTGGTCCTCAGCAGACATTGTGGGCTCTATGAGCAATTTTCTCACTGGAAACCAGAGCTATTCCTTCTTGGAATGGTGGGTTCTTCCCCAGACTGGAAGAACTGAAAGTAAACCAAAAGTCACAGATTTCGGTGGGTTTGGCACTCAGTTTTGCCATTTTTAGGAAGCTTGTTCCGGTTTTCCTTTCTATATCACCACCAGTGGGACAGGAGCAAGCCCACATAGTGTAAGAGTACTCCTCACAAAGTTAATTTTCTCAGCTTATTTATTCTGTAACTTGAGTTTGCTCATAGCATTTTATAGCCACAAATAATGCAACTGCTCAGCTGCCTCTTGGTGCACAGTTGCCAGAGTAGCAGAGCAGTGTTAAGTGAAAGGCCTATTTTGCATTAGGCATAATCCCTTTTCAACCGAGTGCTTCGATTTGTAATTTCCTACTTTGTGTTACTACTGTTTATTTTTGTCTAAATTCATGTTGAAAATATCTTATTTCAGATATTTCAGCACAGTAATGATTCTACATAGGTTTAAAAATTCCAATTATAATATAATTTTAAAGAGTCCAATGCTGCTTTATGGGCTGGCTCACTGCAACTTTTTTTTATTTTTTCTTCTCTATTCTTTTATAAAAGCAAATTCCAGTTTTGAGTTCACGAGCTGTAATAGAAAGGAAATAGATACCAAATCTTTGTTCTGGGCTCAATAAACTACAAGGGCAATCTAAAGTTTATGAAGGGGAATTTTTTCCATAGATTTTTTTTTTTCCTGCTTCACCAGACAGAAACAATTTTCTGATTTATTCTTCCTCCCTTTCCAGAGGTTCTGTTTCAGCAATAGACCAGGTTCCCCTCCCTGCCACACAAGGGTCGCCAAACGCTTGCAACCCTTGAGCTTATGATTTACGTAAGATAATGCTTTTCAAACATGTGCAGCACATTCCAGCACAGAACTGATGACAGCATCTGGGGGAAGAGCAAGCGGAAATAAAAATCAAGGAACAGGAGAAAATATGACCCTCGCTTCATGGTGCTGCCTGGCCAAGAGGTCAGGGCACAGCAAATCTGTTCCACTGCAGCTCTGCAGATGCAGAGGGGGAAACAGAATATTCTCTGTCTCTGAGGGTGGGTATCACTCCTTGATGCCACCTTTCCATCCTATGCTGGACTACAGCAGAGGGAAAGGGACAGCTGGGACATTTCTAGGGGATAGCCCTGAGTCAGGATGCTGTCCTCAAGTGGCCGGTCCCTCCCACGGCCTTGCTCCTTCCACTGTCAGTTCTGGTGCATAAAGGCCACCACCAGATGGTTTTTGGTGTATGACAACCTGAGAGCTGAAGGGTCCTGAACCAGGCACTGATGATGCTGCTTTTAACTTCTGTCCTCCAGAAAACCTCGATCCTTCTGAAAACGGCACAGAAGGGAACCTCTGAAAGCATCAGTGGAATAAAGCAGATGCAAGTGCAATACAGCATCCATACAGGAACAATTAGGAGCACTAGGAGAAAAGGAAAAAGAAAAACCAAAGAAAGAAGGTTAAAACTTTAGGTGACATTTACAGGAACAGAATATAATCCATGCTAGATTTAGCCAGGCTGTACTAAAATTCATTTCTTGTCCAAAACTTTATATTTTATCTGTCACACAGGATCGGAAATTAACTCTCAAGAGATTTAAATCAGTTTTTATGTCTTTTATGAAACCTAAGCATCCAGGTATTTACATACGCTTATATTCCTGAATCCTGTCACCTTTGCAATGTCATCCAGGTTTCCTCTGCTTTTTTGATTGCAAGGTGAGAATGACACAATTTATATCTATTGCTCTGTAAGTTTGTCTTCTGTCAATGTTACCATGCTAATGGTTCAAACGTTTTAAGGTAAAATTGATCATCATAGACAGGCTAAGAAAGCCAAAAGCATTTGAAGTGGGCTCTTGAGGTCTGCATCTCTTCCTAATTTTTCAGTCAAAATTTCTAACCACAGCAAAATGTCATGTGTTCAGACTGAAAATTCATCCAGTTTAGTACTTTATCTGGCAATAGAGGCTATCTGCAGGCTCTTTGGGAAAACATAGAAAAACCAAGCCATGTCTGAAGTGATTGCTGGTAGCCGATTTTGAACCCATGGACTGGATTTGTCTTTTTTTCCCCCCCTCTATGCAGCACTTCACATTACATTTAATCTCTCATTTTATTCCCCCATTGCCCAATACTCTGATATCACACTCCAGCTTCTTACTGTCATCTTTCCAGCTGAGTATCCCAAAACACCTTCAGACTTCATCACCTCCCTATTTTCCTCACAAATCATAGTCCAGTACAGTCTTCAGTAACGCATCTTTCATGGGGCTACATTAGTAACCTCATACCATTGCTAAAAGTTTTCATTCTTTATCTTTTAGCAGTTATCTACCCCAAAGGAGCTTCTTTCCTAGTTGGAAAGGATTTTAAGCAGTTTTAGCTTTTTTAAGAGCTCTGGCTGATGATCTTGCGGAAAGCTTGTAGAAAATCCATGTGTACTGCATGGACCTACACATATTACTTAGAATGGAGTCTAACAGCTCTGTGAGGCATAACTGCCTTTGGTAACATCCACATTGCCTGTTCCTTCCTTAAATGTACTATCCAGTACCTGTTTATTCTACTCTTTATTAGTTCTTTTACTAATAAAGAGTAGTCTTCTGATTTCCCAGAACAAAAAAATTGGACCCTCAGGTCTATGTTTTCCAAGACCACTCTTTCAGTGACTGAAGTTACTTTTTTCGGCTTTCATTTCTTTGGTATTGCCAAAGGCTTAAACTATGTGTTATTGCCACAGGTGATAGTTTAGCAATTTTATGTCTTCAAGATTCTTCAGAATTCATGGCACCAGCATCATCTAGTTCTGGGGATCTGTAGAGTTTGTCTTATCTCATCCAAAAGCCCAAAGTGCAAATACCTGCAAGAAATCCTTTTATGGTTTACATGGTAGCCTGACCTGAAAAATATGTGAGTTTTTTCTGTTTTAACAAAGTCTTTCTTGTCTTTTATGTGCAAAGGAGTACACTGCCTTGCCAGCAAAAAGGAAAATGCATTGTGTCTTTTTCTGGAATCCTCCCTTCCCTCAGCCTGTGCCGTGATGCACAGATGGCACTGCCCAGCCAGCAGCTGGCCACAAGTGGTGCACAGGGACAAGTCACCCCTGGGTCCCTCAATCTATCCCACCAGCCTTCCCTCAGAGCCTGGCACCTCGTGGGAATAGTCTTGTGTCCTTCTCTGTTCATGTCATTGCTTCTTTTTTGGGGCTACAAAGTACACAGGACAATGCCAGTCATTTACCATTACACACCTAAAAATCTCTCTACAGTCTATACATACTGCCCCTCCAGTCACAGCGTTAACCATAACTTCAATAAAGTCTGTGTCCATCAAGGTCTGTAACTGGCGCTGCTCCGTAGGTATCCTGCAGCTAATTCAGTACTGAAGGAGTCCTGTTCTATAACAGCTAATCAGAAAAAAAATATAATTTAGGCATGCTCTGTGGAGTACTTAAGGTACAAGACATCAAGAATGATGATGTTTGAGAAGCAAGTGAAAAAAACTCTTACTTTTAAATGAGAAAGGATAAGAGAGAGTTCTACTGGAGCGGAGCCATGCATTCTGATGCAAAAAAAAAAAATCCATTTCTTGGCAGTTAAGCCTGGATTCCCACTTTCCATGGTCATGACTCCTAAAAAGCAAGAGAAAGTAATAGCCTCATAGATATGAATTTAAGTGAGGCTGGATGAGTCACTAGAAAATATCATGAGGGAGCCCTCCTGCAGTGATAACTCTGAGTTATATGGATTAACAAGGTCTTTCCATCCCCAACTTCCACCTCTCAACTAAGATTTTCCATAAGTTACTAAGAGTGTTAATTCTCAACTTCCTCCCACACACACACTCTTCTTTAGAAAATCTAATACTGGCTGTGTCTGGACAATACATGTAGGTTCTCCTGAGTCTCTCTCCTTATTCATGTTTGTCCACTTTCTCTTCCTCAAACGTGTGTAGAGCAGTCTGTAGCTAGACTGTAGATGCAAACCATGCACAGTTTTCAACATAGGGAAGCTCATTCTGGACTTTTCTCAGCTCTTTTTGGTATTTTCCCCAACTTCTTTATCATTCCCAGCTCAAGTTTATGTAGCTTTATTTTTAATTGTCCTGCGAACCCCCTTACTCAGGGAGAAGAAATAATTCACAGCTGGTATGTTCCTTAGCGTCTTTGCCAATCAAAACATACAGCTTGCCATTTACTGGCAACATGATTATCATGATTCAAGCCACTTGGCTCTTCTGTTAGGTCCCTCTGGCACGTCAAGGAAAATTCACACCAGTGAAGAAGAAAACCATCGAGTCATTAAATATTTATTTGAATATTTAGATCTTTGGCTGCAGAGAAGTGTCTAGGGAGAGTTCCATATTTAACAAGGGGGCTTACTGAAACAACGCTCTTGCAATTTGCTGACACATTTGCTAAACATCTCTTTGTAAAAGAAAAGTGGAACTCTGTATTATGAGAGACACTAAAATATAAAAAAATCCTTTTTCTTTTGGAATTGCAAGATGATGCTGGTGGAAGCAGAAATCAGATTGCCAATGATACCACATGTGGTGGATGAGGAACTTATTCTCCTCTTAGTCAGACAGTCCGTGGGTAATAAGCTGAAAGTCAAATGCAATGATCCAGAGCCTGACTTGAAGTAGAGCGTGACTTGTCATGCCTCGCACGTTTTCAGACTTAGACAATCCATGTTCTTCGGTGTCTTTGGCCTCGAACTGAACGTCGCTCATTTTCAGAGAAGCTGTGTTTGGAGCACGCACTCAGCAGCTGAAAGACCACTTGTCATAGAATCACAGAATGGTTTGGGTTAGAAGGGACCCAAAAAATCATCAAGTTCCAACCCCCCTGCCATGGGCAGGGACACCTCCCACTAGAGCAGGTTGCTCAAAGCCCCATCCAGCCTGGCCTTGTCCACAGTGTCAAAAGAGCTGCATACTAAGAGCTCTACCTGTCACAGGTGCTGCCTGGTCCCTCCTCATCCCTCCTCCTTCAGGTAACTGCTATGAGCCAAGGCAGTATGTGCCTTCTTATGACACTGTCTCCTGCCATGAAACAGAAGAAACTTTACAGATTTATAAATGAGTTAAAAATTAGAAAGATAAAATCAAAAGCATCTACTAGATGTGCAGAGCAAAGAAAACACTTTTTTCCTTCTTTCAAATGAAAGCCATTGTATCATAAGAATTATTACAACATTAAATAGAGAACTTGGAGAAAATAATAACCCAGAAATACAGTAGAGGAATATTTTTTTATCCTTCCAAAAGATTTCATTTTGAACAAGGTCTTAAACACACAAGGGCAGGCAAAAAACATTGATTTTACAGTTGTATTTGTTTAGCAAACCAAATGGGCAAAACTCCTAAAAATAATATGTTCCTAAGGCAGGATCAAGTAAATCAGTCTGATGCTTGGAAAAGGAGGCAGTTTGTTCAGAACTGGGAAGGTCTTCTTAGGAAACTTTCACTGGGTTGTCTAGATGAGAAAGAATAATATTGTGATGACATAAAAGTCTTTCTTTTTTTCCTTGTTTACCCATGCAAGTTCCAAGGGAATGTTTGTTTCTTATATGACTGAATGTTACAAATTTGTCTATACAAATCTGAATTGACATGAATGACAGACAGAGTTCCCTTTTCATGAAGTTGTTCAGGGTTCAAATCCCTCTTCCTAATGAGTGTTTTCTTATTAATGACAAGGAAACAAGTCTAATAGGAGAAAGCCATTTGCGGAAATGATCAATACCCATTGGTTACGGTGCCCAGTTATTCTTAGAAAATCAATCCTGATTTTCTAAGAAAATAGACCAGATGTTGATCGCTGGCACCACTGAGTTCTTGGTCTCACAGCTGACATTGCCCACAGGAATTGTCAGTTTTGTGCTAAACTGACTGGTCAAATAAAAAAAATGCACTGTATTCAAGGACTCGTTACCACACACTTAATCATATTCATAATGCCAGGCTGGCACAGCTGTGTACCAATGCAAATAATGCCTTTCAAAAAGTAAGTTAAAATTTTAAAAAAAATCGCTAACTCAACAGAAGAAAAAAATTTTTTTTATTTATTTTATTTTGTTCTTGGCAAAAGTCTAGCCCTTAGGAGGCCAACAAATAAGTAAGTTTAAGTAAGTTAAATAAGCTTTCAGGATCTCCTCGTTTCTTCATCATTAAGGGCATAACAAATTTAAATTGGAAATATTCCCTGATGCCCTAAAACATCTCATCAATCACAGACTTGTGTTTGTGTTGACATCTTTTTCTTTTCCCTCCAAAGAAAAGAAGTTGGCTAAACAGAACATCTGCCTAAAGCCAATCTTTTTCCCAAAGGATTCTGGTGCTTATTGAAGTGAAATGAAACTACTGGTTTCCAACAAATATTTATGAAAGGGGAATAGGAATAAAAAAAGCATGAAAAGTAATTGATTGATCAATTTAAACACTTGCATAAGCCCTCTTCTTTCTCCAAAGTGGCAATAATTATAATTTTAAGCCTCTTGATAATAAGTCTTTCAGCTTACTACCTAACGCTTCAGACTAGAGCTATAGATATACTTACTATGTGTTCAATATATGTTATAAAAACTACAATCTCTAAATGAATTTTCAAAGACTGAGGGACACAACTTGCAAAAAATTAGGAACATACACAGAAAGGAGACATATTTGTTTCATTCTGGTTATTCACTGCCCATGATAGAGAAGTAAACTCAATTGTGAAAGGGAAAGGAAGGCTTAGCATAGAATGTATCACAGCATTTAACTGATTTGAAAAACCAAGTCCTTCTATAGGATCCTAAACCTTAATCCATTCTATAAGGTGTTTTTAGGGTTAATAAAAAATGTAATGTAAAAAAAATTAGAGAAAAAGGAACCAGGAATGCATCATAAAACCTCCATCTTTGCACAGGAAAACCCTAGGGAGTCAACTAAAAATCTTTTTCAGCTGCCTCTTTTGAGAAAAGGCAGGATGTACTCACAGGCAGCACTGAGCACAAGTGAGAGACGTAGAGGGACAGGGGTCCTGCCTGTCATTTTGCATTCTCTTAGCTTTTGCCATTTACCACCAGAGCCTCTAAAATGTCTGCCCCTGGGCAGTGCAAGGATCCCGAAGCCTTGGTCGTACTGAGCTTCCCAGCACTCATCTCATCCCCAGGCCTCTGAGGGTTCACCGATGGGTGATCCCAACCACGGGGCCCAGCCTGCCCCACTCAAGGTATGCCTGCAGGGAAACATGGAGAGGTCCCCTCCAGCTTTTACTCAGTCTGACATAGGAAATGTGAGGTTGTGCTGCAAGATCCTCTTGGCTTGGACAAAAATTTCTGACCTTATGATCAGGAACAGGTGAAAAGTGGCTGCCTTTCTGGCTGTGCTTTAGGCCAGGTTTGCTCTTCTATCTGCACGTCTCCCTCACTTCAAAATTTAACACTGAGCATACCTGCTTGTGCTTCCATTTCTTTAAAAGTAGAAGTAGTCGAAGAGGTAGTACTTCTTCTAAGCTCCTAGGTTGTGCAGCGGCTTTGTTTGGTTCAGTCACGCAACTTGAAAAACCTCTTACAACTGCAAACAGTGTCATCACATGATTTTTTGGGGCACAAGTTGAAATACAAGAAATTCCACCAAAATATAAGAAAACCCTTTTTTTGTTGTGCGGCTGACAGAACACTGGAAAATGTTGCCCAGAGAGGTTGTGGCATCTCCATCCTTGTAGATACTCAAAATCTGACTGCACCCAGCCCTGAGGTCCCTGCTCCAGCTACCCCTGCTCTACGTGGGGAGGTCGAACAAGGTGATCTCCAGATGTGCATTCCCACCTCAGCCATTCCGGGATTCTATTTTACATGAGCCCTGTCATGCACACACGACACAAGAAAATCTTGTGATAGCCTTTCACAGCCCACAATGGTCATAAAATTCCCATTGAAAGCTCTACCTCGTGCTTGGTGCTGGATCTGAAGCCTCAGTTGCAGTTGGATACCAGAAATAGCTTCTCAAGGAATAGGGAGGGGGCTCTGTGTGACAGGGCTGTAACAAAAACATGAAAGAATCTGATGCAATGATTTTTCAAGTCTCTACTACATCAGAATGCAAAGCATATGTTGAAGAAGTTTTAAATTACAAAGAACAACTTATGGATATTTACCACTTCAAAAAAAAGGTTGATTTGTTTTCTCCAGACTAAAAATGTTTTTCCTGCTGCCATCAGTGAAGAATGCCTTAATGAAAACAAATTTCCCATGGACCTTTCATGCCATATGAAAGTAAGAAGAGAAATTGCTGTTCCTATTCAGATTTTGGTTTCCATGACGCAAGCTGTCACTGGCAATGATGTTACACCACCACTTCCACAGCGTATATTTACCCAGCACTCAGATATCCTGACTGGGTTGTAAAATTTGATTAATTCCTTCTGCATCCCACACAAAAATGTGAGGATCACTTGCATTACAAGAAAACAATGACAATTCCTTGCACATTGTTTGTACTTCTATAAATGAAATGTAAATCCCCACCTCAAACCCCCAAAATGTCCACTAATGTATTGGATAGTAATTTCATACACTTAAAACAATATTTACATTATTCCAGTTCTGTAATGTTGTGTTTCAATGAACTGAAGTTACTTACAGTATATTTTTGATACTTAGATAGGATGTTCACCATCACAACGAACAGCAGCAAATTAGCCCCACATACTGCCTTAAGATGAAGAAAATATTTGGTAAACAATGTATTACTGAAGTCAAGTGAAACAGCTTTCAAAGAGACATTTGTAAGTCATTTGTGTAACTTCATGCTCATTGTTAGCAGTCTCTTAAAAGCTGAGAAAATCTGTTGAAATATATTCTTTGATAAATAATCACCTTATCCCACAGCTGTAATTTTCCCCCCTCACCTGCTATTTTTAATGGCTCTGGAAAATAATTCCCATCTAATTATTTGCATCCTCATCTCTGAACCAGAATTGCTGATGTTATCAGGATAGACTTTGGAATGAAGCTCATTAAATATTGTGAGCCTAACACTGCAGTCCCTAAATGACTAAAGTTTCTTTTAAAATTAATATGAAGTTTCTCTGTGAGAGGACTTTTAGCTTTATTATTGTACTGCACTATTCTCTATTGTTCCAGACACCATTAAGCAGAGCGCACAAACACATGGTGAAAAACTATAGAGCATGAGGAACAAGTCCCTGAAGGCCACAAAAATACTTAATACTGGTGATGCTTCACTCTACAACTCTAATAATCATTATAATGAGGGTTACTTGATAGAAATGTTGGTGTATAATTTTTATCGCTAGGTGTAGCACACTTGTAATCAAGAGTAATTTTTCTCCTTCTTGAGGGAAATGAATGCAAAAATAAAAGTGAAAAAAAAAGCTGAAAATATTATGAACTCAGCTACAGAGAGAAATTGTCCTTTGCCTCACCGGAGTACTAAAGGTGACATGAGTGGGGCAGGCCCCGCACAATCCAATTAGAAGGGTAAAACGTGGAAGGATGAAGGACACATTTATATCTTTCCCGGGAGCGCTCAGAGCCTGCAGCTTGCCTGCTCCAGCAGGGTGGGAACAAAACTTCCTACAGGTTTCCAATGATAAGATGCAGATATTTATACAAATAGATCTTGCAATTCCTTAGGCAGGATAGCCTTTAAGACATGGTAGTCTGGATGTTTCGGGGTGTAATGCAGCCACCATCCGGGGGACAGCCTGCCCCATCCAGCGCTGGTCCTTGCAGCCGCCTGGCATCACAGGGAGAGGGGTCTGGGGGCCATAAAGGCAACATGGGACACCCCCAAAAGATGTGTACCCAGAAAGGGACAGCACAAACTCCATCCCTGAGATTTTCCCAATAGTTTTAACACCTTCCTTGGACCATGGCACACTGTCCTTAGACAGCATCTAATATGGAAATGTCGGTGTCCCTCTGCTGCCCTTCGCCTTCTGCACAGCTCAGGAAGCCCAGCTCAGATTGCAGCATCACGGGCCCTGCAAGAAAAGTGGTTTTGTTCTACATCCTTTCCCCTGGGATTGAGGTTGAAAAGCTGTTTTGGATGCTATTTAGTCCTAGAGAATCTGGGACACTTTCAAGAGCTGTAAGTTACATGCTAAGCAGTGCATAACGAGAGACCAGAATTATTTATGAGAAGAACAACTTGAAGTTTATTTCATTTGATGATGCTTTTATACAATGGCATGTTTTCATGTTTTAAATAATGATATGTATTTTAAATAATAAAATTACAGGACCTTTCTTTTTAATATAATGTCTAGAACTTCTGTTCCAAAATGTGTATGGGTTGAAAATGCCTCTGATCTAGACTGGGCTCTTCAGATCCAGGCATTGCATTAAAAAGTAATTTTAAACCAAAGGAATTTGTCTGTCCATTTATATACTAAATTTCCATGTATGATTACTTCACACAACTCTGGAATTCCTGGATGCCAGACTTTGAGTTTCACAGAAACATGAGTTTCTGAGTCATAATCTTAACTGACTGTGGGGTATCACAATGTCACAAAATATCATATCATAATGTGGCTTGGTTTATTTCCATATTTTCTCTCCAATATGAACATCTAAAGAATCAATAAACATAGGACTTCATGCCCTTTTGAATAAGAAAATCTTCCATTTTAGGAATATTAGCTATTTAAATTATTAGTTATCATATGCACCATCACTAAACATAAAAATTTTCCAGTGATTTATGGATGAAATTTAACTGGCAATCAATGTTGTTTTGTCTACACTGTCCTTCATATTCTGCTGATTAATTAACATTAATTGGATAACAAAAACAAGAGGGGGCTGTTTCTAGAAATTGTGTTTTCCACAGAATATGGCTGATTCAATAGGTCTAGTACTCAGACAAAAATCTCAGAAATCTACACTGAATTAATTCTTAAACTAACTTAAAGGAAGATACAGAAACTTTCTGGTTAATCGTTTGAGCTTCTACTTAATTCAATACTACCACGGCTGCTGCTTTACACTAGATGCCATTTTACACCCTGTTGAAAAGTAATAAAAGTTTTATTCTGAAAATGTCCTACTGACGAAAACGGTCCAAGGTACAAGAGAAGAAATTTAACATTCAATATTTTTCCAAGTAAAAGCTTTCAGGGATTGATCCAGAGTTGGTGAAAGCGTTTGATGTCCTTCCACTGACTGCAGAGGAGTTTGGACCAGCTTTTCAGAGTGGCAGAGGGGTCATCAGAGCTAAATTTTCTTTCAACTGAAAAAAACACATTGAGGAATTAGAAGCCTACAATAATTTGATTCTATAGCGATCTTCTAATTATTTAAGAAGGAAAATGCTATTATTAAATATTTACTTTTGTATCATACTTTCACATTGTATCACTTTCCTATAATTCTTTTCACTTGAAAATTTCCAACTGCTTGAAAAACATTAATCAAAGTTAATAGAATAAACAAACCAATCTCACTGTCTGAATTGGAGCCAAATATCTGATTTGCAAATTGATTGCAAAAATGGGGAGAAAGACTTGTAACTAATTTTTTTCCAAGTTCTTGAACTGATGCCTAACACATTTTGGACATCAACATTACAGTTTTGAACAGTTTCAGTTTTATGGTTACATAAGTATGTTAAAAAAGAGAAAAATGCACTCTCTGCTAAAAAAGCTGTACATAAATTGAAAAATAGGATAGAAAGTTGCCAAATAATAAAGTCTTGGACCTTTTTCTGCTTGGCAAGCTTACGCATAATGTAAATTGATTTTTATCTGTTTGGAACAATTCTTGTTATTATCACTTTTAACAGTCACTGTACTGCACGGATCAATTTACCAATACCAAAGGACACTTTTTTATTGTTTGTGCATAGAACGCTTATTTGACCTCACTTTTAAAGATCCCCTTCTAATAAGACACTAATGAAAGTCACCTGTGTTATGCAGGTGCTCTACAACTGGACCTAATGGGGAACAACAGTGAACTTCTAGGGTCTGTGGCACCAGGAGAGCCAGCAATGCCATGGTTCCCCAGGCACTCAGCCACAGTACCACAGACTTTCCTGCTAGCTGGAAAATCTATATTTGGAAAAAAATCTCAACCCTCTCTTTTTGGCCAACTATTTAAAATAATGGCTGGCCACAAGAGTAAGCTAGGTTTCCCTCTAGAGAAATGAAGGGTTACCTGAAACAGTGAAAAGGACCAGGCCTAAAGACCCAGAAAAACACACTTGATCAGTTCCTTCAAACTTACAAAATATGACAGTAGATCTTTACCTGTTCACAGACTTGGTCTGGTGCACCATAATCTGGGATATGGTTTCTGATGCGTGGTTTGAGGAAAGTGGCTTTGATAAGTAATGGCATGTGATTCAGTGGGTTGGGGTTTTTTGCAGTGATTGCCATTGGAAAGATATCAACACATATTTGGAGGAACCGATTCAAAATTTTGTTAGGAAAATTCTAACTCTTCCAAGATAATGAATCCCCACATCTCTCTTTTCTTCATAGAAATTAAGAAACTTGTAAGGAGTGATACCAAAATTACTGATTAGCCAGCAACAACAGAATCCAGTGACCTAGCTGCAGTAGCCATATGTGACGTATAAAGGTGATGTAAATAATGTTTACCAACCAAGTGCCACTGCATTTTCCCTCCAAACAACTTTCTGATCAAGCTGGCTCGTTGGAAAAGAGTGCAAAAAAGAACAGGGCACAGATTTCCCCAAAAAAACCTTCCACTGCCAGTGGAAACCTGGCTGTGGAGAGCTTCCCCTTGCTGAACCTCTCTGGGTGTACTTTATCAAAGAGTAGCTCTGGCTACCAGGACTCCTTGTGTAACTTCGGAGTGTAAATTCCCAGCTAAGAAACTGCCAGCTTGCTTTTCCGAGGCAAGACCTGCTAACAGTGAGCCTTTTAAGGAGAGCAGAGGGTTCTCCTTAGTGCTTGATACAAAGCATATACTTCTGGAAAGGCTCTTCTCAATAAACAACAGCCAAACCCTCCCCCCGTTAGCAGTAGATTTCCAGATGAACTTTCTGCAGGAAAAAAAAAAAAGAGAACAAAAAGAGATTCTATCTTGTAATTGGATTGCAATGATGGTCTAAATCTTGCATTCATTGAATCTGATTCTTTCTACACTCACTGCAAGGTATCTCTTCCAATTTCATTGGAGTTACTGTAAACTGTAAAAAATGTAAATGCTAAGAGAAGGCATCTCAGTCTACTGGCACAGTGCTTCAGAAAGATAGTTCTGTGTTTTAAGATATTTATTCCAGGAGGGGAGTATGTATGTAAAATTGCCAGCAATCTAATCTCCTGAATTATTTTCATGAGATTATTAAGGGATGTCTCTCACTCAGCATTGTAAAAATCAAAAGGAACTGAAATTGCCCTGAGAAAACATTATGCAGACCCAGGGATGCTTAGAAAATACCTCTGGGTTATATGTCTGTCAAAGGCAAGTGAAATATAAGTAACAGGTGATTCTTCAGTCTTGCTGGAGAGGTAAATGTACAGTGTTGAATCAAAGAAAAGAAAATAGAAATGTATTTTCTATTGCCTCATCTCTAATATTGGCAGCCTAGATCGTCAAACAACTCAACACGATCAGAATTTATGCAATGGGCAGTTAAAGTGGATCTTGAACAGTCACTGAGGTGAGTAATGAGTTTTGAGCTGGAACAAAACAAACTGTTCTCAAGCAATTTCTCTTGTTCACCTACCTCAATTCCCATTCCCTTTTCCCTACTACAGGCAAATTTTCCAACGGATTCCGTGTGTAAATGTAGATGCTAGTGGTAGAATTCTGTCTATCAAATACAATGAAATTTATGCCCCTTACTTCAAAGTAATTGGGATTTGTACTGCTGATGCTTGCATTCTTGTGTTGCTCTAGGTTGTTCTCACTTCTTTTTTGTGTCAAGAGGAAATTTGCATAACAAGATTATTTCACTTTTATTGAAAGTGCATCCTGCATTACTGCTTGCTAAAATATTTCTTAATTTCCTTGCATATCCAGTCGATGAAGTTAACGTGCACTGGTAAACAGAGCTGCAGAAAACCACAACCAATGGCAACGTGGCATTGTGACCTGGAGCACAATATACACAGCGGGTCGCTGCGTGGATGCTCTGACTTAACAGTGAATGGGAAAAGAAAATGCCATGTGCTCACAAGACAATTATTTGTGCCTGGCTGATTCCAGCTGACTGCAAAGTGCCTCTCTTGAGCTCTCCGTCAAGGCTGAGTACCAGTGCTGAAAAATGCAATGCAATATGTGGATAATGAAGTGCAGCAAGGTTAAGAAGAATAAGCAGAGATGGGAGAAGAAAACTACTAATTCCCATTTGGCCTTGGATTTTTTGTATAGCTTTTGGCAGATTTCTTCTGTCTGGGTCTTGATATTTGCAATCCAGAGGTAACAGTTTCCACCTATTCTATTCCCCCAGTTGTCACAAGGAACATTTGATTTTTTTATCGTGCTTTGAAAGCATACTAACTTGTTTTATTCATACTTTTCTTTTTTTTTAATGAAACTTATGCTCAGCCACACTGTGCAGTCTAGAATTTTTGAGCACCTTCTTCCCATAGCACCAAATAGGTAAAGAAAATATCAGACAGTCCTCTGTAAACCTTCCCAAATTTGGTCATTATTTGGTCGTACTACCAGGTCTCATGCACAATCTGCACTACGTGGGAGGGAGCCTGGGGGGGGACCGAGGGTGCTGCACTCCAAGGCTGCAGAGAGTGAAGGGACCCCTTCTCCCAGGGTCTCCCAACTTCTGTGGCTGGGAGAATGTCATGGGAACTGCACGAGGAGATAGGTGCCTCTGTCTTGCATAGGCCTTCTAAAGATGTGATGATCACAACACACTTTATCAGAATCTTCTAAATACACTTCCCTGGTGAATGTGTGACTGTGTACATATGGCAAGAGAGAGGATGGATCAGTCTTTCTGAAGCACTAACTTGCTAAAGCCTAGCAGAAGAAGATCTACCAGGAAGTGTTTAGTCCTGCATTCAGATTGTGTCTTCATGGGCTACATGCACACTACAATAGAGACTGAACAAACGTGGCTACTCACTAAGTCACCGTCGCTCAGCACATCTGTGGAAAAATTATATCTGCACATATTATTACATTCTAACCTAAACGTAACAGGGCAGTTAATAGGGGAGTTAAACTGAAGCTGAACTGGTCCATCCCAGTTCTACCATTGCCTAGACTTTGAATGCTTGACTTTGCAGTCATAGTGTTTTTTTTAATGAAGTGTTCTCATTTGATATAAATTATTTGTTCGGGTAACATTATCTAGATGATTCACAGCAACAGACCCATCATCCCTATTTGTACTCAACATGTTGCCACAAGTGCTAGTTAGAGGCAGCACTCATTGCCTTACGCTCTTACTTAAAGGTCAAAACATAAGGACGAGCATTATAATGGTCTTGCTGGCTGAAGTCAGATTTTATACTTTGCAGCTTCATTAGATGGCATTACATCACAGGATACAGACAAGCAAAGCCTGAATCGATCTTACTTGACTGAATTCTAAATGAATGGAAAATGACTGCATGGTTTGCCAAGGAGCAGCAATAATGGCATGGCAAATCTATGATTTTTAAGAAGATTTATGTCTTCACAGCACTTCTTTTCAGATTATGTGTTTCAGCTGTGGTCACGGAATTTGAAAAACGAAGACCCTTTTGCAAGATGATTTTTCAAGCAAACTGAAAAAATATATTGTGTATATCAGTGTGTAATTTTAGAGTTTTTTTCATTTCACTTTAAGAACGGTGCCTTGTCTCAAGCACCTCATTATGTTTTGGAAGCTTATTTTGTTGCATTGATGATTATTAAATAAGTACTATAAAATATAACTTAAAATTGGGCATATATGTTGTAGAAATTTATCTGGAAAGGAGGAATCCTTTAATGAGTTGATATTCAGGACAAATTTTAGGAATCTGCTCTTGTGCACTTCAGTACAATTTTGGGTAGTTCATTTCACCTTTAATTCCAATATTACCGTCCCTTTGAAAATCTCATAAGAAGGATAATCTCATAAAAAATATCTCCAGAAAACTTCAGAAGCCAACATGTTCATAAAATCACAGAACAGTTTGGGTTGGAAGGAACCTTGAAGATCATCTAGTTCCAACCCCTCTTCTGTGGGCAGGGACCCCTCCCACCAGACCAGGTTGCTCCAAGCCCCATCCAGCCTGGCCTTGAACCCCTCCAGGGATGGGGCAGCCACAGCTTCTCTGGGCAACCTGTTCCAGTGCCTCACCACCCTCACAGGAAATAATTTCTTCCTAATATCTCATCTAAATCTCCTCTCTTTCAGTTTAAAACCATTGCCCCTTATCCTATTGCTACACTCCCTGTAAAAGTGTCCCTCCCCATCATTCCTTAAGTATTGGAAGGCTGCTATAAGGTCTCCCAGGCCTTCTCTTCTCCAGGCTGAAAAGCCCCAACTCTCTCAGCCTGTTTTCATAGGAAAGGTGCTCCAGCCTTCTTATCATCTTCAGAAGATATGGAGAAGATATGACATCTCAGTTTACTACTGTGATCACCATAACAATTTGAACTTCTGAAGAAGTTCTGTCCAATAGCGAATGCACTTTATTTTTTTGCATGAGTTCTTCAATGTGTGATGACCAGACAATTTTATTCTCTTCCACTTCCTGCCATATTGTTTCAGTCAGACCTTGATAGCACAAAGTAAGAACAGTGTCCTGAAAACAGTTTTATTAAACACACTAATTGGCAAGTTCACTTGCAAAGTCTCATAGAAATACACAGGTCTGGCTAGGAATGGGCAGAATAACCCTCTCTTTTGACAAGACTCATTCTCAGATAAAATTCCACATTTCTCTCTCAAGGTAAAGAATAGTTTGTTGGGACTCAGGAAGCAACACTTCTCAACCACTTGGCGTGGCAGAAGATGACTTGGGAAGAATCAGGCATTAAGGAACTCTTCTATTGCAAAAAATGAATGTGCTTGCACATGCTGGGATTTGAAGTTCTACATTTTCTTTGCTGATCTCTCTTAAAATAATATTTTGACCAGACTGGGTGAAAAGAATGAACAAGATGTCCTCTTGCCATGCCTTGTGGGTATGTTTCGAGTGGTGTGAGATTTGTTAATAGAAGGTTAATGCTATCTCTTACATTAAATTTTCCTCCTTTTTCCATCCGAGATTACTCCATCTCCAAACCAGATTACTCAACTAGCCAGACAACTCTAACCTTGTGACATGGTTGCATGATTAAATCAGAATCTGAGTCCACAAATCTGGCTATGAATTACAAAGTTTGTGTCCAAGAAAAAATGAAGGGGTACCACGACCAGACAGAGCAACGCCTGCTCCAGAGTTGAAGAATGTAGAGCGTGCCAGGAGGGAGGTGTCCAAGAATTGCACTGCTCTGGGTGTTTTCAGGAGAGAGCCTGAAGAGGAAAAAAGAATATGTATAGGTCAGTGGAGAAGAAATGAGAGTCCTAAAGACACAAGAAAAAAGGGGTTTGAAGTTATTAATAAACAAAAGAAGAAGAAAAAGAGCTCTAAACCTTTAAAAGTATCATTTTTCTTAAATCCAGAATAGTGGAAGTTTAATATTCATAGGGGTTGACACCAGAATGAAAGATTAAGCTTTGCTGTAGAGTAATTTTGTTTACAAAACAAATTATGAATTTCAGCCTGATTATAATAATTATTTTGGCCCTCCATTTCAGCACACTTCTGGGAGCATAATTCAATAACTTCAGTTTCCAAAGCCTATTTCAGTGTCATTTTGTGTCTGTTTATCAATATGCATTTGCAGTAAAGAAACTTTGAAAGGTTTGGGATTTGGATTTGATTCAAGTGACCATCCAAAAACCTGAAAGCTCATCCAATCTTTTTGCCTCTTTTATTTCTGTAAAAAGAGAAAAAGCTTTTGGAAATTTCACAAACACAACCCTTCTCTGAGTTTTCTGTGACTTCTTGTTCTGATCTTAAATGGTAAAGCTGGAGGAAAATAAAAGGTAATACAAATTGAAATCAAGAAGAAGCTTGCAGACAGTGAGGAAAGGGTTTTTTAAAAGTAAGAGACACCTGATTTTTAACAACTCTGTAGTTTTCAAACAGAGATGCTTTTTCTTTGTTATAGAAGCAGAGGCATATAGGTTCCTGTACTGGAACTCTGCTAGGGCTCTAGGATGTTATACATGCAGGATCGTCCTGGTATTCCCAAGAAAACAGCTGGCAGCTTACAGGAGGGGAAAAGGGGGTAAGGATGAAGTCCCAAGACGTAGCTGCTGTGCGATTCCATTTTCCCCACAGGGAATATTTTCCACCTTTCCTCATATAAAGAAGACAAAATACATACAAGAAAAGTTTAGTCTCATCATATTAAGTCATGAATGTCATATTTTTCCCCTTGGGTTTCCAAACTGGAACTTCTTCAAGCCCCAAAAACATTTGAATAGTAAGGTACCAATGCATGCCACCAGTAAATTAGCTTTATCACAGATTAAGTCCAAGTCATGAAAGCCATTTTTCACTTGGTTTAAGGTTTAGTGGCTAACCTATTGCAGTTCAGTTTCATAAACAGGCAAGGTCATTTTTCATGAGAAATCCCTAACATTGCTTTATTACTATATTCTGGAGATGTGCGCTTCTCTTTTTCTAACATCATGCACAACAGGAGAGATTGGATGATGAGTTAGAGAAGCTGGTATTAAAATATGCATTTTAAAGTTCTGGAAAGAAATCCTGCAATACTTGGCTATGGGATTCTGTCAGTGGTAGTGATAACTCTCCACTAATCCACAGAGCAAGCGTCTCTGCTGAGTTGTTTCATGCCCTGATGATGAGGAGATGCTACCAGTGAAGTGAGACATATTTCAGCATGACTAATGATTAAAGGATCAGACCCATATTTATGAGATCAGACATTCCTCAGCCTTGCTTGAGAGCAAAGAAGTGCAGAGATTTTGCTGCTCTACCACCCAGCAACCATCCCTGGGGAAGACCGGTTTGGAAAAAGCAGCAACAAAAGTGTAACGTCCCCTCTGTCTGAGAGTTTTAGCCTTATTCTGGGTATATGGTCATGGCTTCACTGATTTGTGTATTACATATCAAAATAAAAAGCAACAGCAGGAATAAAGTGGGGCTTTTTGCTGTTTTCTTCCTCCTCTTCTCTGACAACAAAGACACTCTGCATCATGAAGAATCTTCTGCTAAACCTTTTCCTGATAGACAAGCCTCCGGCCACCACTTTTTCCCACCCATAAGTTATTCTTCTGTGTTTCCTATCCCTACTCAGAACTTCCTTCTCACTCTCTGAATGTGCCTCAAAACCCTGATTACCAGGCTTCCCCTTTCTCTCTCCTGTATAGACACCAGATGGGCCTTTGGACGTCATCGTGCTGACATCCAAGTATCCCACTGATCTCCTTTCTTCCTGTCCAGCCCCTCTGTCACCTATCTCCAGCCCTTTTGTTTGTTTGTTTGTTTATACTTTGTGTAATACAATTTTTTAATGTCTGGGACCGAGAGGAAAAATATTCTCAGCTGTCTGTCTGTAAGAAAGATTTCTCCTGAGCTGCCTTGTAATGCCCCACAGGGCATTAACCATGTATTCCTCCAGAGAGTTCCTGCAAAATCATGGAAAGCAAGGGATGGGGTGAAGAAAGAGCCTGCATCTCATGTATTTTTTCTCTGTATTCTGCATCTTCTCATAAATTTGCCTGTCTTTGTGCAGGATACGCCACTCTTGTCTCTGAACAAAAAACTGCAGTACAACTCAGCACAAGGCAGGAATCCTTAAGGAGTACTAAAATATCTGGCATTACAGCGTATGAGTCTTTGTGATACCTGAGTTAGTTTCTCTAATTACTTCATTTCTGAATCCATAGTGATGTCAAAACCGAGAGGCAGTCTTTTGAGAATTTTCATCTAAAACGTCAGTTTTTTTGAAGACAGTGTATCCCTTGACAGTGGCCAGGATTCCTGCCAGCATAAACACAGACTTTTTTTTCCATTGGACTGCCTGTGTGTGATTCAGTGAAATGGATGCTGTAGTCCAGAGAGAGGTTTAAAACATCAGCTATTGTCCTTCTGGCATTTTCCTCATCTTCCAAAAGGAACAATCTTGGGTTTTAAATGTTTTCATTTTTTTTATGAGTATATTCTAGGCGATGGCCTGATTGGAAATTCTGCACAGACAATAATGCAGAAATGTCTTGCTGTTTTTTGAAAGAATTTTTCAAGTTACAATTCCTTCAATTCTACAGGAAAAAAAATATAATTAAGTCAAACAACTGTCAGCCTTAAAGCTGGAGGCCTCAAAGCACTTACAGTTCTGTACATCTCAACATTTTCTGGTAATTCTGCTACAAAGGTAAGATTCACAGAAGACAATTCAGGAAGAGACTGCACAAAACACATGAGAGGAAAGTCCACATGGCAATGGTCAATACTCATTGTTTCGGTGATTATTGCATCTTTTCTGCTCAGGAAAAACAAATATTTATATACATACTGCAAATTCAAAACCTCTGCAGTGTAATACAACTAACCACATTATCTGGTATGAATACGGTCAGGGACTTTGTTGCTGAGAAAAATGCAGTAAATATAAACCAAAAGAATTATTAAGGGAATGTGGATGGAAAATAAAACCAGCAGGACTGCTGGAGGGAGCACTAAGGAAGCTATTTATTGAACTATAACCTGTTTCATACAAGGTAAAAATTGGTTTACTCTTACCAAGCTTTATAGAGTTTACTGAGTCATTTAGGTCAGAAAATACATAGTTGGCTAAAATATTTCTTCTAAGATCACAGTTGAGGCCATCTACAGAACCTGAAGGTGCTAAGATCCATGGGACCTGATGAGAAACATCCATGGGTCCTCAGAGAACTGGCAGATGAAGTTGCTAAGCCACTGTCTATCACATTTGAGAAGTCATGGCAATGACTTCAATCAAGTTCTCACTGACTGGAAAAGGGGAAACATAACCCCCATTTTTAAAAAGGAAAAAAAGGAAGACCTGTGGAACTACAGGCCACTCAGTCTCACCTCTGTTCCCAACAAGATCATGGAGCAGATCATCCTGGAAACTACATGGAAAATAAGGAGGTGACTGTTGACAGCCAGCATGGCTTCACTAAGGGTAAATTGTGTCTGATTAATTTGGTGGCCTTCTATGGGGTGAGAACCTCATGCAGTTCAACAAGGCCGAGGGCAAAGTCCTGCACTTGGGTCGGGGCAATCCAAAGCACAAATAGAGGTTGGGCGGAGAATGGATTGAGAGCAGCCTTGAGGAGAAGGACTTGGGGGTCTTGGTTTGATGACAAGCTCAACATGAGCAGGCAATGTGTGGTGGCAGTCCAGAAAGCCAACCACATTCTGGGCTGCATCAAAAGAAGTAGTCTTTCTTTGGACTTGTCAGAGATGATTAATGTATTTTTCACTTTTGCATGTCTGCTTTTAAAATGTGCCAGACACATACCAGATAGGAAGATTTGTGTGTCTGGTACTTTGGTACTTCTTCATACAAGATAAATAGATGAGATTAGTTCATTTTTGTAATGTGCTATGAACAAGCATGGATATAAACATATATATATATATATACAAACATATATATATGCTGAGCTTGCTCAGTTTCGGTTACTGACAATCCATATGTCCAGACCAAGACTTGCCAATATACACTTAATGAGTTATGGACTTCAGAGGCTTCAATAATGTAATTGAACTGCACAAGGTTAATTTTGGGGGGTTTTCTTTATACTAGAAATGACAGCCCATGTTAGGATGATTGTCTGAACCCAGCACATCCAGGTTGTAAAAGGTTTTCCCACGGCTGGACTGAACTGTGTTCTGAAAATAATTTCCTCAACATGAGGAAAAACTTCTTTACTTTGAGGGTGCCCGAGCACTGGAACAGGCTGCCCAGAGAGGTGGTGGAGTGTCCTTCTCTGGACATCTTCAAATCCTGCCCAGATGTGCTCCTGTCCAACATGCTCTGGGTAACCCTGCTTTGGCAGGGGAATGGGACTAGATGATCTCCAAAGGTCCCTTCCAACCCGTACCATCCTGTGATTCTTTAAAATAAAATATATTTTAAATATTATTATAATAAGCCACATTTACATAATCTCATATCACACTGCTACGTATGTTTAACAAAACATTGAAAGAATCTACCCTTTGACAGATATAGTCTTCATGTAAGTAACCATAATGTGTTATTAAGGTCATCTCTCGGTCTTCTTTTTAATACATTGATGGGTCTGAAGAAATATTTACACCATGGAAAGGGGCACAGTGCAGAGACCCCTAACCAATGACCATCATGGACACCTGCATGGCATGCATGCTTGATGGAGGTAACAGCACAAACTCACAGAAACCTAGCCATGTCTTCGCACCTCAGCTCATTAGTCCAGAGGAAAGTATGCAGAAAGTTATCTCTATGGGGTTTGCATTTGGAGATGTAGATATAACAGCTACGTAAGCAGTACAACTGGGCATGTTCCTTTAATGGAGTCCAGCCTTGGTCTTCCAGCACTGTATCATTTTTCAGCTCTCTACAACACCTCTACAACATTTTTTAAATTGTGAACATCTTGACCTGAATACAAAATCTTCATATAACCTACCATTTGACCAGGAATTGATCCTGGGAGAGAGCCCCATGTGCTGATTCTTCTCTCAGGCTATTTGTAAGACTAGAGTATTAACCCATGACAAAGTCCTGTACCTGACCACTGCCCAAGCATCTTAGAGGCACACAAAGTGACAGAGCACCCAAGAGGAGCATGACAGAGAGAGATTTATAAATGTTTACAAGAAAAGATTGAGGTAGATAAGGGGTAACATACAGAGTTTTACATATTAGTATAACCTTTTGCTCTACGTACTTTCAACTCTCAGTGTTTTGTTTGGAAGGTGATGTTTTTGTGTCACTGGCAAGTAATGATGGCAGTGACACCAAAGGAAAATTATCCACCTCCCAAACTCAGGTGAGTTTTCTATCAATAGGGTTCCAAAACTGCTAAATGCTTTCTCATAATAATTCTTCTTTTCCACTTCCCATGCAAAGAAATATGTTGTCACCCGTGTCTTCAACTCAGTGATGGAATGAAGTCAAGAACAGGATTGAGATGCACAAACACAGATCCAGACTCTGGAACTCGCTCAACCTCTTATGTGCTTCATTTTTCTGCCTGTAAAATACAGACAGAATTTTCCAACCGATCGTGATCTGTAAAGGTAAGATCCACTGTGGAACATTAGTTATTCAGAACAACAATAGAAAAAGTCACAGGGCTATGACAGATTTGGTACCTGGGTCCATATAGCGGGTAGATATAGTTGAGGTCTCATTTGAATAGCCATAATTTAATTGTGATTTAATAAATGCTATAGGAGGGAATAATTTTTTTTCATGTACTTGAGAACTTTTGTCAATTGAAATAAATCACTTCATCCTGTTAAACCCTTTCACAATGAATATGCGCAAAGGGGAGCAGAGCTGATTTCAAAGCACGCAGCAGTCAGCCAAAGTGACATCTCTCTGACAGGTGACACATTCCTCCTTGCAAGTTTCGGAAATTTAACACAGTACATAGACTCTTGTTCGATAGTTACATAATGTTCACAGCTCCTAAGGGAAAGACGAGGATATCACACAGAAGGAAATGTTCTTGTACACATAAAATAAGCCAATATGCAGATTCTGTCAATATAAATGAGTTGGTGTCTGTTTCCTAGTCTATTGTAGGAAAGAAAAATTACGCACACAGCCTCTTCTCTGTCCTCTCCAGCATCCCCCTTTTCAGCCAATCAGCAAGGCAACCATAAGCAGTGACCTGGAGTAATTATTTATTTATGGCAATTGTTCATGTATTAAGCAGTCAGAATGCTTAAACAGTAAGGTTGTTTCCTTCCACAACAAGTGTACTGTTGGAATTAAATGGATCATAAAAGCAAAGGATAAAATAATGTAGTAAGCTTACATAACTTCCCAATAAATTCTCAAAGGCATTTAAGCATCTAACAACCAGTGAAATAAGTGCCTTCCACTACTTACAGATACAGACCAAAGCTTTGGCACAGGTGCCAGAATCCACACACACCTCTGTGGTCCATCCGAGTATTTCGTCAATGGTGATAGAGTGGAGGAATTCTGAAGAGCACTTTGAATGAGTCAAAGAAGGATGTCAGTTAATACAAGCTCAGCAATTCCTGATGGAGAAAATCAAGTAAAGAATGAATAGATGGAAACACCATGCCTCCCCAAAATAATTTCTCCAGTTGATAAAATGTTGTCCTTGAGCTCCAGTTTGTTTCCTGTTTCTGACTTCAGCATGGACACTGAGTCACTTCAGGTCTGCACTAATTTAACCTTCCACCTTTTAGTTTACTTAATGTGAAATTCATGTTGGCTGAAGTATCAAACTGCTAAATAAATATCAAGACAGTATTTACCAACAGACAGTGAGAAATAATTAAGAAAACCATTCTGTATGTAAAGAGAGGAATTACCCTGATATCTGCAATGTGACCATGGCTCCTGAAAATCCTTTTTCTTTCTTTTTTTTTCCCTGAAGTCAGAGAAAAACAGAAGGAGCTCAGCCTGTTGTTTGGGCTACTGAAGTCACATTCAGAATATGGTGTAAAATTGATCATTAAAACATAGCACTTTAAGAGGAAGAAAAACAGCACTGGATAATCAGAAGTACTCTAACATATTAGGTACAAAATTAGAAGCCTCTTCGGTATGTTCCCATAGGCTTTATTCAGGCAAGCCAGCTATCTCTGAACTGAATTTGTCTGCTTGGAATTATGTTTGATTTCACAAAGGTAAAATGCCTGCAAAACATATAGGCACATGGGATTCAGATGATTGCAGCTGGTGACTTTGGGGTCCTTATTTTTAATGTTTTGGATACTTTCTGCCTAGAGCAGACATGGATCCAGCGTTCCACAGAAACTGCTGGCATTTCATGCACAGTGGCACCAGTTTGAGGCTGGTGAGTTTATTCAGGAGATTGTGTGCCTTTCTTTGCCCAATAAATCAGCATTTTTTATATCCAGAAATAATATAAATTTCCCAAATAGCAGAAAAATATTCTGAAGTCAGAAGAATCCGCAATGTGGAAAGGACTTGAAGGTACCTTGGAAAGTCCCCTGCTTCCCACGAGGCTGGCAGACAGAAGTCTCTAGAGGAAGCTCTCTGGGGTTGAGCTGTGGCTGCCCGGTTGTTATTTGACCAAGGCAGTCAGGGAGGGTCTGTTCTCTTCCTCCATCCATCAGTTGGTCATGTTTTTACTGGATTCATCATCTCTCTGCTGGTGTTTGGCTCTGACTGCTCTGTGTTGCTTGGGCAGGCACGTCAGGTCAACGAGTTTCTTTTTGCTGACAGTGCCTGATTTGGTGCAGTCAAGGAGGAATAGCTGGAACACAGCCTGAGGTTATTGCAGTCACGGCTCCAAACCCTACAGTCAACACAAAAAGGGGCAGAACTGCTCAGAACTTGCAGCTGACCTGCAGAATAAGTCACCAGGCATCACCTGGCCTCTGACAGCAGGCAAGTCAAAGGCCACCCTGGAAAGGACAGCAGTGTGCTCCAGGCCGCTGTGCCTGTTCCCAGTCATGATATATATTTTACATACATATGGGCACCACAGTGCTGTCTCTCACTAAATGAAGACACATGGACAGCCCAGTCCAGCCTGAAGATGGACAGTAGGCCAACTGGTGTGTCTGGGATCATCCAGGGCTCCAACTGCACAGATCCCAGCTGTGACAAAACAAACCAAACAAACCTACACTGAATTCAGAAAGAGTGATTCTCGAGATCAAAATAATGAGTTCATAGAGAGGAACAGGAACGACTGAGATTTCCAGTGATCAGACTGGGTGGATAAATAAAAGAATTACAGAAAATAGACCTGGCTGTGTCACCTAGTTCATCCAACTGACAGCCCAGGACAGGCAGGACAGAACTGTTGGTGTCAGTCTCGTAATGAGTTGGAACTAACTCGATGCAGGGCAGGCAGAGGAGCAGAGAGCCAGCCGTGGAAGAGTTAAACCTCAGGAACAGCCAGGCACTCAGAAGATTTACTGTAGGTGGAATTTCATTAGAGAGAGAAACTCATGGCTAGAATAAGCTGCCAAAGGAAACAATAGAAGCTACTACCTTACTTTAAAGACTTAAGAAAATATTTAAAAGAAACAAATATTTGGTAGTACATCTTCCATCTCAAAGGATACCTAGCTTCTTTTCATCCCTCCAGTGTTCTTCATTCCAGCTGCAGGATATTTTTCCTGATTGAACTGCTAATTCTTTTTTTTTTTTTTTTTTAATGCTTGAAAGCAGCATCTGCTACACTTTAAGTTGGCTCTCTACGCTACCCCCTACCTTCCTTTCATCCCTCCAGCGTTCATTCCAGCTGCAGGATATTTTTCCTGATTGAACTGCTAATTCTTTTTTTTTTTTTTTTTTAATGCTTGAAAGCAGCATCTGCTACACTTTAAGTTGGCTCTCTACGCTCACCCAAGCTAACATTAGTCCCAGTCCTAGGAGAATGGATAGAGAAGCAGCTTTAGTTTGCCTTTTGGCCCCTCCTTAGGTTGAGGACAAAGAAAATGACTGTATTACCCCCCCTAGGCTGTATCCCTGCAGGCTCGAAGCTGCTCTACTCATTGCCTAACAGCTATGGAGTATAGGGCACCTCAACATCTGCTCCGGGCTGGAAAATATGCTGACACTTAGCCATCCCTCTCTGCTTGCAATTTGACCTGGAATACTGGATTTTGGCTTAGTTGTTCTGCTGACAGGCAGTGCATAAGGCATTTCATGGGACCATGAAGGAAGACCCTCTAAATCTCTAACCTCAGCTGAGACAGTAAAAAAGAGTTAACAAAATTTAAGTTCTGAATTTGGAAGTTATGATTAATTTCTGTGTGGGGAAGGAGAATTATACATGTATTAGTTTCACCATGTGAGGAACATATTTTTGCCATTACCTAAGTAATGAAGCTCCAAGGACAAGAAAAAGGAACTTGGAAACCCTATTTTTCCCATTTTGATCCAACAGCAGCGGGGGTCGGAGCCTCCTATGTCAGCTTGTTATAATGAAGAGTTACTAAGAGGTTTTTCTACTTGTCAGCTTTCTGACAACCCTTGAATGTGGTAAAGGTGGGCTAAGAGATGATTAGTCACCACCTGCCTCTAACAAACAAGTTCTCTTGAGTAACTCATGTGAGATGTTTAACTATGAATAAACTTATTTAAAGTGCCAGCTCTCCTGAAGGCCATCTGATGGCAACCAGGCTCTGTTCCACCTCCCAGGAGGTGACTTGAGCACTGTCCCACAGCACAACTCCACAGCGACGTGCTCCAGTTACTGGGTGCCTCTGGATGTCAATGGGGAGAAATCCAGGGGAAGAGGCACATAAAGCAGTTATGTGAATAACAAGTATTTTGTGTTTTGCCTCATGTCCCATTCGGCATATTTCAATACAAGGACACTGGGTGTAAGCACCTGGACACCATTCCTTGGCCCTGAGCTGCTTCTCCCAGCAAGGGAAGCATGTGCATCCCAACTGCAGGAGGATGGTCACGGCTGGGACACTGCAGGCAGCTGTTCTTCAGTGCTACACCTTGCTTCTTGAAGGGTGCAAGGAGCTTCAAACTAGAGTAGGGTAGATGGTTGGACTCAATGATCCCAAGGGTCTCTTCCAACCTAGACGATTCTATGATTCTATGATTCTATGATTCAAACTCTCTTCCTGCATGTTCTTGTGTTTCATACGTACGTATTATCACTAAGAACAACAAAAATAATAATATACATTATTTTATTATTCACTGATTCCCTTTAATTCCTTCTCTCTTCTATCATTTTAATTGAGTTCCCAACCTTGTACTTTAAGTCTGCTACAATTCTTCTTTTCTTTCTCTCATCTCCTTTATTTACACTCTCTAGTCTCACTATATGTGTCAACATCAGCATATATTTTGACCCCAATACCTAATACTAAATTCATAGAGCACCTGCACCTGTACTCATATACACACACAAAAGTATGGTAAGGCATAAGAAAAAGAAACCTTGTCTTCTGAAGAAGTCAATGCATGTCTTTAGACTTCACACTTTTCTGGCAGAAAATGGTTCCCTAATTTGTTATAATAGTTGTCTAATAGTAGCAGATAGTCCAAAATCCAACCCACACAAAACACCACAGGCTGGGCTCCTGGTACCTAAACTAATCCTTATGCATATTGTGCCTTGGGCTGTATTCAAAACTGAGTTTGGCAGCATCCCTTTATCATTTAATTTGGAGTGTCTCATTCCTTTTCTCTGCTGGACTTGTCTTCTAACACATTTCGTACATATACTGGGCACCAGGGGAAAGTTGGCAACGATCATTCAAAAGATTAGCTTGAAGAGAGAGCTGAAGATGATAGCTGATGCCTATGTAAGATGATGAAGAAAAGGCTTGAAGGGCAAACATAATAAACAAAGAAGTAAGTGGAATTAGCTGTAAAACTCAGAGTTTAGTTGCAGTGGTTGAGGTGTCAAATGCATGATCCACCACCCTGCACAGTGATGGCATGACAGCTTCCATCTTCATTCATGTCAGGACTGAGACAAACGTTACTCTTTCCCCCTTCAGTGGATGGCGAGCTCCCTGCTGTCTTCTGGCAGGGGCCCACCATCCCATCCACATCATCCTGAAGTGTGACTGCAGGCAGATTGTCACATTTCTACCTACCTGTTGAAAAACAGACTTTGTGTAGTGCTTTCCTTTCTAAGGAGCTGTGGGATGAGGTAGCAGGCTGCTAGATAAACACCCAGATCTGTATTGGAGAGATCTAAATGGAGGGAGAGGCAATATTGCAATCCAACTGTTAAACCAAAGATTGTACACGTAGCATTAGCTGAGACATTTTCCCAGGTGAGAGAAACAACTGTTTAAGAATAGGTACCATTAAAAGAATTTACACAGTAAGGTAAAAGCAACACAGGTTTCTAGAAAACAAGCAGAGCGGTACCAACACTGTAATTGTAATAGAGATTCATATCCAGGTGAGTCACAGAGAGTTTTAGACCTTTTGAGAATAACATATATTTTAGCAAGGTAGATCAACCTATTGAATATGTGTTTGTTCATCTGGCACTGGGAATGATTGCGTTTGCCTCCATCTCTCTGAATTTTGATCCTCTCCCATTCAGTTCTCCTACCTTTTCTTATATGATGCTGAACAGAAAACCACCTTCAAGGTGTTCACTTCACAGTTTTCAAGGATCATATGATTTCATTTAGATAAAAAGTCTAGGTGATTTACAAGAGACAAGCACGTTTCACAAACACTCTTCGCACCAATGCCAATTCCTTTTGAAGCACAAAATCCCACATCTGCTGTTCTAACTTTCCACATCTGCTCCACATCTTCAGGCTGGAAGAGCGTTTTCAGATCATAAAGGAGAGTGAATCAGTTAAAGAGGAGCAACTTGCATCCTTTGGCAAAGACTACAGGTGCAAGCTGGGTGGATGCAGGGGGAAAGGGCAGAAAGCACCATACAAATTTCTCCATCAAGCTTGTGGAGAAACCTGTTTTTATGCCAGCCCAATCCCTGGAACACATCCCCATGAAATACAGTTTGCTGTCCATTTTCTGGGGAGCACGCTTCTTCGATTCCCACAGAAGCGTGTGCTAAAAACTTGATGGTATAATTTTTCCTTCACGTGAAATATCATCTCTCTGTATAAAGAATATTTTCATTATTTTCTGTGCTCAGTTGTACTGTGGAGTGGGGTTCCTGGCAGCTAAACTGGCCTTTGTTGTCTGTGTTTAGATTCTACAGGATGATTTATTTGTGAACACTCCATGTAGCACCCATCTTATGACACATTGGGGCAGTTATTCATTTAAAAGGCTTTGGTTCCAGTTTTGCCCCCAGATAAGCAGGCACAGCTGCCATTGAGCTGTAAGGGTGCATGAAAAGCACACAATCCTGACACTCATTTCCCTTTAATCCATCCCCCATCATCAGATACAGGACAGTTAAACAATTGTTGAGTCCACTCAGAGATTAATCCACTCTTGTTTTAACAGGCAGAATATCCTGGGTAGCTTTTTCTGAGACTGGACTTTGTATTTTCTAATAAAGAAAAGAAATAATCCATTCTGTTCACAGGAAGCTGATCAAAGGGATGAATAAATCTTCCTTGCACTGATTAAAACCTTTTAAATTGCTGATTTGCTGAAAGATTCACAGATATGCCAGATAACATCCAGGCTCACAGAACCATCTTTGAAAAGACATGTTAAATAAACCAATGAGGTACCTTCAGTGCTGGTGAGGGGGAATAATTTGTGCTTCTGCAAGCAAGAATAGCTTGCAGAGTGAATAAGGAGCCCAAAGAGGGGGAGGAAGAAGTAAATCAAGAAAATCTCAGCTTCATTGAAACCACAAAAGCTGTGCAGCTTATGGAAACATGATGATTGCTGCAGAACTAACAATTATATTCACATTACCAATGATGCTTTCAACTATAAAGCCCTTACCTCATTCCTGGTATCAGCAAACTCATTATGACAGAAGGCAAAGAATTTGGTCAACACAAATATAAACTATCACATTGCCCTTCTCTACCAATAGTTCCAAGAAAAAGGAAAGAAAAACCAACCACCCACCAATTTGCATAATGTCTTTGCTCTCCTTTGTCACTAAAAGTGAAAACTTTTTGGAAGATATAAGTCTGCAGGGAACTTTGAAGAAGAAAAAAATGCAGAATTTCTTTAATTCTTTAATTAGTTCATCAATTGAACTAGCTGAAGAGGAAGAATATATGAAAAGAGTAGGTTTTGTTGAAGGCAGAGGAAGAAGAAACCCTTGCAGATCTGAAGTCATCTTCATTTTAATGTTTCTGACCTGAATTAGTACAGCTCAGCTGGTTGACTGAAACCAATAATACTTCAAGCAGAGCTAAAGTCAGTTATTATTGTTGTTAATTAATTACTGTTGGTTTAAAGAAGTACTTAATGTATTTTCTCTGTTTCTTTACAGTTAGAATACCCAAAGGGATTTCATGTTTCCATCAGAAATTTAATTTTCTTCAAATGCTTTTCACGTCTTAAAAGGTATTGCAGGAACTTATAAGTAGCCACTAGATGAGTCTAGGTGTCACAGCCAATATCTGTGATCCTAACCCAAAACAACAGACTTCAGCAATTTTTGCCTCAGGCTGTATAAAAGGACAGATCAGGATACAAGAACTCTAACCTAACCTAAAAGCTAGAGCTCAATGAATATAACTGACTCTACACAGCCTTTATATGCACACTTGTATTGCAAAAAAAATAAAATTATAAAGATAAATGTGCTGGAATTCAAAGGTTTCTTTATTCTTCAGCATCCCAACATGCTGTATGAGGTACATAAAGGTAAAGAATCCCTGGTCCTTGATGTTAAGTGTTTAAATAACTTACCTACATTAAAAGTGTGCTATTCACTTCAATACTTCTGAAAATGTTCACAAAACTGCCCAAAGGTGACCAACATGTAAATGAGCTCATTTTACTTCTTTTTGCTGAAAGTCTCTGTGAAGCTGATTCAAAACAGTGTTCTCCTCCACAGGGCCAGTTTGCACAACAAAGTGATCCAAATTACACGTTGTGCCACTCCTAAAGTACCCATGTTCCCAAAAGGAAAGGTACTTTTTGCCTTTTCTGTTTCTTTGCAGGTATGTCCATGATGGTGAAGGGAAAGATTTCTTGTTCCTGGACTGGGAGTAACTGGACCAGAGAAACAAGCTGATGTGTCTGTGTTGCCATAAGACATTTCTTTCACTAAAGAAACAGGAGGATGGAGAAAAAAATATTTTCATTAAAACATCAGAGTTTTCAAACCAAGCCAAGTAAGTAGTGATGGACCAAGGGACAAGTTCTTGGTGGCTTTTGGGAGAGCTTTAAAATCAGCTCAATTTACTATTGTGGACATAGTCTATGCAATTGTAGCAAGAGAGGAATTGTCAGCTCAAAAGCCAGTTTAATGGCTCAAAGGAGAGACCTTTTGAGAGGTTTGTGGCTGACTGGAGGGAACTGGGGAAAGGAGATTAGCGGAGAGGTCTGTTCTTCTTCCTTCCTTGCTATAGCTCTTTTGTGGATCGGTGGAAAACCTGTCTCCAGTTTTGCCAGTTTGTCGTTTGTCAACTTAAGTAAACAGGCCATTTAAAGAAACGTCATTGCATCGCAGGGGCCCAGGACCCGTTCTGTTCTGCTAGATCTTGCCAATGCCAAGATTAACACCTGCGGTAGGAAAAGTAACATAACTGCTAATGCTGCGTGTTGGCACTCTCACCAGCTCTCGCTCGGCAAAGCCAAGTGCTCTCTCTTTCCCCTCCATCTCCTTCTCCCCAGGAAGGAGGGATTTTTAAGGATTGGGAGGCAGATAGAGACCTTCAGCAAGTGGTGTGGCTTCTCTGACTTTTTACACAAGACAAGGAACTGGTGCCAAGAGCAAAAGGTTATTTTCTGTAGGGAAGCAGGAGAATATAAATTTAATTCTCACACTCTGTTCCACTGATGCTGGCATGAGCAGCCACTGCTGAGTGACTGGTGTTTACGTGTCCCACTTCCAGCTGGTTTTATGAGCATATGTTATATCTACAGATCTGTGTAGGGAGCGGAAACAAAGACACTATGGAGCGATCCGTCTTCATCGACTGGAGAAATGCTTAAAAAAGCTCTTTCTACACATGGAATCAGAACCGCGCCAGCACTGAGGAATGAGTTTTACAGGCAAATTTGAGGACAAAGGGGGCACCACTACCAGTGAAAGCAGAGCGGTTCTGCTCGGGATGGTGGAGCAGAGCAGGGATGTCCTCACTCACTTCTCAGGAGCCCAGGTCCTTCCACTAAAATATCTTCTCCATCACTTCATTGCAGGTAATAAGGACCAGAAGGTGTGAAGGACACCTTGAAACTGCAAGCTCTTCCAAGGTGGAGACCTGCTACACCCTGTGGCTTGCTGTGGGAGCGTGGTGGCCCCAAAGCCCACACAAGCATCAGAGCAGTGGCTTCACGCAGCCTCCCTATGGAGCTGCAGACAGGCCTGGGAGAAAAAGCACTCTCACAATCTCTGTGGTTGTGAGCAGCCATCAGAGAGGAAGGTATTCTGCCTCTTTCCAAGGTCAAAGCTTGTCTGCAGAAAAAATCTCAGTCAGACCTTCATGAGTCATAACAGCCGTTTTTATTTCCTAAGCATTTTGTTACACTTGCTTGTAACAGGATCACTTAAAATTTCAAAAAGTTTCATGCAAAAAGGGAACGTTTTTTCTTTTCAGTGCTATTTTTCAGCATCCGGTCACTTCTTATTGTGAGCATTTGATTTATATTGTGACAACGTGAAGCACTCAATGGAAAATAGGTAACTCACTCAGGATTGCTCATTTCAGATACAACAGATCCTGCATACCTTGATAAATCCAGATCAGAAGTTCCCATATTTCTTCAGTTCTTATCTACCAAAATCAGCTTTACAGGGACAAAAACATAAATCTTAAAGCAGAAAATGGTATTTATGTTGAGTTCAAACGGTTGAAGACCACCACTGCGAAGCTTTGCTAGAATAAGGACTAAGTCCTGCTGTCTGATATCCAGCAGATCTTAAGAAGGAGCTTAGCTGAACTTACTACACCAAGGGCTTGCTTTAACATTTTTCAGCCCTTCTTCTCCCCCTGCTCCTACCAGTGCAAATACTTTCAAGCTTTTCTCACTCAGATAGTTAGGATTTTGAGGAGAGCTAGTGAAATGATTCATTGGGCAAAAACTCAAATGTAAATACCTTACTTTAGGCCAGATTTACAAATAAAGACAGGGAACAGTATTCAAAATCCCAAATCAGTGCAGGAAAAGGCAAAGAGACAGTTGCTGCTTTCTGACCTTGCTTTCCACTTGGGGTTAAAAAACCTCAACGCTTCCAAAAGACACAGAACTCCCACTCTCTATTCAGATGATTAACGTAAGAACAGTTCTGACATATGTAGAGAAAACTTGCCAGATTTATCTTCTGTACCTTTCTAGTAATTGCTTCCAGTTATGTAGCATGGCTGCAGTATCTGGAAAATGAAGTCAAAAGGAGCGATCAATTCCACAAAAATTTTCTCTAGTTAAAATGGTTTGTTACAGAATCCTCTTACATGAAGATTCATATGCCCCTTAAAATCAACCCAGATTAATAAAAACCCTGATCTAGGACTTGCTCCAAAGACCTTTGAAACCCCATAGTCAGGCCCTTACAGTCTCAAATCCTTTCCCATACTCAGTGTCTTTTCCTTCTTCTTAGGAATAACTCCAACGTTTCTGTCTGCAGAATTATCCGAAATAAAGTTCAACATGGAAAACTCATCTAGAGGAGAAGTATGTGTTTAAAATATCTAACTCAGGCCATTCAAACACCAAATTTATATTCCTTAATATAATTATATAGTCACAGGGGACCAGACTTTTAAGCTACTTTTAGGCATTCACAGATCAAAAGATCTTTCAGAAAACCCACCTGGCATGCAAATGCCTCTAAAAATGGACCCTGGCATCTACTTTTCAGTGAGCATGGAGGAGATGCTTTTGCCAAGCAGGTAGAGTAACCAAGGGCTCAATTTTCTAGTGCCCATAACTGGCTTTTTCCAGTGAAGTGCATCTGAGCCAGAGGTTCGCAGTGACAGAAACCAGCTGTCAACCTCTGATACATCAGCTTAGACTGTAGCTCAGAAGAGCTTAACTCTGAAAGACGATACATCTGTTAAACATCTTGGCATATCTGAAAATGTGGCTGAGACTGTATTCCTTGAATCAGCTTCAAGGTACTCATCTTGAGTCTCTTTTAACCCAGTCTGGGCAGCACTCGGAATATAGCTCATCTTCAATGAGATATGCTCAGATAGTCAGGAATCTGATGGCAAGATGTGAACCAAAGCAAAATAACATATCCTGCATTTCTCAATAGTTACTAAGAAGGAAAATAAAATACTTTGGAACCCCTTAGTGTTCATGTCCTTCTTCTCTTTTGTTCCTTTTTCACATACAACTTGCATGTAAAAATGTCAGCTGACGTTCTCCCATGCTTCAGGATATGAATCGTCTGTTGGTAGACTTGGAAAGAAAGTCCCTATAACAACTGTTATATGTAAATATCCTCTGCCAGGTTTCTTGTGCTGGTATTATTAAAACCAGATGAAGGGGAAATTCAGATTTTAACTGCTCAGCAGGGGTAATTTGTGACCAAGGAATAATCTGGCATGGAGGGCAAGAAGGTCCAACTGTAGAGCGGGTTAAACTGGCTGGAAGCAGGAATGCCAGAGCCAGATTGACTTCATGTAGGGGAGTGAGGTTTCCCTTGGTGTTGAGATCAGAAACAGCCACAGCAGTGGCTGTACAACAGTCTTGTGGCTGTACAACAGTCTTGTAGCAGTCCTGGAATGCGAATGCTGAGGGACCACCTTTTGGGAGCAGAACTGGTGGACCCAACATTGGGCTGAGGCGCTTGATGCTGATGGTCACAGGGTTGGTGCTGGTCCAAGTGTATATAAGGTATCAGCTGGTGACACATCTTTTCAGACTCCTTATAGATCCACTTATGGTAGTAGGACTCTGTCCAATGCCTTGGATTGTGATTGTGATTAATTGTAATTGTGATTAATTGTAATTGTGATTAATTTGCCTCAAGAGGGACAATAAAAATTCCCCCGTAGTTGGACACAGGACTTGTCCAGTTTAACAGCTCACATCTGACCCAGCAATGCCCTTCTTAACACTGCCTTGCATATTCTGATGAAAAACTAGTGCTACTTAATCTTTGCATACCTACATATATTGAAACCATGCTCCATTCCAAGTATTTTTACAGTGCTTAAAGCATGCAACTGGGAAAAAACCTTCTTGATGAAAAATATGGGGAACTCATTAGGTTTTGACCATCAACCCATTTGATTTTCCACACATAAACCACTATATTGCTCATTTCTCCAGAACAGAACTTGATTTGAGAGCCCTTACATTGACTACAAGCAACTTTTAGATGACAGCTGAAATCCTGGTTCTGCAACATAAGCAAAAAATTACGCTGTGTCAGGGAGGCCAAAATGTTACCTATTATTTCAGCTTCCATAGAGGCATCAGTCAACAAGTCTTTCTTTTTGCTCTCTAGTGGGGATTTTCACCCCAGTTTTCATGACTGTGCAGTTAATGTTGAGGGCAGAAAATGATACCTAAACATAAGAGAGTGAAGTAAGGGGAATTTACACGACAATAAAGACTCCGTGCTCTTTCCCAGTGTCGCTAATCTCAAACCCATCCCAGGATGAAATAAATACCACTTAATTACATATCTCTAGTCTTTGAAAAAGGCCCGGGAACCACAGAGGTATGTGTCAAAGAAACTGCACAAGCACCATAAAGGGAACTGCCTACGATCAGGCAGTAGGAAGCACTAGACAAGTCTGCTAGTAGGATGGCCCTCGGTAACATTAAGCTAGAAGTTGCCTACTTGGCTTCCAAAGGGAGTAAACAAGGGAGACTTAAACTCCAGAAAATTCACAGATCAGCCTGCTCATCTGAATTTTGTCACACAAACAGGTCCTCAGTCTTTGAAAGGTGGGACTAGTGAAATCTCTGTTACCCCCATAGTCACTCCCATCATCTGGCTGTACCAGAGTAGAAGAACTCAAACCCCATAATGTGCTACAGCACTGTGAGATTTCCATCTTGCTATCAAACTTGTTAACAAAACTAAATGTACGCAGATTGGTTTTGTTTGTCCTTCATTAGAGAGAGTGAGAGACAGAAATGAGCAAAGTACATGTATTTAGACAACATAAGCTAAAAGTTTAGACCTACAGTAACTCGTTTGCAGTTGTCTGCCTGGGCTCCTGAGTATGATGAGACATTTTATTAAGACTGGGAAACCCACTACAGTGTGCTGGTAATTAAGTGCCCAGGATATACATTAATGTAATAAAAATCTTCATAACATTTTTTTTACTTGGTTGGACCTTAAAGAGTCATTTAAAGAAGGGACATATCACGTCTGCTCTCTAGCTGTGCAGAAGAGCCAGCAAGGAGGTGGGTCTGTCCCTAGCAGGAATACGGCTAGTGGGGTGCACATACATTTTGGTGACAACAAAAACGTGGGTAGATTGGTGTATAAAGCCATAAGTTCGTGATTCAGAACTGATTCAAGCAAACTATCTCAAACCTTCAAAGAAGGCCATCCTCTGAGCATTTTCTGTATGTGAAAGGATGATTTTGGTTGAATTCTTTATACAGAAGGTAACATATAATTGGTAACTACCTTCTGGTGACTCTGCTGCCTCTGTTGCTGTGACCATATCTTCATGGCAGAGTTGAACCATTTGCCATTGAACCACTTGCCTTGCAGCTGATGCCATTCGAGCTAGACTGGATGGAGAGAGAGCACAGTGTGAAATGACACCTGCACTACACACAGCGGTTGGCTTGCGGTCCAGAGAGATTGGATTTGCAGCTGGGGATCTGAGTTAATAAACTGTAGCTAATGTTCCCTTGTAAGCCTGCTAATTTGAGTTTTAAATGCCACCCTGCTGAATTCAAGAGTTTGTGTGTAGAAGTGATTTGTGATGGTAGCAACAGGCAGGTTATAACAGCCAATAACCCTCTGACTGTTATTATGACCTTCGAAGCTCTGATAAAACATACAATTAATAAATGATATAAGGTTATAAAATGATCTGGACTAGAGATGATGTGCTACACTTGTCTGAGTGTCACTCAGAGCCTAGGGGAAGGAAGGAGGAGGAAGTATCTTCACACCATTGTTCGACCTCTCCAATGTGCAGCCAGCTTGGGAAAGAAAGAGTGCTCAGCAGCCACCAACAGTTGAGGCACGGCCCCATCTGCACCAACCTTTCTAATCCAAACACCACTGAGCCGTGGTGACAGCCACCACCTCCTTACGTGCCTCAGACATGAGAAGCCTGAGGATGAGAGCCACAGGATCACCCTTCTGGCTTTTTCCTGCCCTAGAAAGCCTACACTTACGCACAAGCACAAAGAGGCTTTTCCAAAAGCCTGTTTCAACTTCTAAGTCTTCTTGTACGCAGCAAAGCCAATTTTTAATACTATTCTCTATAACTGGGGCCAGAAACATTTCTGTCTTCCAGGACCAGAAGCGAATGCCAGAAGACACTAAGGCTTGCACCTCTGGGATGCACTGACAGTCCAAGTTTCGCTTTACGTTAAACCAGCAGACAAAGTCCCATAGGACTCATCAAGCCTGCTCAGCAGAATAATACACAGAATACAGAGCCCTGAACTGATGCCAACTGAGTCCACAAGAGAAGCAGAGCAGGGTGCTCGTGGCAGCCAGCCCTGATCCCCCCCTTGACAGCGCTTGCACATCAGCTTCCAGACCCAACCTAGCACCAGCCCCACCACTTTGGGACGGGATCAGGATGCAAAGGATGCAAAGGATTCTGGATCAAGCCCACTGTTTGGGCCACTTTTGGATCACCATGCCTGCAATGTTTCTTAAAATACCTGAATAGATTGTTCTTTCTCCAGATATGATACTTTGCTGACACGGTATTGATACTGCGTCTGCTTGCAATTAGACGCAGTGTTTCTTAAAATTCCTGAATAGATTTGTTCTTTCTCCAGATATGATATCTTGCTGACATGGTATTGATACTGCGTCTGCTTGCAATTAGAGGATACGGTGCAAAACTACAGGCTTTATAGAATTAAGCCATATAGGGAATGTATTTATGATCTTGAGGGAGGCCTAAGTTGTTTCTAGGTTGCGATTAAAGCACAAATCAGTTTAAGAACAGGAAAAAGGCCAGCCATTATGCTACATCTATCCTTCTTTCACTTCAATGTCTATTTTACATTACCCCTCACCTCATCTTTTGTCCAAAAATAAACACCGATGACTCTTAAGCTTATTTATGCTCCTTACTTCAATTTCCTTTCTTGGCAATTTATTCCAAAAGTCAACTGACATTTTTGAATTTTAACATTCTCACCTTTATGGAGCATTTTATAAATTTTAGCTGCATCCACACTAGTGGCAGTCTCACCTGGAAAAGTAAAGCAGGATCTGATATCAAACCCTCAAAGTATGTTTTTCAGTTTGACTGCTTGCTTTTGTTCTCCAACATATGAAACTTTTTGTAATAACTATTGGCTATGATGATCCTATAGCTTTTTTTTAAAACCACATGACTGTTCAGAGGGAGAAGTAGAAATTTGGTAATGAAAGACCTTATGCAGACACCAGCCTCACATTTGTCAATCCAGGCACAGTCTTGGGATAGTGTTCGTGTTTCCAAGAGTAAAACGTAGGTGTTGCTAACACTTTCTCATGGAACTGTATATTGTTATATCAATATAATTTAGAGGCAGCTTCTTCTAAAGGGAAAGCAAGGTTAAGATTTGCAGATCTCTTGATTTTCCATACCTCCAGGTCTAATCTCTTAAGGTAAAGTTGGGTCTTGGGTTCTCAATAAAGTTAATCCAAATATTTTCAGTGATATTTTTTATTTCCAGAACTGTTATTCTGCCAAACCTAGAATGTTTTGTTAATCAAAAAGTTTTCCTATAGCCTATTACAGAGGAATGCAGAGTAGCCAAAAGTGTTATTTATAAGGTCTTCACCTTACCAGAAGCAGCTGTTGTTTCCCATATGCCAGGTTAATGCCAGGTTCATCTTTTGGCTGTTTTCTCCTTCCTGATTCTTCTCTGTTTGTTATTACTAAAAGACTCTGAAATTCACATTTTCATTCCACCACATATGGACCGAAACCAAATTTCAAAACCTCAGAAATACTCACCAAAAGAAACTGCTGTTTTCTGGCCAGGGGTAATCAACAATCCTAACTACAAATACTTGTAGCACAATAACCCATTACAAAAGAAGGGGGAACCTCACAACTAGTGTAAACATCCTGATGCTTGCAAACCAGTCCCAAATGTATTTTCAAATACATTCCTTCATCATTGCTCGGGATGCTGCCTAATGAGTTGACAGTAAGCCAGTGACAGTCTGGTGCAGCAAGTTTAATGTTTCCTTTTTTGGACATTCAAGTATTCCCTATTGTTTTGAAACCGTTAGTAACGCTCCTTCTTTGCCTCTGCCATCCAAGAAGCCCTTCTCTAGCAGTGACTCACTCAGGTTCTGGCACCCTGTAGGATAAGGGAGAAGCATGAATAGAAAAGGCTTGGTGACAGAGATAGGAGGAGAAGGGGAGGAAAGATGCAAAGCAGAGTTCTGGCTCTGCCACGTTTTCTCTAATTTGTGGAGTTTTCTACCGGTTTTGGAAACTGTAGATGCTGGGAGTCACCACACTGCATTCCCTGGATATGCAGAATGCTGAAATCCCAAAAAGCATAAGTTAGCGAACACCACGTTATTTCACGTTGTTCCTATTAGAAAAAGCATTTATTTCAATAGTCTGTGTTCCTTTTGTTCTCCATTGTGCATGTTGGATTACTTTGCTGTCTCCTATACCGTGAAGCTTCATAGTTATGGAATGCTGAGGCTGCTGAGCAGCACTGCTCTTCCAGAGATGGAGCAGCTAGTTACTAGTCTGTAGTGATTTCACCTGATTGGGATGGGCAAGAATGCTACTCTTCCAATAAGACATGACCCTTGCACCTCACAGCATCTATACTTTGCGTAAAATCCTCTCACATGAAAGGCAAGAGGGAAACTCCTACTGCCTTTATCTGTGCTGGTGTTTCACTCTGTAAATTTCATTTTTTTAGACCTTCACAGGGTAACTAAAGTCTTTGTCCTCTGCAATTTCAGAATTGCAATCAACAAGGTAGATGGGCATGACTAAGAACACAAACTGCCTTCAGTTTATCTTCTGTTTTTTTTCATATTTTCTCCACGTAATTAAAGAACTTAGCCCATTGTCTTCTGTTCCTACTTCTGTTTCACACAGGACTGACACTTCTGTGTTACATAGATACCTCTAATCTGCAAGTTGGAAGAGTCCCCGAAATACTGGTAGGACAGAATTTTTCATATAACATGGATGTGGTTCTCCTTCTTGATGTAGTGCCGACATTTTAACACAGTCCTGTAGCTAATGGAGTAATATAGCCCTGACATTAACGATCTAAAACTGATGCAAGAGGAGAGTCAGGTTCTGTATATTTTATTGGCTCTTAAAACTAAAACAGTAAAAGTAGTTTTGAAAAGAGACAGAGAGGTGAGGACGTCTGAATAAAACTGAGAGGAGACTAAGTTCAGTTTATTTCTCATGTATTTCTTGACTGTATGTCGTCTTGAACTTCTATGAAAAGCACGCTTTTCTGTACTATTGGGGTTTTTTTTCTGCTCTACAGTCTTTGGGGCACTCACTAAAAGCATGCCAAAGGGGGGGTGGAAGGGTGGGGGCTTAAATATTTTAAATCTATTAAATAAAATAACACTTTTGAAATACTAAAAAACATATGGAAATGTGTTTCCCCCCATATGGGAATTCAGCTGTTCCCAGGAACAGCCTGGGTGTCAGGAGACCAGAGCAACATATGAGGAATGTATTAAACAAATGATGGAGGGAGGATTGAATAGCTCGAGGAGCTGGAAAAATATTACATAACTTTTCATCTTGAGTCTACCCCGGGCTGACAGTGCAAATGAAAATCATTAGACTCTGAAGATGGTTTGGTGGTCCATGTGGAATCACTTGGTGGTTTCTCTGGAGTTACTAATAGACAGCTTTCTACATCACAGAAACTTCCATACATTTATCACCCTTTTCAGCGATCTTAGTGGAAGCCAAGAATAAGGGTTTAAGAGAGAAAAAACATTTAAGCATATGCTTAAAATTAAGCACCTGCTCAAGTACTTTGCTGGATGAGAACCTTAAAAACTGCACTGCTAATACATGTGGTAAAAATATGAAGAGCAGAAAGGAAAACTGGACTGTTCGTGCAGTACCTGTTCTGAAAAAGATTTTACTTTCATGAAATAGCTTTTAGCGACTTTGCATTGTATTAAAAAATAAAATAAATAAATAAAATAAAATAAAATAAAATAATCAGGGCTATATTCCAAGGGCTATCAGTAATGGACTATCAGAAAGGAACAAGCGTATCAGTGTCCCATGCTCTCTCACCAGGTGCTGACCATGCTGAGGCTCCTCGTGTACTTGCATTTCAATGTCGATTGAATTAACAGATCCCACCATATTTTCCATTTCTCTGCACTGGGCAATGTTACAAATACCGAAGCAACTTCCAGGTAAGTCAGTAGAAGTACACAGCAAAGTGGAGTACCAAAGGTCTCGCTGGAGTCCTGCCAGCCAATACAGTTGTGCTAGCACAGTGCAGGCACATCTACCTTGCTTCTAGTTTTGAAGAGAGCTAAAATAACACAAATTTCTCTGCTAGGTGCTGCACTGCAGGGTACAGATATACCTTCCTCTTCCCACAGTGCAGGGAACGGAGCTGCACAGGGGATGACTGCACAGCATCTCACCATGACAGAAGCAGCTCATCCATCCCGTTCTGAGACACCTTTTTAATTTATTTATCACGTAACTGCAAGGAAGGCTGGGGAGAATAAGAAAAAATGGTCAAATTCCAGTGTAGAATTTACACTAATGCCAAGCTGAAAAAAAAATAATCTAACAACGAGTCAAATTAAGAAGGGCTCTCCTTCTTCTCTGACCCAAAGTCTGCACTTTATTATGCTTCTGAAATAAAACTGATGGGAAACAATTAATTGTCACATGATTCTTTTTTGACTGCATTGAAACTGGAGTATTTGAAGAAGTGGAAAAAGTGTTCTGTAGTAAAATGGATTTAATTTTGTCGATAGATGTAAACTTCTTTCTAGCAATGTTAATTGTGGCATACCATTCTTCTACCTACACTCCCTTCTTTCTACAAATTTAGTTAATATTTAATGAGAAAATGAGAAGACATATTTTCTTCTAGCTAACTACTAAGTTCATAAACTACATTACACATCTAAATACACTAGTGATAAGACAATCTTTCATCACCTTTCGTGACTTTCCCTGACAAAAGGATTTAAGAGTCACAGGTGCTATCACGTTTTGTCAGCCTGAAATGCATGGATATATTGAAGCGTGTCTTGATCAACTGTTTTCATCTGTGCCAGATAGAATTAGAAATTACATTAGTTGAAAAATTGTTAAATTCTTTAAGAATGGTACAAATTGGGAAGATAAATCACGAGAACATATTTATATTTCATTCATGATGTGTTCTTTTTTTATGATAACATTCTAAAATTAGTCTACTACAGTATTCACTGAAATTTGTGACCTGATGGATTACAAACATTCCTTACATTCCAAAGTAAGGAATGGATGACAAATTCTTTAGCCATAAAATGTGATTCTTACTTGCAAATACATCATGATAAAGCAGAAAAAAAACCCACAAGGATTTGTTCAGTCATATATATATCATGGCTCACCTTCCTGACTTCACTTTTCACCCTACCTAAAAAAGTTATCCTGCTCCAATTCAGCCAAACTCTCAAACGTGAAAGAAGGTGAAAGCATGGTCTTGCACCAGGTCTTGAAGAACAGGTTTGAAACGCAATTGCAGATAATGTTAAGGTCAGCTCATAGTCCTCTTGGGTACCATCCAAGCTCTGGAGAATGGAGCACACTTGGGTGGGCGCATGCTCTTCTGTTTCTTCTCTGTCCCAGCACAATCCCTTCAGCCCAAGGCTCTTCAACTTTTTCCTCCTTCACTCTGCTTCCTGACCCCTCCCCTGACCAGTACCATAGTCCATTCATCAGATTTCTGGACCTTCTTCCCAAACCTGAGACAAACCCAACCCCAGAATAAGACAACCCCTCTGGCCCCCACCTAATCTCAGCCTTTCCACACCCTCCCTTCCTGGCTTCCCTTCCCGGTTTCTTTGCCAACTCGTGTGTCCCCACCCCAAGGTCCCCAATGACATTCCTCTCTCCTTAAGTCAGCTTCCCACTTCCCCTGCCTCCAAACTGCTCATTTCATTACTTTCCTTGTCCTTATCTGCTCCTTTCCTCTCGACTTAACTCACACGGCTCCCTCCTGTCCTGCTGCCCAGGTTGATGGCCGCAGGGGAACGGAGGGGCAAAGGGCAAGAGCTCGGGGTTTGGCGTCCCACCCTCCTTGGCTCGGCGCAGTGGGAAGCTGCCTTCGTGAGGAAATCCCAGCTCCTCCACTCGACTGCAGGCGAGACCCTTCCTGGCTTCTCTCTGCAGCCGTGGTGTCATCAGCCACAGGCACCGAGAGGCTCAGACCTGCTCGTTGTGGCTGCACTTTTCAAAGTTCTTGCTGGAATTTCAGTAGTCTGTAATGAGCATGTATATAGATTTTTTTTTTTCCTTCCAAATCTTGTAACTTCACTGGTTTTCCTGGGGGTTTAACTTGGCATTGGGAAAGAGGACGTCCCAGTCTTCTACTAAATCTCAGCTTGCTGTTTCAGAGCAAAAAAAAATAAAAAATAGCACCAAAACAATTCAAAGGAGACAATTATTTTTTAACATAGGCAAAATAGGTTTTATTTCTCATATTGCAGGAATCTCTCAACTACTTTGATAAAAAATCTCCTTCAGATTCACAGGACAGCACGTGGCGTGGAAAACTTCATCCCAGCTGTTACTGTGGCAGGCTCTGTGCTACTGATGGGAGAGTCATGTCGATACGATGAGAGATGCTACTGATAACCCATGGCCATTCCAGTTGGGCTGGTTATGCTTTTCTGCTTGAAAAATGTTGCCTGAGTCTAGTGGGACTCTACCAACCTGCCTGCTGCTACATGGTTTCACGTGTCCAAGTGTCCAAGCATATACACAACCCCATTCCTCATCAGCTTGCAGTTTGTCAAGGAGGCACCTAGAATGGAAACTGTAAGACCATCACCATCATCTTCCACAAACACCACAACACAGACTTTATAGATTCAATTACAAAGCCTGAAACAACCCAAATAATGCTCAGCCACTGCAGACAACCGTGGAGAGACACAGGATGATGAGCTGAAGATGGGCATTGCAAGTTGAGAGTAGCATGATGAAAGGTGTAAGAATGTTAAAAACCACCTGGATTATCAACCTCAGTTATCTTGATTCACCAGAATTACTCCCAATTTAGTTCTGTGTAACGAGGTGGAAATGAGAGTCGGGCAGTGTGAGCCTTCTCTTGGCAGACACCACAGAGCCTGGTGAGAAACCTGGGAATTTGCAGCACTGCCCTCTCTGCTCTGGGTACCCTACCCCTATGACCAGTAGGTCTTCCATCTCCAAGGGTCAATAGATAGCATGCACCGTGCTGGTAGTGCGTTCATTTTTGTTGGGATTGTTCAGTTCAGGGAGGTATGTATGCCAACTCCTGCCTTTTCTGCTCCCTCTCTATTTTAGGTTAATCTTTGCTGAATTGAACCAGCAGAGCTTCCTGAAACTGGACTAGGGTTTTCAGGAGGAAGATGGCGAAAACAATAAGGAAAAGATTTTGATCTAGAGATAGATGTTAAAGGCACTTTAGCTGACATGGTCAGATGCCTACCCTCTCTTTCCTTGCTTCAGGTCTTGCCTAAGGGGACAAAGAGGCAGGGCAAGTCCCAAGTGAATCAGTTATGAAATATCTTCCAGCAATCTGGTATTTGCTTCAGGGACAACAATCCTGAAGGAGTGAGGAAAAGAGAGCAGGACACAGAGACCCTGGGTCCCACAGCCCTCTGGGCAACCCAAAACCCTGGCAGAACCCAGCAGCTCCAGCAGGGAAAAGACACATTCCCAACAAGAGAGAAATACTGTCCTTTGGGCTATTTTGTTCCAATCGTGTTTTTCTGGCCTTATAGAAATACAAGACGAACTTTGGGAAATTACAGACTGCTCTGGAAGGAGTTAAACACCAAATGCTTTCAGCCAGGACACCGTGATTTTATTACACTCTTCTATGAAAGTTGACAGGCTGCATGCCAAGCACTTTTTAATTTTTTCTAATTTTTTTTTTACTTTCTCACATGCAGAAATTCTCAAAACCTCTTACTTTTAAGCTAAGTGCCAAAAAATGCTCCAGTGCCAGTCAATGACTCATCTTTTAAAAGCCTGGCTTTTGGAAGGTGGTTTTCATTTCAGGAACTTGGGATTGCTTCCTGGATACTAAACATTGTGGGATCAATAATTAGACTAGAAAAATGTCAAAAAAGCAGGAGATTAAATATTTAAACATCAGTCATCTTTGGGGGCTCTGTAAACTGGAGATACATGGGAGTTCCAAGAGAAGGAAAAAACAGGAAGGCCAAGAGTTTGGCTGATGACTCAAAATGGCCAACATCCACTTTCCTTTTTTTTTTTTAATACTGAAACATATTTTAAATCATTTTAATCTCTTTTTAATAATGGAACCAGACACATACATCACATTTCCTTGGAAAGAGTAGAAACACTATCTTTTTTTTTTTTTTTACGTGGGTGCAAATGGAAAGCATATGATGACATTCCATCTCTTTCTCCCCTGTGCTGTGCTTCACCCATTTCTCAACACACAACGCAGACACACAGCCTTTATTAGTGCTGTAGTTACATGTCATCGTTTTGCCATCTTGCAAGCCAAACTTTTGAAGTGCTCTCTTGCTTCTAGGGATTTCCTTGTTTACACACCACGTAAAACCTTACTTGCCCCACGATAAAGGGGTGTGGGAGCATGGAAGCCTGTGTACAGGTGAGAGCATCTATCAGGAGGCAGGGAGGAGGAAGAGCACAGATCTGCTTTTAAGCCAAGCAGGGAGTGTTTCTGTTCGGAGGCAACAACATTTATCAGCCCCAGGACAGCGGCTGGTCAACTCAACAGAACATTTCAAGAAGGAATAAACAAAGTGGTAGAAGAAAATTTGGAAAACAGAGGGGGAAAAAAAAAAAAGAGAGAGATATTTTTATTAAGTCAGAGAGATTTTTATTAAGTCAGAAACTAAACATGAATTACCTCTTCCTATGGTTGATGAAGGCTCTCCAGCATAGTATTGTGGTTAACTGTCTTTTTTTTTTTAATTTTGTTGAGATTGTTTATTCTTTATATACCAAGGTTAGCAATTATGACTTCTGTGGTGCTAGTCTCAAAAGTTGCTTATAAACACAGTTTATGTCTTGTGCATAGGACAATCTGACAGAGTGCAGGTGCCCTTGTCCATGGTTATTCTGGGTGAAATATATATAGCTATCTTGTTATTCTGGGACTGGTAATATCCTGGATTGACATGGCAATCTGTTAAGAAGCAGTTTTGAGGAAGTCTGATGACATGGTATAGATTTTCCCAGAGTACGAAGGGCTGTCAGAATTCTCTCCCACCTAACCTGCTCTTCTGCGTCAGAGAAACTAGCACCAAATGTTCAAAGTAAGGTCAAGAGTCCTTGATTTAGCCAGTTACAGCACTAACTGTCCCTCAAGAAAATGATTCCTAACCACTCAGCTGAAGCATAGGTACGTTTAGCAATTAAACAGCACGCCACAACTTCGGGCCCTTTTTATCCATTGGTGTTTTGGAGCAATTACTAATGGAACCATCGCTTATTTTTTCTCCTCACTCCAATCAGCCACAAACCAAAAATTTCGCCTATCCTGTCAAAAAAACTAACCAACCAAACACTACATCCATTTAGCTATGGTCCAGTTTTAATTCCCAGAAACGAAGTCTTTCAAGCCATGTTACCAAATGTCATAACACAAACATCCCACGCCATCTTTTTTTTTTTTTCCCCAGTGTGTTGACAGCTCAGATTGGGCAACTTTATTCTTTTTCAGTTAAAATATATAAAAACATAGACCACACAGTTCTCTTTAAAAATCTCCCAGTGTACCACATTGCAAGCACAGCCAGAAACAAGCATCACCTACGGCCATGGTGCCAGCAGCAGATTTTTCTCTGCACTGGTGAGAAAGTTAATTCAATGGCAGGCTTCAGACTCCACTTAATTTCCTGCTCAATCACCCTTGCTTGCAGTCTCCAGTCTCTCAGGATGCTCAGGTCCCAGTTTTGCTCTCAGGAGCCAGAGAGCTGCATAACTTCCTACACTAGGTGGCATGGAAGGACTAAGTTTCACCACCCCCACCACCGTCCAATGGCAAACGATGCTGCTGTTCTGTGTCTTACAATCTCTTTTGCCCATGTTTTGCAGAAATATTTATTTTTTAATTTAATCACCTGACAGATTTTTAACGGGATAAATGTTGAAGCTCTTCTTTGAGGGGTTCCTTCGTAACTTTTCTGTTCCAACCAAGTGGTGGGCTCTTCAACATCCTTGGTGACTTTCCCTCTTGACTTTCCAACATTGACTTTCAGCAGCCAGATATTATACACTCTAACTCTGTACCTTACCCAGTTAAGTCTCAGATTTCCCATTAGTCCTCTTCATTTCCCTGTTCCTCTCCATTTACATATGCCAAGAAACAGCACTTGGACATCTTTGAACTTTTACAATTCACAGAGCAGGAACTTGGAAGCCTGTGTCTGAAAATACTTCCAACTCCTCAGTATCACAAGACTCTAGATGTCTGAAATAGTCAGACTTCTTGAAGAGGTCAATTTTCTTCTTACCTTGCTCAACTACTAAGCTGATTACGTCAAATTATTGACCCTATAAAGCAACTAGGCTGGATCCATCAGTGCTGTCATTGGGAAGGGCAGCGTTGCTCAATGTTGTGATTGCACTAACAGGACAGCATGTGCACTGCTGCAGCCCTCCTAGTCCTTACTCCTACCCCACGGCAGATACAGATGTGTAACAAAGGCCATCTCAGTCAAGTGAGGCCATCTGGCCCTGAATCATTTGGATGAGAAAACTTAGAGCAGAGTCATTGCCTTGTATTATTGCCTCTCCGTCCCCACCACAAAGCACCTGACTTCTCCCTGGCAGTATCCAATACCATATGCATGCAACACCATTCCCATTACCTCACCGTTCTCCCAACGTGCTACTTAACAGCTTTCCAGCAAATAAGCCCTGCCCGTGCACACCCCCCACAAGCCCATGTGTGTAATCTGCCTTCCTCTGCCTGGAGGAACAACAGGGGTTAGATTATCTCTTGAGGTGCTTTCCATCCCTGTTTTCTATGATTCCCTGGGGACAGGATTATCTCTGAGGTAACATCTTGCAGGACTCCAGGGTTACACTGGTGAACATGTTAAGGCCAGAAACAGGGAAAGGGGGTGTTTAGAATTAATGGCAGAGATCTGACTTTTCAAAGTGGAAGTTTTTCTCATCATGTGAAAGGGGCTGAGTCATTCAGGTTTTTTCAACTGGAGGTTCAAGAGAAAAGATGTCCCAGGACCCTCTACTGTATTTTTTAATCTGATTCTGCACTCCCAGTTATTTAACTCTGTCTTGCCCTACTTGCTTCTCTCTTGTCCTTACTGAGATTATTTTCCTTCCCTCTTCCTCCCTGCTATACTGAGCTGTCACCTTCTCCCTTCCCTTCTACCTGGTGCAACCCTCCATGGCCCTTGCCAGGGTACAAAGAGAACCAGAGAGGCCACTTCTATCAGAAGCAGAAAAAGAAAACATTAAAAACACCAGGAAGTGGCCTGAAGCCAAGGCTAGAGTCAGGCACAAAGCTCGGGAGTATGTTTCGCCCTAATTCTGGTTCAAGGAGATGTCTAGTGAATATACTCCGTGGCCATTATAAATGCCTGTATTTCCTTGCTTGCTACACAGCGACAAACACCACTAGTACATTTCAGTTTCCATGGTACCTACAGAATTATACTTTCTGGAGGAAAAGAGTTCCTGTGAGATGCTACAGACCATGGCACTGTCATTGCTTGGCACGAGGGAGCCCACTGTGCCACACGAAAGGGAGCAAGCAGTGCTATCACACAGCTCCCTCCTGGCCACGTTGCCGCCCCGTGTTTCAAAACAGTGTGAAAAAGTTCCGAGAAACCTCAAGGAAGACCTGGGAACAAGCTAAATGCAATTGTGCCTCTTGGGCAACATGTGCTGCCCCCAGTTTCACCAGCGCAGGTGTAAACAAGAGCTAAAAATTACACACAGGGCACAAGCAAACACATGACAATGTGAAACACTATAAAGTTTTAATTGCCGTTTATTTGGTTAAGCTCGTCATAGCTCTCTGCTGGTGAGGCTTGAGCAATGTGGTCATTCCATCCTTGGGCTCATAAAAATTTACTGCACGCCTTCACGTGTTCTCCCTATATAGCTCCATTTTATTTCACTGGCAAAATACAGCCAGCTGGAGTTGCAGCTCTGATTAACTGCATGCTCGAGATGCAGAATGCAGTCCCCAGAATACATCACATTCATGGTAATATTCCGACTGTAAAAAAGGCTTGACTTTTTAAGCTGCTCCAGAGATGCAGATAAATGTAATGTGTCAGAAATAGGGACCACCTACACATCAGATCACACTTACAAGGATAATGTATACAGGCGCATAAAATTGCCAAGGAACACAAAGCCACCCAGAAAGGGGTACTTCCCCAGGCTACTGACTGGTTTATTCCACATTTCCCTGACTTTATAAGGCAGCCGAGTGACATTTGGTTTCAGCAGAGCCACCTGAAGGGATGAAATTGCACTGTTCTTGGACAGTCAGCACCAGGGACATTATGATTTAAAATATCTTGCCAAAAGACAAAGCCACGAGCAAACAGCATTGCAAATCAGAACCTTCTTACTTCAAAATCACGAACAAAACTGATGAATATAAGCTTCCTAGGAGAGTCTGAAACAGCTCCATTAACTTTTAAGATTCCAGTTTTTAAGATTGCCAAAGCATTTCTGGGAGGGAGGGGATTGAAACATTTTTCTGATATTCCAAAAAAAAAGAAAAAAGGGGAAGAAAAGAAGGAAAAAACGCAGTTCCGTGACTCAGAGATGCAACTGAAATAAAAATCTAAACATTGTCACAAGTGGGATCAGTGAAGCCCAAAGCAAAACTTTACATCGTGGAAATTGCCAGAGGATCTTGGAAAAATTCATTGCTTATAGACAAAGAACAGCAAGATGAAAAGAATGTTGAAAAGAAAACTTGAGGATGAAACAAAATGGAATAGTTAAAGCTAAATCTTTACTATATCTACACTCAGAGCAGTAAATATTAATTGATATATATAGCTTGGTATTGTAAACTTGTATTTCAAGCTTACTATTCGTTCCACACATCTGAGGAGCAGGAGACAGGAAGGGACATCATCAATGTGCTAATGCCAAGTAATTTTTCATCTTTTTTTTTTTGTTTTGTTTGGTTTCCCAGAGTTCACCTGAAGAGCCTTCAAATAAAAGAGCCAGCTTTGCTTAATCCAGATATGATGCTGTAGTAAGCTCTGGAAGAAACAGGAGGAGTGAAAACGGTGTAGTGGGACCCCCAGCTCCCACCTCAGACATATAATGTCCATCACCATGGACTGTTCTCTCCAGATGCTCTGTCTTGTCAAATTTATACCCCAAGGTTATGCTGGTGACTGAAACCTTGGATAGTACAAGAATGTCATAGAATCATAGAATGGTTCAGGTTGGAAGGGACCTTAAAGATCATCCGAGTTCCAACCACGCTGGACACTTCCCACTAGACCAGGCTGCTCAAAGCCCCAGGGATGGAACACCTCCAGGGACGAGGCACCCACAACTTCTCTGGACAACCTGTTCCAGTGTCTCACCACACTTACAGTAAAGAATTTCTTCCTAATATCTAACCTAAGTATCCCCTCTTTCAGTGTAAAACCATTACCCCTCATCCATGGCTCCACTCCCTCATCAAGAGTCCCTCCCCATCTCTCCTGTAGCACCTTCAGGTACTGGAAGGGGCTATAAGGTCTCCCCGGAGCCTTCTCTTCTCCAGACTGAAACACCCCAGCTCTCTCAGCCTGTCCTCATAGCAGAGCTGCTCCAGCCCTCTGATCATCTTTGTGGGCCTCCCTCTGGACCTGTTCCAACAGGTCCAGGTCCTTCCTGTGCTGAAGGTCATGCTTAAGCCCTGCACACACCACTGTGTCCCTGCACTTCCCAGGTGAGTGCTCCAGCCACCCGGGCATCATTGCCACTCTTGCTCTCAGCAACTGCGAGAGGAGGGCTTGCAAGGAGCTGCCTGAGGCACACGGGTGCCCAGAGCCTCAGAGACCATGCTGGGGAGCACTTGGTGCTCACTCAAAGCTCTGGTGCATCCTTTAGAGGCAGCTATGAATCAAGCTTTTCCACACTGAAGATGAATGTCCTATGGATCCATGTTCAGTAACTCTAAACTTTGCTAGATCTCCTCAGATGCTCTGTTTGAAACCAGTCTACTTGGAATAAAATACTTTTAACAGGCTCTGAAGCAGAAGACAAATGTGCAAATGATTCATATGTCTGGGAAGTGGATGTTTGGCTTCTAGAGCATGTTGCAGTGAATGTAAAATGCTGCACATGGAGTGGATGTCTCACCAGGAGAGACCAAGGAGCGATGCTCTGAGCCTCTCATAGGCACAACCAGCTTGCAGGCAGTTACTATGGACATTGTCCTATGTGGCACGCTCTCAGATTTCTTCAGAGATGGAAACTGAACTAGTTCTCCTAAGGCTTGATGCATGCTCCAGGCTACTGGGTAATATATCCTCCCACAGCAGCTTTTGTGGATCTAGGATTTCTTTCTTTGGTCTTCAAGGACCCAAATCAAATCTTTTCAACACATTAGATGTTCTGAGATTTTTCCTCACCAAGAAACCAAATTTTTAACATTTTTTTGAAGTTTTTTTTGTCTCAGAATGAGGGCGTGAGTTGGCATCTGAGCCAAAAAAAATCAGTTAAATGCACAGCTCTTCTGGTGGCAGATTGTTCCCTGTAGGAGGTCTCTGGTTGTTCTTCACATCTCATGGGTGTTACAGAAGTAGTTCTCAGGGAACTGTAAAAAAGGAGAAAGGAAGGTTGTTTGGCATATTCAGAATAGAGTGTTCATGTAATCACAAGAAAATATTGCATTCAGTTCTGTGAATGGTACACAGATACTATGGGCAATTGGAGCCGTATACATTTATATAACTCGTAATTACTTAATTCAATTATTCAAAGAAAATTACTTCACACCCCCACAAAATACCCCGTATCTTACAAAGGAGACAGATATGCCTGGTTTTACACTCAAGTAATGTCACCTCCAGCAGAAGCTCATTTATTAAAATACCAGAATACTGCCGTATGATGCCTATCGTAACACCCACCTCCCACGCACACAGGGCAGTGTGCGTCTTGTAACAAAGGAGGCATTCATAGCTATTATCTTGGAAGGTAGTAGGGGCGATAAACGCATTAAAGGGGCCAGAGAAATGTTCACTTCACCAGAGAAAAGCTAAAATAGCTCAGAGGTGTTTTTACTGGAAGTTGAGGTGACTCCGTGCTTGCTGTCCCAGGATCAACTTCCCTTCGTGTTGTCAAAAACTTTATTGCAGCTTTGAACTTCACAGCCACCAAGAACCCTGAATTCAAACACTTCACTGTGCTCTCAAAAGATCCAAAGCTAAATTTGGATCTCAGTGCTTTGGCTAGGGCCCTTTGACTAAGTTCCTTTGCAGTTTCATAGAATCGTAGAATTGCCTAGGTTGGGAGAGACCTTCAGATCATCTGGTCCAACCATCAACCCAACACTGAAAAAAACAGCTTCATCCAGACCTGTTACCACCAGGATATCTGCTGCCAGTTCTGAGGGTTGGACTAGATGATCTCCAGAGGTCCTTTCCAACCCCACATCATTCTGTGATTTGAGCTCTGTTGCAGGCAAGAGCAGGACCCTTGAGGGTCCCTTTGGCTTGGGTTGGACAGATTTGGTGGCTGCATTGCCTGCTCTGCAGCAGGGCACTAGCTGCAACCCATTTTGTTCTTATTATCACTACAACAGCTCTCAGTCTATTAATATGCCTTTTGTGCAAAAACCAGTCTGGCACATTCAAGAAGGAAAAGGTGGTAATGAAGAGACTCTCAAGCTCCTGAACTCACTCCAAACTATTAGGAAAAAAAAAATAAAATATTGAAAGCTATAAATTCTTGGGACAGAATTAAAGAAAAAAAATGAAAAAGCAAAACCCAACCTCAGTCCTGCCAGGTCACTGAGTGCAAAGTGACTGATTCAGTCCTTCACCATTGTTTTTGTTGAATATTTTAAAAAGATAACAGATTCCCAGTGAGGCAGCCTTAGAAATGGCGCTTTAAATTAGAGGTCAGCCGTCCATCTTGGCCACCTGAAGGTGGTGACAACCTGTTTGCCCGGTTGGTAGCTGAAGGTGCTCAGCCGGTTTAACTACAAAGGTGACAGCTTTGCTTTCTGAGCTCCAACTGAGTTACTCAGAGCACCCCGCCACGTCTCTGGTGTCGAAACTCACAAAGCCCCCTGAGACCCAACACCGGCACAAGCTGCTTCCAAACCGGAACAGCCAGATTTGGGGGTTTTTACACTAGCCACAGGAAAGGGATCAGCAGTCACGAGGTTCACGAAGGTCAGACCTTCCCCATTCCCCGGCTGAGGTTGACTCCTGAAGCACAGCAGATGCACGCTTCGCCTCCATGCCGTGTCCCCACGGGTGCGGGCAGGAAAACTTAACGCGTGCTATATATAAAGCAGCAGAAACACACCCGTTGCATAACAAATGTATGTTGAAAGGAGATGATAAAGAGGCGGCCCGATTTCTTTCCCTTTTTCCTGTGCCCCTGTCCTCGTTACCCTCCGCCTGGCTGTCTGGGGGAGGTTTCACATCTCATTAACGTTACTGCCCGTGCCTTGGCCAGTCCTCACAGAGGCTTCACCGCTGCCACCGTGCCACCACCGCTGGACACCTGGCAGCTGGTGTGGGGACAAGCCTCCAATAGGCAGGACAGGGACCTCTCTGAACCGATGGACCGCCAGGCCGAAAGGGTCTAGAGGCAGATCTTCTGTGGAACAGCTCTTCCCATCACTAGCTGCCTCTTCCAGCTGCCCCAAGTAGAGTAGCTTCAGTAGCTCTCAAATCCTACTGTCTTAACGCTTGACGATCCCCAGTTAGACTTCGTCTCTCAGCACTGGGAAGGTATCTTTTCTTCCCCCACCCAGGGAACTCCATGGTACTGCGCAATGCCTCTGGTATCTAACCTCATTAAAGGAGCTCATCTAACTCCACTGTACTGAGGAAACTCTCACCTCCCTCAAAGGCAATGACTCAAGATACTAATCAGTGCAACGAGGATGTCTGAGGGTTTTTCCATCCACTACTTCAGTCTGGGCTATATTTTTCCTTCCCCCATTACTGCAGCCACAAACACAGAGGAAGGCATCCAACCACTTCTCGTGCGGACTGCCTCGGGTATACTTAAATTTAAGCCAAGTACCAAATAATTAAAATTGGCCCTGAGCACACCCAGAAGAGACTATTTTCTGCCTTTCCATCTTCTTCCCTCTTTACTGCTCTCTGTTACTCTTTTCTTAGGTTTCTGCCATTGTTTTACCTTTGCAGCCTTCTGGGATTGAGGAAGACACCCCTTCTGAAGAACAGCCTTAAAGGAGAAATGGCTTCTATATCTGGCCCTGAATCAGTCACAGCTGCTGACCATCATGGCTTTACCCCTGACTGTTGAAGAGATGAGATAGGATCACACTCTGGATTCAGAAATATGTCTTAATAAGGCCTGACCTAACAACATCAACACGGGTTAAAGTTGCTCTGTTGCCGATCTCTGGAGATAAAGTTGGGAAGTTCTGACCTTTTTGAAGTTATAAGTAGTGAAGGGACTGACACCAGCCATGCACAAAATATGGGGATTTTCTGAAAAATCGAGGACACCCCCACTCCCACTTACTTTCCCTGATGGTGCTTGCCCCAGTCCTTCAGGCCCGTGCAGCACATCTTCATCAGGACTTACTGCTAACAACACTGAGCCACCTCCTAAAGGTTATTATTAAAAGTCATTCATTACATTAATTTGCAACCCTCATTTAACGTCAGCAGACCTTTATCTTTCAGCCTGGGGGGGTTATGCTAGCTCCTGCAAGCCAGAGCCCAATCATAACAAGTGTCTCAGGTTGTAATTACAGGGTGATTTCCAATGATAGCAGCTGCCTGCTTTGCCTCCATACATTTTCAAGGCCAAAGGTTGCCTCCCTCTTTCAGTTCCTGTGTGTCTGCACGGGGCAGGGGGGAAAAAAACCCAAATATCTTTTAATAAACGGATACATTATTGGAAAGATAATGTATTATGAATAAATAAACTGGACGGCCTATGTCTGTGCCTGACGCAGGAGGAGAGGAGATGGGGGGTGGCCAAGGTAAGAGCTTTTGGCAGGCAGAGCTGAGGGGAACGCTTGAGCAACCGGCGGCTGCTCTCTCCTTCGCTTCATGAGGAGGAGGGGAAAGGAGCGGCGCAGTATTTCAGACTTCGTTCCTCATTTCTGTGAGGCTGAGAAGTTGAAATCAGTTCAGATCCCTCCCACGTTTCTCCTCCTCCTCCTCCTTCACCACCACCGCGGTGCGTTAAACCTTCTCGACTCAAAAAAACGATGCCTGCTCCTCCCTCAGCTCCATCCTGCGCCCTTCAGCTGAGCGAGAAGCTGGCTCGGGAAGATGCTTAAGCAGGTGCTTAAAGTTAAATATGGAGTTAAGTGTTTGGCTGGGTCAGGGCCCTCCTAGTTTGGAAAAACATGCTTTTGCAAGGGGTGTTTTGAAAGATTTAGGACACTGTCTTAACAAAGTTTCTTCATAATTCCCTATCAAAATACTGCTGTTAGGTTCTTTTTTTTTTTTCTTCCAAATAGATAACAAGCTGAAATTATATTTCAAGAAGCAAGCAAAGGAACCAAGGAATATTTATTTTCTGATTTACACAGCAATTAATGATAAGCAACACAATAAAATCCTAGATTAATGGAGGGGGGGAGAGTTATGAATATAAGCACTGCTGAAACGTTTTTGATGTATGTTTTCTGGTCAGGATAAACAGTTACATTTAATCTGAGCCAAATTTCAGGAATGCAATCATTTCCATTGAAAATTACTTTGTGTTTTATATTAATTTTTAAGGTTATGCAAGTGTTTGATAAATGCACTTCAGTGGACTACAAGAAAGACAATATTTTAGCTAAAGACGGTGTGCTGAGCCTAAAACACAACAAGGGATAACAAATTATTATTTCAGAGAGCAATTAATTTTATTGGCTGTATAATAAGAATTATTTTTTTCTACAATCTGTCACATATACTCCTGTATTCATATCAATTACAAGACAAATAATGTTTTTTTTAAATCCAAGCTGTAAGAAAAATATTAAAGGAAGAGTAGAGGCTAGAAAGTGGAAATAAGTGCACATAATTTTTGTTAAGTTAACTATAGGCATAAGGAATTTGGTCAGATGTTAGAAACACATCCGACAAGATGATCCCAGCCTATTTAAAGGTTGTGGAATGCATCTCTCCCTTCAACAACGCAACTGTTGACAGGCTGCCAAAACTCTGAATTGCAAATCCTCCAACCATGAATAAATCAAAGGAAATTCCAAGATATAACTAAGGCAGCTTAAATGACTTATTTTGCTATAGTAACTGCAAATTCTCCATGAAGATATATGGGATCTGCCACAACAAGTCAGATGTATTTAAGCCACCCTTGGTGGGTATTATGACTCTGCTGGTAAAGACACGTTGTATATAATCCAAGCATGTCTGTAAGGATCTGAGCTGGTTCCTGCTGAAGACTGAATTTTGCTGTAGACCCAAGAAGCTATTTAGAGTGAAATGGCCAGTAGGCTGCACTGTTGATCTGGGATCACCATGTACTTTAATTTCAGGGGGTATTTATGTGGCGGGGGAAAATCTTTCCCTCCTAGGGATGGGACCTCAGGGGAGTGCACTCAAGGAAACGCCTCACTTTGAGCAGCACAATCATTAAGCAGGCTTCAGCAAGTCAACCTGCCTGCTGCCATCCCAAGGCCCTGCATTGGCCTCAGGAGTCAGTAGTTGGGCCATGCAGAGTGCTTCCATTCAGATAGCTGGCTGGCACAAGTCAAGTGTTTCATGGGGATTGACTGTTCTATTTACAAAGAAGGTTCAAAGACCTGTTTCCCTTAATGGGGAGGAAACAATCAGAAGAGCCCTACAGCCCAGGAGAAGAACTGGGATATGTCTTCACTGTGAAGACAGCCAAGCCCCAATGAACTTTTCCCCCATCCTGTGGGATGCTGGGGTGGGTGGAGTCCCAATCCCTCATAAACTCACTGAATAACTGTAGGTTCAAAACCATCTCTGTAGATGGCTTTATCAGATCTGGTCAAGAGTTTTATTGCTCTCAGAGTCTCTTGGCTCCTTCCCGGAGAAACTTCCAACCATTTTGTAAAGTAGTTGGCTGCTGACAGCAAATATTGATTGCCTACTTCTGCCTCAAGCAAATACTTACACACATCAAAACCAAAACAAAACAAAGCAAAACCATGATCCATGGATGATCCCATGAGATATGGCTGTACAAGGCCTGCTCTTGTCTTACAAGGCTCCTTTTCTCTAACACAAACATCACCTCTCCTGTGCCAATGCTCTTTATCCTGCCTGCATGTTATGCAGGTCTTTATGTGAAGGGAAAACCCTAAGTGACTGCATCGAGTTTGCTGTCGTTGGGGATATTTTAACCAGGATACAGAGGGAAGCTGAAGGACAGGGTGATGTTAGGCCACTTCCTATTTTGAAGGGACACATTTGCAACTCTTTGAACTTTGTAGCTTTCTTAAAATGGTCATTTATGAAATCTACTGCATCACTTTTTCTTTTGGGGTTGTCATAGTTCCCTTTTATAAACTAAGCAAAATGTTTGCATCAATCAGGTAAGAATTCATAACCTGTGAGACCTCTGATAGGTAAAATATACAACTAATCTGTAAACCTGGGCTTCAAAACTAGACTCAAATGATGGCTGCTTTTTTTTTCCCCCCTTTTTTCTAGAACTCTGTTACAACATAAAATTTATTATGTCTTGTGCTTTCTGAGGCAGGGCCACTTTACCACAGCAAACCATTTGCCCACAAACTATTTGCTTGATCTGTCCTCTTTTCTGGCTTTTATGAAATGACTCAACAGCAAAGAAATCCACTGTCTGAGCTATCCAGAGATTATTGTTCAAACTTCAAAAGTCTGTTTTTCCAAATTTCCATTATTTCCTTGGATCTGAACAATTGCACAACTCCACATCACATTCTGCACCTGAGACTAACACAAGGTTTGTTTTGGGTCCCTTATTCTCTAACATTGCTCTGCATGACCCTTCTCACTACAGTCATGTCATGCATGAGCCAGCACCCATATTCCTGTGCAAATCCCAGCTGTTACTGCATTTCACTCCTCAAATTCTCATTCTCATCTTAGAGTGTCTCACATCTTCTTTCTTTGCCCAGTGTTTTGGGGTATAGTTCCCTCATGTGGCTGACTGGCCTTCACTAAGCTTTTGGGATGTTCTTGTTGCAAACAACCTCAATCCTATGGAAGTCCTTTCGTGACCTTTTTTTTCTTTTTAATCTCGCTGCACCCAATCGATCCACTCATCTCAAGTTTCTGTATCATTGCCAATTTCCACGGGTTTACCAAGCAAATGTAGCGCTTTTCAAAAGTCTTCAAAAATATCACAGCCCAGTTTTACATCCTCCTTTCCCTCATGTTTATTCAGCAGAAAGCTGCCCTTGCCAAGCTTGCGATGACGGGCTGCCGTCCGACCAAGGGCTCCTTCTGCTTCTGCTGGGCTACGGCAGGGATTTGTCGGTGCATTGCACATACCCCATCACCTCCTCTCACTCTCTTTGCTCTGAAAGACAAAATCTAGTTCAATACCTAACAGTCATCCAGAGTCTGTTTATCCTGCACATCCATGCTAAAATGAAATTGTGGTCTCTTTCCTGCACTCATGCATGCATTCCCTCACACTGTCTAAAGGCTGCAAGGGTTAGATGAGACCTAAACCCTTGGAAGAGGATTTCCTGAGATGACAAAGGTCTGACTACCCAGAGGAGATCAGTTTTAGGTCAAGTATATCTAGTGTGCACGTCAGTCTCACCCCATCTGGGGCTGCTGTTGCAATATCTGGCTAAACCACTTTGTCAGCCACTCAACAGAGTCAGCTGCAACACCACGTCTTGGGTGTCTTGAGCTTTTTGGGGTGAGCAAGAGTCCAGACATGTCTCAGGGGTCAGTAAACAAATTCTTGAGGAGCAGATCCTCCACTTAGTGCCGTTTCCTGAGGAGTGAGACCTACAGGAAAACTACCTGGTCCTGAGGTCCAGACAGCGCCAGAGTTTCACTTTCCCAGAGTTTTAGGTGAGAAATAAACCTAGTTTCTATATTAACTCTTCAAGAACACAAATGTAGTATGTAAACAAATGTGCAAAAATGAGTAGGTACATGCACATAATTTTTCTGGGGTTTTGGTTGTCTTTTTTTTTTTTTTAACTGTAATTGAATTCCAAGGACCAATATCTGTACTGAACAGCTTTTTACCCTAGCCCCTTGGCTCATCCAGTCCCTTGGGCATCCTTAGTAATTCATATGCATTCAACAGTGCTGGGATTTCCCTGTCTTTGGGATTTCCTGCTGCAGGCTGTTCCTCAGCTGTATGAGTTGATTGAGGTTTAAAATGATTCAAGAGGGTATATTCTCCGTCCTCTGTCAGATTGGCTTCTGATTCACCCCCTCTGATGACAACAGTAACTTTTGCCAGGTGACTGCATTGCCAAACTAAGTTATGCAGCATTGAACCAGTTTGACTTGACAGGAGAGAGCTTATTGCTCAGAATGAGTGCGTTGCAATGGTATCGCTAATTATCATTGGGAGCCCTCTGCCAGGTCCTCCCAGGAACGTTAGTCCGAGTCAGAGGGCGAAAGGTAGAAGCAACACAAAGATCAGCCTTTTGATAAAATGGAGTTTTGCATATCACACAAATGTACAAGAACCATAACCCGTAAACTGTGCTTAGACAGATTCCCCAAATCGTCACGTCCGCCGTAGACACCAGCTGCCTCCAGCGTAACAAAATATTACAGTACTTATTCTCTTGTATGTCCTGTCTAATATACCTCACTTGGCTCACTCGAGAGCACTGGATATTAATGTGCCACAAGTGCAATGCAGAGAAGGATCCAGGAAAATAAATGTTCAGTACCATGGAAGCAACCTGTCCTCCCATGGTATCAAGAAGCACTTAATAAGAGAGCAATGACTTACACATTTTACCCATGACACTGGTTCTGAATTAATGTGCCTTCTCACTCAGAACACAGAAAAATAAAGATGGTATTTTTTTAGTTTACATAATGTATCTCATTTTGTACTTGAAATCCGAATTCTTCCCCTCGTGAGTTAGAATCTTAAATGAAATATTCTAAACAAAGACTTGGATGTTTACCTGTTGACTTCTCTGTCTATCAGGAACGTTCAATAAACCCAAAGGTCCCAAAAGGCAATTACTCCAAATTAAAAGTCGGTCTCAACTATTTTACCTGGCCCCACTCCCAGTAGCAGCCATCCCCTCATGTACAGCTCTTTGTTAGAACATGTCTTTGGAAGTTTGGATTTTTGAATTTGGTCTCCACATAGACCTTCTGTTATTTCATTGTTCTTGAGAGGGACTAATATCTTAATGGGAAATCACAAGAAGATCATGTAATAGGAAACAGAACCTCGTATAAGAAGAGATCCTTCCTAGTTTTGGGGGGTTGGTTTGGGTTTGTTTGTTTGTTTGTTTGTTTTTTTTGCTGATTTGTTTATTATTATCTACCTCTGTTTTGATTATCAGCTTGCACTTTAAAAAGACCAGTATCCCATCCCTGACTCTTGGGAAACTGAACTTTGCCCTTTTTTCAGAGCCTTCCTTTGGCTCAGGCCTTTGTAGCCTGGAGCTCTGTCTCCCCCGGGCTTGACTGAACAGCCACCAGATTTCTGTGCTGGTGGGAACAAACAGCTCAAAGCTTGCATTTTTCCCTTGTATGATATTGTCACCTGTCAGTAAACTGTCAGTAGGCTGGTGATGAAGGACAACCACGAAAAACTGTAGCACTGAGACAACAGGAAAATGTTAACAAAAACTTAAGCTTGCTGTGACATTGTTGAGTTTGCAGCACTGCGGGTTGTGATAACAACCATCATCACAATGTTATATTTGGTGAGGTGGAAACAAATAGGTTTTTAAATGCAGCTGTGTATGGTTTGTTGAAGCGATGTATCATCTAAGGACAGATATATTTGGGCCACAAAAGTACAGAGCTGGTTTTGGTTGCCATTAATACCTTTTGTACCCACCTGGAAACCTCAGAAAGTGAAAGCAAAATTCAGCTCCTGGCAGCTTTTTGCATCCAGCTGCTCGTCAAGATCATGCACAATTAAAAGCCAAATCCTCTGTTGAATTGTGTCACATTAGCTTTGTTATAGGACCTACACCAGCAGAGATGGGGTGCTCTGGAGGGCTGCACAAGCCGTCCCTGTGTGATGGGGACAGGCTTAGGTCTCCCCAGGGTCCAGGAAGATCATTCCGTGGGGAAATTTGGCCTCCAGTGTACGGCAGAGGGTTATCTAACCCGGGAGGGTGGAAAGAACTGCTGGGTTTCCTGTGCTGTAGAAATAGGGTTACCCATTACACTGCCACGAGTGTTGTGCTTGGAAGGATGCACTGTCTGAAACAAAATCTTGGCCAAAGAGGCAGACAAAAGCTGTGACTGAAAGAGCTTACAAGTCAAGGCACAGACCATACGATGATTTTAAATATGTTTAGGCAATGGGGCCTCTCCGGTTGTGTAAAGTTAAGCACATACCTCCAGCTTTGTAGGACCAACCACCATCACCACCCCAAACCCACCCCCCCCCCCCCCCCAAAATTTCTCTCTGTGGGGGTTTGGTACAGACATACAGTTTTTCCATCCTCTCGGTCTTTTCTTCTTACGGAGCATTTGCACACAAAACCTCCCACAGCTCTTCCTGAGGTAGGAAGCCTTTGGAGGCAGCTCAGTTTTTCCTTCCCAAGGAGCAAGGCAAGTACAATTAATGCACAGAAAGTAAAGCCTTTCCCTCCCCCCCCCCAGCAGGAGCTGGAAGCTCCTTTTCTGGCACTCCTAGCTCTTAGCAAGCACCGAGCATTAGTCATGAACGTGAACTCGCCAACCCCCAGCCCAACTGGGGTGCATTTAATGCTACATAGCACAGCCCTTATTCATGTTAATAAACACCCGCTCGCTTAAGTAATCCCATTGATGTCATCAGCATGAGCAAGAATTGCAAAATCTAGCTGCTTTTAAGAAGCTTTGTGTGTTACAGGGTTGTTTTTAGCGCAGGTATAGATTTTTATCCATTCAGCTCACACAACCTGCCTCATCATCTAGTTGAGCTCTGGGTTCCCCACCAAGAGGACAGGTCTCCTGAGCTTCCCTCTGTCTTTCCAGAGGATTTCTGTGGATAGAAATCAACAGCCTCAGTAGCAACTCTCTCCTTAGCTTCTGTCCCTGGTATCACTTTCAAAATTACTGACTCTATCTTTCTATTACTCTCCTCTATCATTAGGATCCCAGACGCCAGCAGAAACCCAGGTGCAAAAGAAGGAAATAAACATTTCCAACTCAAGATATGCAATCTGAATTCCTAAAGTGCAAAGGATTGCACATATGCTGTAATGCAAACCCTGGGAGGTAATGTTTGCCTGTAGTTTGACTTTTCACCAAGATAAGGAGGGAGTAAGCGTTGCTTCTGAGTTATGAGCTGAGCCGGTTCCCCCTCCTTGGCTGAGCCAACCTGCTTGTACGTCGGAGTAACTCGTAGCTGGGAAGGTGTTTGAGCTCCAGTAAGAGAGACTGGAGCTGGTAGGACCATGGCTGGGCATTTTGGGCAGGCTGTAGCCACCTACACTGACTCCAAATGCACTTCCAGTGAGAGAAGCAGGTGACTTGCTTAGCTTTGTGGATCAAACAAGGTGAGACAGGGTGGGATCAGATAACCCCGGGGTTGACACAATAGCCTTTTTCTAAGTATAAAAGAAGCCTGCCAAGAAAAGGGTGGTGGTTCAAGATGTGGTTTAAACACAGAGTTTTCCAGGTGGAGGACAATGAACAAGTGTCTGGGCAGCTCCCGTCCGTCCTGCTGGAAGAGGTCACAGCATAAAGCAGGTGCCTCACAAGTTCTCCTAGGAGCTTGCCCCACCTCTGAGGAGACATGGCAAGGCTGAGGAACATGACAGCCCTGGACTGTGCAAACAGCCCAACATCAAGGCCTTGGCAGCGGCCTGCAGGGATAGCCAGGACTGGGAGGACCCGCACAGCAGGCCACCATGTTCCAGTGAGTTGTTCACTGTTTGCTCATCTGGTGTACACCACTGGGAGAAGGAGATCAATGTATATCCTACTCTATCAACTGCTGCTTGCTCCTGCATCACTTGCACTGGCTGGATTGTGACACAGTTCAAGGATACGTGACCATTTTCTTCTACAGGACTTGAGTGCTTAAGACTTATTATTTCCTTTGAGACCAGGGCTAGCTAGACTTTGGCCAGCAGAGAGCCCCAGAGGATCTGTCTCACCTTAGTAAGAGAGGATCTTATGTGGGAAAGAAGAGGATCTTGCTGACCTGGACTCTGACAAGTCCTTGACATCCTACATGGAAAACAGAGAGTTTATGTGGGAAAGAGGATCTTGCTGACCTAGACTCTGACACGTCCTTGACATCCTACATGGAAAACAGAGAGTGAAGGGCTGGAGGAGTTAGGAGAGAGAAGTACAGGAAAAGCAGGGTGAAACATGGACACAAGGCTCTGGCAAATAGAAAAGGATACCTAGGGCTTAAGACTCAAACTTTAGAAACTTCTGGGCCTCTGCTAAAAGTTTGCCTGTGCCATGGGTACACAACACAGCAATGGGTGCACAGGCACGTAGCTCTCCATGCGGTTGCAGAGAGCCTTTGACATGAAACACCACCAGCAGCATGCAGGCAAAGAGCTGGCAGCCCTGCTAATGGTGCCCAAATGCCCCCCAATCTGCCCCCACCCCCCTGAGGTTCACCAGCTCCAGTCCTCCCCTCCTTATTTACCCTTTGCCTCGCTACAGGTGGTGGAATCCCTTGGCAGGAGATAGCCCCTGATGGTTCCTTTCCTTGTCATTTGCATCCATAGGGTTTCTTCCTAGGCAAGGACATTCTTCTACCAGCCTGTATTTGCACGGGACATGGAGAACAAACTAATGGCCAACTCTGTGTGTGTTAAGAAACACCCTGAAACCAGGAGAGAAACAAGCAGCACTAGGAATCATGTTTTAATAAGTCACAAGAAGAAAATAGCTTGTGCAAGGTGTGAAAGAGCTGTATGAGCAGGCTGAGGGGACCTAGGAAGGCCACCAAAGGAAAAAAAAACCTACTCACTAATATGCACATGTAAATTTTTCACAACGAGGTGGAAACATCAGAAATAACAATATCAGCATCTGCCTGAGGACAGTTGCTACCTTCTTACAACTTTTTTTTTTTCTTTTCTTTTTTTTTTTTTTTTGCATCTGGTTCCATTTATGACTCATACTTCCCAAACAAGCCATATGTTGCTGCAGAAGGCCTTTAACTTTGCTTGATTCGCATTGAGCTGTATTCCTGGCTGCCAGCCAAGTGAATGCAATAAAACCACTTTTTCCATCAAAAAATAAAAATGAAATCCCATTTGCAGTAGAGATTTAATTAGCAGCCAGTAAGTCATTTTGGTGTTGAAAGCATGCACACTCATGTTTTGTTATAGCCTGATTTGCACCTTCAAACTCCATTGTAGCATTTTATTCGTTATAATACAGAAAGGTTTCCTCTTCCCCCCCCCCCCCCCCC
>NW_015090813.1:1931466-1952778 GCF_001431845.1 Calidris pugnax
CCTTCATTTCACTGCAGATCCTGTAGCATTTGAATGATGGTAAATTTTTTGAAAATTTTACACCCTCAGAGTTCTGCTCTTTGGATGTCACATTTTGCATCACCTATTTAGAACATTGTGACATTGATGATTTTAACACCCCGAACACCGAGCTGACAACAGTAATTTCTGCTGAAATAGGCAGTCTATCAAGAAACTTGTGTATAAAATCAGGAGCTGGCATCTCATTAAAGCCCGCAGAATACAGATGACTAAATCATCGCCGCTGCTGATGTTTCTAAAACTAACAGGCCAAGGGGGGAGACGGTGGGGGGAGAGGGGGAGAATCTGTCCTACCTATTTTGAACAGTCAGAGACTTTCTCCAACTTTCTTTTTCTATTCTTTTCTATTCTTCACTGCCCTTTTTTTCTTTTTTTTTTTTTTTAATGAAATTCTCAGGTAACGCGCATTGTGACAATAGGTTTTTGGCTCCTGTCTCCTACTCCCCCGGGGGGAGGGGTAGCGTTTGACACTGTTGGCATTATCTCGAATACCTTAATTTTAAGAAAAACAGCAAACCGAACCGTTGGAGGGTTTAGCTTGTCCCCTTTCCTGGAAAATCAGGCTGCAGGAGCCAGGAAACTTTGCGAGCTCCAGCGCACAGAATTTCCAAGTACTTTCCGGGAGCTCGCGGGGCACTGACCGGCCAGACCAGCCTGGAACCATGGTGTCCCCAAGGAAGGGCCACCCCGGAGCCCCCCGCCAGCCCCACTGCCCTGCCAGGCTGAACCCCCCCCCCCCAGGGCCAGCTCTGCCCCACCAGTGGCTTTCCTGGCACCGGCCGTGGCAGCTGGAGAGAGAGCCCAGCCAAAGTTTAGGCTGTTTAAAAGCGGCGTTAACTCTCACTTGGATTTCTGCATGGAAATCCACACGGGTTAGCGCAGGGCAAGGCTCTAGACGGTGGCTGATCCTTTGCTCTCCCAGCCTGGCAGGGATCCAGCCCTGCAGGGAGCTGGCAAAAAAAACACTTCATGGGATCCCACAGCGCAGGGGGCAACACCACGGGGGTGTTATTCCCCTCAGCTTCTTCCCCCTGGCTTGTATTAATTGATGGAGCAGGCAGCGGGGCTGAGCTTTCTCTATCACCCTTCACCCCCCCGACCCTGAGAGATCAGCTGGATCTGAACCCCTTCTGCTCGCAGTAGGACCAGAGGAAATACAGATGGAAAAAACTATTAGACTATTGAGCTCATCTTCTGCCAGAGAAAGGCTGCTCCCCGCAGCACACCATGCCTTTGCCTTCTTTCTTTTGTTGTCTTTTTTTTTTTTTTTTTCCAAAGTTAAAGTCCCCCCCTCTCTACTGAATGTCCAAAGAAAACTTCTGAAAGATTTAAGATGAGTCCAAGATGTCTCTCTGTATGCCAGTCCCATGAGTTAAAATGTCATCTAGAAATATGAAGCGGAGAGGAAAAACTTTGTCACAAAACTGGTCAAAGGCTCCGCTTTATCATTTGCATTTTTCCTGGCAGTAAAAAGGAACAGGCTATTTCAGCCATGAATGTTTGCTCATTGTTTCATTCATTTGGTTTTTTTGTCCTTCTTTCTTTCTGGCTAAATATGGATGTTGTGGAGGCAAGAATGATTGTGAGAAATAACAAATGGAAGTGAAGTGCCAGACGTCATTAAGTTAGTCATTAAGAAGTTTTTAAGGGCCAGATTTTCACATGTGCCCAGAGTCCAGCAGTTTCTGCCGAAAACAAGTGCTCAGCACTTTTGAAAACTGACCTCTTCATCTAAGTGCCTGAGTCAGAGAGCCCAGCTCTTCAGAAAACCTGGCTTTTGATATAGTCACCCTTTTGCAACAGCCCTTTGGAGATGATGAATGTGTATCTACTTGGGAAGAATAAGCACAATGGTCCTCCCCCAAACCTTCATTTGCCTTGCAGATTGCACAACACCGCTGTCTACAGAGGGCCAACACTAATATGCCCAGAGGATTCAGGGCATTTACACCAGCACTGAGGACATTCAGGGACCTGCTCCTTCCACAGCCTGGAGCTGCCCCCCAGGTCCCCCTTGCCCTGGCAGAGTGTGGCTGAACCAGGCAAAGACCTTCACTTCTCTAGGAGCAGATGGGAAGGCAAGAAGTTGAAAGGGCAAAATGCCAAGTACTCTTGACATCCCTGCAACTTTAGCAGCGAGATTTCTCATCACCTCATGGAAACAAGCCTTCAGAGACTGCATCTCCTGCTGTTAAAATGAATGTGGAAACTCCATTAGTTTCTATGGCGTGGTGTCAGCCTCTTCTTATATTCTGGCAGGGGAGAGAGAAAGGAAATGCTGTTCTCCAGTACGGAGCTGGATCTGCCTCCACTGGCTTTCTCCACCTTGCTGGGTGTTCATGGGGCCGTGTCGCCATGCATATTCATCCGGGCTGCTTTGCTTAGCAATACTCCTGTCAGTTAGGAGGTGTCACTCATCAGGAAAGAATGTGAAAAGGCAGTTTATGTGGTAATATTGTTTTTGTTTTTGATTAAGCCTGCTGCTGATCAAGCTCCCCTTGTCGTGTCAGCTACAGAATGAATATTCATACAATGCAGAGAAGCAGGGAAACTCACTAGAGCAGAAATTTTTACTGGTTTTCAAACCTGTTGTTTTCTTCTACCACTGCTCCCATCAGCCTGCAGTCCAGCCTGCAAGCAGCCAAGATCTTGCAGGCTATTTGTATGCTTGACCAGACCTCGGAGGTGTCAGGCTCCCCGAGTGCCTTGGCTGCTCTACAGCAGAGGTGCACTGGCACCACTGGAGATGGTTTGATGTGCCTTGGCCTGAGGAGCTTGCCTGTAGGAGATGATTTTACAACAAACAACAAGGCACAGCGTCATAGGAGGCCATCCCCGCTGCTTAAAGCTGCAGGAAAAGTGACACTGAGGCACCACATGCAGCCATTTACCAGCACGGAGAGCCAGCAGTTGCTGAATGCCAGTTCAATCCTTCATGGGGATTCCACCGGCTCGTGGTCCTTGAAGGGGTCTGCTCCCAAGGATGAGTTAAGTCCAGCTCTGCCTCCACAGTGGTCCAGTTCAAGATCACAGAATCATAGAATGGTTAGAGTTGGAAGGGACCTTAAAGATCATCCAGTTCCAACCGCCCTGCCATGGGCAGGGACACCTCCCACCAGCCCAGGTTGCTCCAAGCCCCATCCAGCCTGGCCTTGAACCCCTCCAGGGATGGGGCAGCCACAGCTTCTCTGGGCAACCTCTTCCAGTGTCTCACCACCCTCACAGGAAAGAATTTCTTCCTAAAATTTTATCTAAATCTCCCCTCTTTCATTGCCTCTCCAGGTCTCCTGTAGGCTTCCTTCAGATATGGGAAGGCTGTTATGAGGTCTCCCCGGAGCCTTCTCTTCTCCAGGCTGAACAACCCCAGTTCTCTCAGCCTGTCTTCATAGGAGAGGTGCTCCATCCCTCTGATCATCTTTGTGGCCCTCTGCTGGACCCGTTCCAACAGATTATGTTGTATAAAAAAGATAGAGATGATTTTTCTTTTGCTTAAATTCAACCACACGCCTAATAAACCCCTGTGCACATGAACCATATGTACAGGGCACCTCTATGCTCACCAATTAAAGAAACTCTTCAAAAGAGTTTTCCTCACCAGGCACAATCATTTGGAAAAGACTTAAGTACACAAAACAAACCAGCTTATTATAGCTCTTGTAGGCATCACATGGGGCAAAAGCCAAGTGTTCCACAGTGAAAGCTGTTTCCTGTGTTCCCGGTGCCATCCGTGGTGTGGCATCCAGTTGAAAGCAGGCGTATTAAAGATAGCACAGCCACACGTGACAGATGTAGCATATGCAAAGCCCCCAAGAATATTTGCAGAACAAGTCAAACCATCCAGCACTTTCGTCTTAAATTGAGCCTACAGTAAGCATATGTTCAGGGGCTGTGTTTAATGTATGTAATCTGTGTATGAGAAAAGGGCACGGGGACATCGTCACTGTAATAAACTCAATTAGTACACAGACTGCTGATTTTTTCATGCAGGCAATTTAATGGGAAAAAAAAAAACCTTCAAAATAGTGGCTAGACTAAAATACATGATGTGCTGTGCAGGTTTTGCATTGAATATCCTGGATTTACTTTAAGGACATTCTTTAGAGAATATTGATTGGGATTTTCAGGGGTGGCTAAATGACTTAAAAGGATAACTCCCATTGACTTGTTCCACTGTGCAATGGAATAGATCAATAAGGCTTGGTCTCCTTGAGCTATTTAGGGCAAAACCCAATAAAAGATTCTGGCGTTGCAGCACCTAACTTTTGGGGCTTGGTCCTCACTCGGAAGCCCAGAACTGTACATTTGTCATCCGTCCCTCCCCTCCATTGGACATGGAGAAGTCAATCACCTCAGAAAGGGGCTAGGTAGGGACCATGTTTAAAACCATGCTCTCCAAGCTGTCCAGAAAGCTGCAGGCCCAGAACTGCTTGAGCTCAGTCCCTGTCATTCAAAGTCTTTGTCACACCACTCTACTCACTGGTCTTCCAACTAGCTCTCTCCCTACTGAGCAGGCCACATCCAAACAGCTTTTCTTCTTAGGGACAATAGGCTACAAGCATGGTGATCCAATGAGTCATGAATTTTTTGCTTCATAATAGCAGAACTTCAGCAGGAAAGAAAAGGCTCTTCTGCTCCTCATGGGGTACTTATGGCATTCTCCTAGGAGACTGGAGATGTTGTTTTAGCCAGTTTCAACACAGATTTGGGGTTCTTTTTAGATACCCAGGGAGGGGGACCAAGTCTTTAGGCTAACCTGTAGAGGTGGTGAAAGCACTTGCCAGAAGTATAATTCAACAAGGAGCCCCATTTCATCATATGTCAAGTATTTTCAAAGACCTGCTCAGTAGGGCAGGTCCCTTGGAGGATTTAGGCTGAGAAAATATGTAGTTTCTGGTGTCTGGGTCAGTTTGGGAGAGGAAGGGGCACAAAGCATTTCTGTGGAGACAAGTTCAGCTCATGCCCAAAAGCAGGAAACAGCCTCAAAGAAGGAGGCACCTTGCAAGTCTGGGGTTAAGCAGGAGCTGGCTGCAGCATTCCTGGATGGAAATTTTCGTACTCGAGTCGCTTGACTCCATTTGGGCCTGCGATAGCTAATGATGTCCTTTATTGGTGCTAATTCTTACCCACTGCTGGCAACGTGTGCTGCAGTGGGGAAGTCCACATAAAGGTATTTAACATGCGATGGAGTAACTAGCCTGAGTCGGAATCTAAAGCTTCGTAAAAGGATTGTGCAGGCAGCTCGATGAGACCAATATGCTCTCTCTGCTTTGCTGACGCAAATAAATCCTGAAGTGACTCTGGTGACAGTATTCTGTGAGAAGGGAATAAAGAGAGCTTGCCAGAGCATCTGTATTTCCCTTGTGCTTTACAGAAAAGACATATGGATCTTCATAGAAAATTATAACCTCCTTGAACAATGTAATAGGTAATTATATTCCTGACTTAGAAATTCTATGGCATACTGAATATAAAAATCCTCACTCGGTTCTGCAGTTTTCTTGAGTGCCCTGTCAAATCTCTTCTTTTCATCCCTTTTAAAAGTACATAACTTTTACCTCAGAGACCGCTGAGTTACTTTTCTTGTCCCATTATAGAATCATAGAATCAGAATGGCTAGAGTTGGAAGGCACCTTAAAGATCATCGAGTTCCAACCCCCCTGCCATGGGCAGGGACACCTCCCACCAGACCAGGTTGCTCAAAGCCCCATCCAGCCTGGCCTTGAACCCCTCCAGGGATGGGGCAGCCACAGCTTCTCTGGGCAACCTGTTCCAGTGTCTCATCACCCTCACAGGAAAGAATAAGAAATCCTTATTTCTAATCTCTAATCTAAAACTCCCCTCTTTCAGTTTAAAACCATTACCCCCCATCCTGTTGCTCCACTCCCTCATAAAGAGTCCTTTCCCAGCTCTCCTGTAGCCCCTTTAGGTATTGGAAGGCTGCTAGAAGGTCTCCCCAGAGCCTTCTCTTCTCCAGGCTGAACAACCCCAGCTCTCTCAGCCACTTCTAGGAGACATGCTCTATCCCTCTGATCATCTTTGTGGCCTTCTGCTGGACCCAATACTCCAGGTGAGGTCTCACCAGAGCAGAGTGGAGGGGTAAAATCACCTCCCATGACCTGCTGACCATTAGATCTACATGCCCCCACCGCACCAGGTTATTTTGGAGGAACCCCCTCCCCACCACCTTCAGAGGGGCTGTCAGCACACACAAGTGCCACCAAGCCTTGCCCAGAGACCAACACCACTGACCAGGAGCCGTGTACCTTCCTTCCCCACAGCCCTGAGCCCGAGCCCAGAGGGGACAAGGCAGCCCCACACTTCCCTCACCACTGAGGGCTGGGAGTGGGCTGCACCAGGGAGAGAGCAGGCAAAATGCTCATGAAATTATCTGTCCCCTGGTCCTGGTTTGCTCTACCCGCTCTGTTCATTCCAAAAATTGCTCAATGCCTGGGAAAACCTTGTAGGCCGTGTTTGCCTTCCTCCTCCCTGCCCCTTCCAAAGTGTGAAAAAGGGTCATCATTGATGCCTAGGCCTTGTGTGAAGGTGTTATTTTCAAAGCACCCTGTAAACATTAACTTATTAAGAAAATACAATCAAGATTATAAATAGCTGGAACCTCTTTAGGGTTGCTCCATTGTAACCCAAAAATATCACATGTAATTTCAGTGATACTTGCTCAATGATTATAAAAATAAAAAAAAAATATGCCCCAAGGCTGAAAAGGTGGATGGTAAATTGCAGCTGCAAATTAATTAAAATAATCAAACAAGCCAGAGGTAACTCCCACAGCAAGGTGGTTGCTTATAAAGACAATGTTAATGGAGCATTTACCATTGGGGGTTGCCTGGTTCCCTTTTAATAAAATATCTGTGATTACCTGATTAGCAGAGCATTTTGTTCTCAATACAGCCATGCAGCCAAGGAGGAGAAAAGATAGGCTTTTATCAGACAAGGCTTGTTTATTTAAAATGTGTAATTGACTTCTCCTTTTTTTTATGGAAGCATGATCCAACAAGCTGCTCACCTCCAACTACACATACTGCTTCTCCTCTCGCCAGTCTGAGATGAGCCAGTTTTCTGGCAGGCGCTTATCTTGGCAAAGTTACCAAAATGATCTGGAATAAACTGCAGGAACGCTGCAATGGATACGAGAAACTAACCTTTAATGGTCAGAAGCGGTCACCGTCCATTATGATATTACCCGAGTCACAGGCCATCGTGCTAGAACGGCAACGACAACGTACCAGCTGTGGTTCTGCCCCCACACGGTGTTACTGGAGGAATAAACTGGTTAGGTTTGATAATATCTGAGGGGGTCAAAATACAATCCCCATTTTTCACTGCCGCTCACGTTCTTAAGGGCACTCCTCGTGCAGGAAAGCAGCGCTTGGCAATAAAAGGCTCTGACAATCTACTGGAACACCAGTAAACTTGGAAAATTCAAAGAACACATGAAAACTAGACACCTCATGCATGTAACTGTATATTTATTTCTTTTTAAAGAACACTCCTTAAATGTATTGTAAGTCAATATACAAACTTGGTTTCACAGATTTATAATCCACTAAATAGCACAAAATATAATCCAGGTCGTTGGTTTCTTTCATCTGTGTGTGTGTGTGTGTGTGTATTTGTGTGTGTGTGCGCACACACGCATGCTGCTGGTGGCAGTGGCAACCCACCACACGTGTTCAAACACAAGCCCGGGCTCCTCCTGACTTTCCTCTGGAGCAAGCCTCAGCCAGATGGAGACCCTGTTCTGGAAGACTGTGACTTTCTCACCCATGAATCCTGCTCCTTGAAAAGGCTGGGGTGGTGGTGGTCTCTGCCTCCCCACACGGTCCTTCCCTGAAGCTGACCCTGAAGCTCCTCCACCATCCTCCCCTGAAGTTGACTCTGAAGCTCCTCCATCATACTCCCCTGAAGTTGACCCTGAAGCTCCTCCATCATCCTCCCCTGAAGTTGACCCTGAAGCTCCTCCATCATCCTCCCCTGAAGTTGACCCTGAAGCTCCTCCACCATCCTCCCCTGAAGTTGACTCTGAAGCTCCTCCATCATCCTCCCCTGAAGCTGACCCGGGTACCGCAGTGGAGAGTGACCAGCCATGGTGTTCAAGTGCAAGGAAACACCTTTTTTGACCTGCTCCAAACACCTCTCTGACACTCCGGGGCACCCCTGCGTGACACCTATGCCCAATGGTCAACCCTCACCAGCAGGGGACTGCCGGGGCTCGGTGGGGTGAGCCAGCGGGCCGGCCCCTCGCCCAGCCCCGTGCGGCCATAGGGGCCTGGCCACCCTGCTGCTGGTGGCCGGACTCTGCCTGCTGGTGGCCAGCAGTGCCCCGGCTCCGTGCCCGGTGGCACAGCAAACCTGGCCTGTCCCACTGAGTGACACAGACGGCACCAGTGATGCACCTGCACATATTTACATGGGGTGGAATGTATTCCCATCGCTTTTTAAAGGAGTTTATAGATCAACATGTTCACATAAGACCAAATACTTTTAATATATTTATAACTGTTTTATAAAGCTTTGAAAAAACTCACAATAGCACATTGTTTTACTTTAATGCTTTACGGTACTATCAGTTTAAAATCACAATCAGCACTTAAGTTATAGTCAATCCGGCAAACAAGAGACAAAAAAAAAATTACAAGAGTTAAGAACTGACTGATACATCCTTTATCTTTTCTTTTTAACTAATGCATAAGTGCAGAATAAGATAAGATACTCTAGTTTAAATATCTTGTTTTACAATATACATTTTGTTCTAATTACGCAACAGTAAATCCCATGCTTCACATAGAAAAGCAATCCACAACATTAAGAAAAAAATTTACAATTTATGAAACAAAGTAAATAAATATTAGTATTACAGAATCAGAGCTGTACATAAAAGCTGTTCAGTTTTAATCATATAAAAATATGTTTTAGTGCAACCTCACATATATTGATGCTGTTTTGCTTTACATCATTTAGATCCAAGTGTCCAAAAAAGGAAAGAAATTACATTTATTACAAAGCAGATACACAAATTCTAAAATATGTACAAATTACTGCTAAAAAAATGCTTATAAGAATATAAGCAAAGTAAAGAAAAGGCACAAACATCTGTACAATTTAAAAGTACCAGACCCAATAAGAATTTCAAATTTAGTTTTGGTCAGGCTCAAGATGACTTGTTATTTTATCTAATTCTTTTGATATAACAAAAGTATATATAATAGCAAACTACTGTAACTTAGAACAGGCATGCTGTAAAGTTGAATACTTCTATCTCTAGAAAAAAAAAAAAAAAAAAAAAAAAAAAAAAAAAGGGGGGGGAAAAAATTTTTTTTTTTTTTTTCAACATTTTTTTCTGTTTATTGTTCTAGGCAAATAGCTGAGCTAAGAATACAGTAGGATAGTTCAAAAAAAAAAAAAAAAAAAAAAAAAAAAAGAAAAGGTGGGGTAAAATGTATGGGTGAAAGTCTCCATGCATCTCAGATCAATGTGGCTTGCTCTTCTCGGATGACGGATCTTTTCTTTCCTGTGTGCTTGATGGGGGCTCGCTCCTGCTGTGAAAGCCCAACTGCCGGACGTCCACAAAGCTCTTGCTGTAAAAGGTGGGATGGGCTAACGCAGTCTGTGATGTACCAAAACTGTCCTGTTCACCACCGTGCAAGTCAGGATGGGTGGCTGAGGCACAGGTCTGGCCCGGCTCAGATCCACTAAAGTGTTTAATGCTAAAATGTGCACTTTCTAAAGGTTTCTGGGGAGGCTCGGAGGGCCTCTGCAGCTGCTCCGCCCCGTGCAGAACGGCTTCTTCTGTGGCGATTCGCAGAGAGGCTATGGCTTTTGTACAAGTCTGTATGTTCTCCTCCTGCTCCCTCTCGGTCGCTACCACGCTCTCCTCCGACGTGCTCTGCGCCAGCAGCAGCAGCGGAGAGGACGGGGCGCTGGGGGGAGCGGCGGGGTGCAAGCTGTGCGGAGAGGTACGCTTCTCGTGGTGCTTGGAGACGCCGTACGGTTCTTTCGTAAGGATTTCCCCCGTCCCTCTTGGCTTCTCCTCGGAGCCCTCCCTCTGCAGGGCCAGAGCGGACGGAGGATGTAAACCTGAAAGGGCCACCGGTACTGAATGGACCATCTGGATCCCCCCGATGGGCATCATGGGGATGGGCGCTCGGATCTGCTGCTGGGAGTGTAGGGGAAGGTGGCTGAAGACGTAGTCGCTCGGACCTTCGGGGAACGGGCTAGACCCACGGTGCTCCACACCTCCTTTTTCTCCATATACGTTGAAGTAAGGCCCCTGAGACAACCCCCTTCTCTGTAACCAGAAGAAAAAAAGAGACACAAAAAGAAACGTCAGCGCTGCTACTAGCGAAATTCTTGCCCGGCTGCCAAACCACCTATCTGTTTTCCTGTCTAACACAACCTCCCGTTCCGCGCAGCACCTTTCACGCAGATGGATCCCAAAGCATTTGGAAAACTCCGCTAATTGCTTCTCCAAACAACATGGGAGGTTTTGCTTAGCTCAGCCCTACAGGGCTCATGCCTCTGAGGTGAAAGGCAGCAGCCAGTTGAGAGTGTTCAGCAACACAATGCAGCAATTTAGGTCAGGAAGTGAAGAGTATTATATTCAACTGAAACTGCGGAGAGAATTTGGGGTAGAGTTTCATTCCCCAGGAGAAATTTGGCCAGGAGATCCCTCTTGCCCTCTCTTTTGGCGAACTGTGCAATCTGTGCTGGTATTGGCACTCCACGCTGGGTATCAAGACTTTGCTGAAAGCTCCTGCTCTGGAGCCCCAGAGAAGGCACTTGCTCCTCCTACCCTCCACCACGAGCTTTACCCAACCCTTGATGAAAGGGGACGGGTATTTCCATGGAAGTTCAAGTGCCTCCGTGCAATGAAAACCCAAATTTTTATAGTCATTAAGACAATGGAGCATCACTTTGGCCTATCTGAAGTGTACACAATAAATAATAACAAAAGCACAGGCATTAGCTGTGAGTGAAAGTGATGATTCTGTCACGGGGAGGCTCACCCACTCATAATGGGATTGAGAAGAATGGGGGATTTTGTAACGGCTAATAAAAACCAATCTCGCAATATTGACATTTTCAGTGCCTTCCCATTAGCTCCTGCCTTGGAAGAATGAATAGCTCCATCTCCACTCAGTATTAAATATGCCCCGGGCTTTTGGGTTTCTCTTTTTTTCATTCTTAACTTTCAAAATTTGTTTTCCATCTGATGATTAAGTATCATTTATTGCTGACCAGAGGAATAACGATGACAGAAGCGCAGGATGACATTTTCATAATTGTGTGTGGGATTTGGCCACACAACTCTCGGGGACTCCCACAGGAAATTAAATGAACAAAAATGTTCATCTCGGCTCTGCAAATTGACCAAACACCTATCAATTGCCCCAGAGCTGTAGTGCTACCGCAAGCCTTGGTGTGGCAGCCCGAGGGCTGCGCTCTGAAATGCCAATGCATTAAAGAGGCAGCACTTCACTGCTGGGAAATCCTAGCTCTCAAGGCATTAAGCAACCTCTTGATCCCATCCCAGAGAACTGGTTTAGGGGGCAATTAAAGATTCAGTTTCTGTGCTACCCAGGGGCTCAATCTCACTGTGCTCAGATGCTTTGTCCTGTTCGATATAAATCAACGCCGAGACAGGAAGGGTGACCCATAATCATCAGACTCAAACTTAAGAGATGTTATTATTCAGTGACTTATCTATGTTGGGAATTTTCCTATTCAGAAAGTGAGACACGAGTCTCATAAAAGAGAAACTGTCATAAGAAAGCACAGTGACAGCACGTTACACCGCTGAATGGGGAAAAAATTACAGAATAAATTGCAGTTGCCAAGCCACAAGACACAGTTCACCTATCCTGTCAGTCCTTCCTATCGCTAACCTCACCTCTGCACAGCTGCTTGCCCCCCTTTTTTTTTCCATCTTTGGTCTGTCAACCCGTTTCTCAGTCATACTCTCCTCTTGGCTGTTTCCTAAGCCATGACATTTATCACTATTGCATCTGATGTGAACTTGGGCTAAGGGAAATAGAGCAAAAGCAACCAAAAAAAAAGGAGTAAAAACCAAAAAAAAAAAGGAGTAAAACTCATCGAAGACCAAACCTAGTCACACACAAACCTCTAATTGAGAAAGACATGGGTTTCATGTTGTACCCTGCCACAGTTTCCAAAGGGAATAGAGCAGCAGTCTGTCCTTGTCGGATAGAGGTGGATAACATGATAGAAACTGCTACATGCTTCCAGATCAGCACTATCATCCAATATATGTCTCATGTGCATAATTTTTACATAGACAGTGACAGCGTGTGCATGTCCACTGGATGCCTTCCAAGCCTGGGTGAGCGCATATCGGATTATCTTCCTCTAGCTCTGGCAGATAAGTTTGGAAACAGCCAACATAAGTGGTTCCAGGCATTAAAAATTGTTCATACCTCTTTCCCTGATTTTATTTCCTTTACCAATACCTAGTGGTTTCATATCTACAGGCAGACACATGTATGCACACTCACGGGGAAAGACTGAATATTAGAAGAGCTGTGTTAACAAACACCATGAAAATCCAAATACTTTACTCTGTTGACAGAGCAAGTATTGTATTCCACCACCGAGCACCATGCAGAAAAGTCACAGTATGTTGTTGCAGTGCAGTCAGAATGGGTTCCTGCCAGTGCAGTGAGATGAGCTCCCCTCCTTGCCAGGTGCTGGGAATCCAGTTAATTTCCTATTAATTCTCATTTGTTGCAGTTTAGCATATTTATCTCCAGCTCCAGGTGATATTTCCCAAGCAATAATATTCTGAAGGAGCTTCTCACAAAACTCTATGGCCCGGTGATAAAGCCGGACCGCCACACCACACCCCTGAGCAAAGCCATATCCAGCTTCACAGGTCCCCCAGAATGTCTCAGGGATGAGATAGGGTTTACCCTGTGTCTGGAACATCACCCAAAATGGGCTGGGAGGGATTAAGAGGAAGATCTCATTTCAAAGCCAAGCACCCTTCACAGACATCCTCCTGACAGCCTCAGACCGCAGATCTCAAAAAGATGGCGGGTGGGAAACAAAGTAAAGTACTTGAGGCTTTTTAAAGTTAAAAACCAGAAAGTGTTGAACTCTAGTGTGAAATTCAATAGCAGAGCTTATTACTGATGTGCTTTCTAAAAGACATGATGCTTAATAAAATAATAAAATAAATCTGGGTGCACTTCAGTTTCAGGATCCACTCGACTTGGGGTCCTGCTGAGAACGCACCACAGCAGCCCCCAAAGCACCAGTGGTGTATTGGGGAAACTATTTACAGTCTACCTGGACTTCAAAAGTTTTATGCTGGCTTTCTGTACAGCAATGCATTTCACTCAAGATGATAAAGTACTGAGTGCTTGGGAAGGGATTCAATATCCATACGTCTCGGATGATCAAAGGAGTTTAAGTCCTATCGACTTTCAAGTGGGTACAGAGGTGCATAACTCCCTTCGGCCCTTCTGGATATATCAAGACAGGCTTCAGACTTCGAAATGAATGAGAGGTGCAACAAAACAGCAACACAAGCAAAATCCACTACCTCCTACAAGCTAAAACAGTTGTTAGGGTCAAGTTTGTACCACTCACGGCAAGATATATTCATGGTCTCACTGTATCTAGCCCTGGGACTAGGGCTGGTCTCACTATATCTAGCCCTGGAAGAAGAGGAAAAAGTTCTGGGCCACCCCAGGAGGTAGCAGGGTGCAGGAGAAGTGGGGACAGCCAGGAACAGAGTGAAAATCTTGCTCCTGGATCCCACATTCACAGTGTAGGTGAGGTTGTGGGGTTGTGGGGGAAGGTTGCTTTGGACTATGTGGTCTCTTCTTGCTCACTTGGATGCTCACTCACAGTTTAAGTCCACTTGCTGCACTCCCAGTGCACATTTTCTGGTTTAATTTCATCTGAAAACAATCCAGGTCACTTACTCCAAGACCGCTCTGCAATGTGAGTCAAAGCACAATAAATGTGACACCAGAGACATATGCCTGATCCAAACTAAAACGCTAACAGAGATGCACTCAAGGGGCACAAAAGCAGCCTTCCCATCTCTCCTCTTCTCTCAGGACTGGCATAAAACGACTGGGGAGAAGAATCAGAGCCCTTCAATAACAGCATCAGCCTCCTCAGAAAGGACAGAGACCTCTGGTATTCACTGGAGAGAAGATCCCAAATGCATTTAGAGAGCAATGTGCATCTGTCATTAAAGATGGCCATTTGACTTGCCAAAGCCAAATGTGCACCAGCATCAACCAAAGCCTGAGGCTACTTTGGAGAGAGTATCCTGTGGCAAGAGTGTATCCTGTTATTAACTTCCAAAGAAAAAAAAAAAAAAAGGTATGTTCTTCTGTATTTTTGTGCAGTCTACAAAAATAGTTACTTTCCCCATGCTCTCTTCCACTTCCTAAAGAAATAATTTCAATTGCTTTCTATGTGGTGCTTCCAACGCCAGAGCACTTTACAAGCTCTTTGCACAGGACCACCAGAGTGCATGAACATTCAAGGTGGGGGGGAAAGCACAACAGGAAGGGGAACTAGACCAAAGAGACTAGAGCCAACACATCAATTTCAGTGGAGAAGAAAGAAAACTGGCCTCTTGTGGGAAATGCAGGCAGCAGAAGCACAAAACCACTCTTATTCCTACGTGGACTGGCAACGCAATGCAGCTCTGAAAGAGGAAGCAGGATTGTAAACTGGCATCTGCATCACTGATGCAGTTGCTAATCATGTTCTGATTTGCTGGATTTCACTTCTCTGAAAGTGAAAAACAGCCTTTATTCCTTTTTCTTCTCTGACAGCTTTCATTTATAGCAAGTTCAGGTGTTATTTGCCTTCCCACACACTGAGTAAAATAACTTGTGTTTCACCTAAACCCAACTACTGTTTGGCTAAAGTAATGTCTTCCCAAAAGGCATCAAGAGGTGGGGAATTCATCTTTCCTTCCTTGCAGTCATTTTTTGAGATGTGCAATCATCCTCACTTGTCACTTCCTCATTTAAATTTGCCTGGGTTTTTCACTGCCACATGCCTGATCCTACCTCAAAAATAAGATAAGTGTTAAAAGCCCATCTGGCATGGTGGACTTTCCAAAAGAAGGAGCTAAGGGTGTTAAAAGAGCCCTCATAATGTGCTAAACGCCTTGCTCGAAGGTGTGCATAACACACAAGGCAAGCATTACAGCAAGAACTGTCAGATGGCCAAGGGTGACTGCTACATACCCTTTTGCCAGCATCATCACGCATCCAAAATCTCTACTACGGGATGCCAGTGGAAGCGTCTCATGGGGGACATTAGGGACTGGGGGTCCTTGCACAATGTCAGCTGTTAGGGTCTCATAGAATCCTTTCCATTTGATACTAAGGTATCACGACTGTTAAACTGGTTGCTCTCCTTGTGCTTCCTTACTTTGCCAGTAGAACTGTTGGCCAGATTTGGATCCTCTCTCAGCTACGCAGTGATGGCCCCTATGAGGGTGCAGCTGGGTTTCACTAGTTGGTGAACTAGTGGACCAACCACTAGTTGGTTCCTCAAGAACCAGCTTAGTCAGCCACCCCCCTCCACTGCTTCCCCCAACAACTTACCAGGGCATGGGGCCACAATAATCACAACTGTTAAACTGGTTGCTCTCCTTGTGCTTCCTTACTTTGCCAGTAGAACTGTTGGCCAGATTTGGATCCTCTCTCAGCTACGCAGTGATGGCCCCTATGAGGGTGCAGCTGGGTTTCACTAGTTGGTGAACTAGTGGACCAACCACTAGTTGGTTCCTCAAGATCCAACTTAGTCAGCCACCCCCTTCCACTGCTTCCCCCAACAACTTACCAGGGCATGGGGCCACGTCTAAGACATGGGAGAATTACCTGCAATGCTCTCCTACATACATGGCCGCTCACATTGCAGCTTTCCCTTATCCCCCTGAAAAGCTGGGAAGCCACTTTTGGATCTACCAGGCTGGTGGCATCTCGGCTCTGTTCAGTCCATCCCTACTTCAGCCACCTTTGCCCAGCTGCATCCCTCACTCCATTCCCAGGCGCAGGTAGCACATCAGCCTGGCTCCACAGAGAAAGTCACCCCAGAGCTCCGGAAATGCTGATTTTATGAGCTTAGGGTTCAATTCCTCTCCTCTACAGAGAACACAGCGAGGGAAGCATACAAAATAAAAGTAATAAATAAAATAAAAAAGTCCCTTAACTCTAAAGAGCAAATTCATTTGTGAAGGCAGTGCTTTGCAAATGCTAGAGCCTGTCAAAAGTGCCAAATGGGCAGTTTCTGAGAGCTGGTTTACCGAAAGGGAACAGCACAGACAGCAGCTGTGCAAGTTTTGCATATTTCCATTTCCACCCAGACGGTTGCATCCCTGCCGAAACGGCCAGTCGCCATGGCACTTTCTGCAGGGCAGACAGCTGCCCGCTCCTGTCACACCATAGCATCCTTTAAACTCCAGCCACAGGTCCTGATTTCGATGGGCACCCTGCTTTTCTGAGACATTCCATTTATTTTAGCGTTTTTATGCCATTGAACCCTACTTCAGCGATGGGCACCGTACTGCAGTGTGAGGGCCTTAAGCCCTGATCTGGAATGTAAAAGGTTTTACAGTGCAGAAACAAGCCTCACACGCCACCTAAGCTTCCTGGGACATTTTAAAATAATAGAATATATATAAAAAATAACTATAATAAAGACGGGGGCAGTTAATGTAAGCCAGTCTAATTTCATTGAAGTTCATGGAGCTACTCAGGCTTGTACCAAGTGAAGATTTGACCCTTAGGGTGACTCTCCTGCATCTAACTGGGTGGTCCTGCTTTAGCAGGGGAGTTGGACTAGATGATATCTATAGTCCCTTCCAACTCTAAAAATTCAGTGAAATTCAGTGAAACTGAATCAACGTCCCATCTTGGTCCCTGTCTATTCCAAATGTATTTGTTCCAGGACTTGCCGTCAAGGCTCAAAGCTTAGGCCTTCTTCTTCTACAAATCTGTAAAATTTTTTAAAATCCTATGCACAGATTAGGTAAGAACACTGTTTTTTTTGACAACGGGAGTGAAAATATTCTTTCATACTTACTGAATGCCCCACTGGAATAGATTCAGACTGTAAATATTGACCCATGGACAACGCTGGATTATGGTATAAGCCCCTCCGGGGAGATGCTGCTCTAACGGAGGCCATGTATCTCCTCTCTCGCCTGGGAGACAAATCTCTTCGAACAGACGTGTCTTTCCCTGGTGACATGGGTCTCCTGGGCGATAGGTGACGTCTTGGTGACACGTCCCGTCTTGGCGATAACTCTCTCCTCAGCACAGACTCCTTCCGTGGGGAAAGGTGCCTCATGGGTGAAATATCTCTTCGGGGTGACAGATGCCTTCTGGGTGACAAATCCCCTTTTGGCATTAAATACCTCTTTGGTGAGTTATCTCTATAGGGTGAAGAATCGTAGCTGGGTGACGACTGTCGACTGGAAGGTGAGAGGTCCCTTGGAGACGAACTGGGGTCTAACGAAAGCGCGTAATCCTCATCCATGCAACTAGGTATGTCCAACCGGTCTTTATCGGGCTCTGAATCGGTACTCTTGCTCTGGAAAAACCTCTGATATTCTGTCATCTGTGTGTCTTCACAGGAGTCGCTCGATGTTATAAGCTGAGTAACCTGAATGCTAGGTAAGGTGACCAAGTAACTGATGAGGGAGGAGTGTCCCACGGAAAGGGAGCCTTCAGGGGAAGCCCCCTGTGATGCCCCAGCCGAGTTCACCGACAGGGAGGAGAACCGAGGGGGCTGCGGGCTGGTGCTTCTTGATCTGGTTTTTGGTGTCGAGTCTCCCTGAGTATCATCAAAATCATCCTCATCCTCATCGTCGTCGTCGTTATCGTCGCCATCCTCACCGTCCGACTCCTCCGCGTCAGAAAACTGGTGCTCTGCTGACAGGCCTGCCAAGTTGCTGCTCTTCTCTGCCTCCTGCTGCATGTCCTCCATGTTTTCTGAAACAGCCATGGCAAGTCAAAATAGTGAGCCAAAATCCCACCTCTTAACGCCTTCCACCACGTTCGTTCCCCACCCAGCACACCATTGCCCATCAATGGATGCTCTTCATCTGGGATGGCTGCGTAAGGCCATTCTTCACAGCCTCAAACAGCAATTTTTCATAGTAATACCTTAAAGTTCTATCCTTGAAAGGAAGTATAAAAAGCAAATCCACCCCACCTTGCAATTTCGCTAAACGTTGCCATCTCTCACATCTAAATGGAAAAGATGGGGAACTTTGTATGAGACAGGGGACAACAGGTCATTCTTTTATTTCTAGCTCCTCCCCATGAATCTTAATAAAAAATGTAACTCAGACAAATGGATCGGATTTATTTTTTATACTTCCTGTTTATTAAAAAAGATGCCTCTTAATTAAAAAATGCCCCAAATACTCTTAATACATTTTCCCATGCCAGCCACTGTGCTAAAGTGCAATGAGTCATTTGCATACTCCAGAGGCCATTCCAACTAAATTAAATCATTCTGGCATACCTGCTTCTTCTGTTTCAGCATCATCTACGGATGTCATTGATACTCCAAGCTCCAGGCATTTTTTCATGTGTGCTTTAGACTTCATATGTTTTGTCAGATTTCCTATGGATCAGAGATTAATCTAATTAACGGACAACAGCAAAGATCACTCTCCAAGTCAGGTTTTGGTGTACCTTAAATCCATTATCCTGCAGATGGGGGTTTTAGTTTTAAGAAAACCAGAACAGACAGGGCTGACTCATCCAGCCCATTGCCCTCAGAGCCTGTTTTAATGAGTGGGTTTTTATATCTTCCAAATGAAAAAAAAATATTATTTCAAAAAAAATTAAACCCAGGGCCTGAGAGGTATATAGGCATCTCTCCAATTTTCCACATGACATTTAGGCACCCCAGTGAGCTAAAAAACTCACTTTTGGATATTATCTATCCCTGGGCTCAGTGTTCGTGACATGCACTGACTGCTTGGACATCAAAGTCAGTCCAATGCTCACCAGCCATTCATGGCTCTCACTCCTCGTTTCCCAGCAGTACTTTCAAGCTAAAGGCTCTCCCCTGATCTTCACATGTAGGTTCCAAATGTTCATTGTGTTTCATGCATTTTGAAGCAAAAGTACCCCACCAAAAAAGACATTTATGGGAGACTTCTCTATGCAAGTTTACCACCTAGCTGCAATCTCTGATCTGAAAGGAGATGTACTTGCAGCATTCACCTGGGATGTGGGAAATCCAAGTTCAGCTCCCTGCTTTGGAGTACGGATCTGAACCAGACACAGCAGGGATTTGAAATCAGATCTCCCATTCCCCTGAGGGAGCAAGCTAACACTAGACTATTGACTTTCTGGAGTGCCTGTCTTGGTCTGTTTTTTCACAGATAAGAAAACTGGGTTGAGGCTGGCCCCAAGAGACTTTTTATGGCGAAGAATCTTGAGCACAAAGCATAAGCTGGGGAAATGAGAATATCACTCTAATCCATTAACCACTTCAATCACATTTACTACACCCAACAGGGAAAGCAGAGCACAAGCAAACCCAACCCACTACCAAGACATGGTGCTTCTTAGCTCAAGGAAAGCACTCTGTGAATGTACCTAAGCTGCTTTTGGGAGTCCAACCAGCATCTCCAGATGGTGCCTGTGGCATACGCAACCTGGAGGCAGGAACATCGTACCACTCTGTTGGATAGTGGAGCTGTGCTTAGAAGCTCACAAGCCAGGTTCTTCCTCTGACTTGCAGGGCCATCTAGTTCAAATAATTCCCTTCTCAAAAAGGGAATTTTCTTATTGTGCCTGTGCGCTGCATGACAAGTCTAACCTGGTCACTGATGCCTCTGGATGGCTAAATGCTCGGGGTGTACACTGAAAACCTAAGTACCTCGAAATGTCTGTCCCCTGCTGTTCTCAGCAAAATAGCAACAGAAATGAGGCTGACAACTGCTCATAAGCAGTAATGCACCACTTAAACACTTCTTGTACTTCGAAGGCTTAGTCTCTTCCGTCTCATGCCCTTCTTGTGCAATAGCATACCACCTCCCTCCTCCCTGTTCCTTCTTCTCTGCCAGAAATGCCAGCCTCAGCAAGCAAATTCACATTTCTTTCCATGCCATCTCTTCTGCCTGGAATGTCCTCTCTGAACACAGCTGCAAAACCACAATTCTCCTTCAACTCCCTCCTGAAGACCCATTCCTCCAGCAATGTCAAATGCAAACAATGATCCAAGAACAGCTCACCAGATTGTCTACTGGGACTACAAACGAGCAGCTCCTTGCCTTTGTCTCTACACCCCCATGAAAGTTCTCATCTTAAATTAGGTTGATGGGTCTACTACCATCCATCAGCTATTCCCATCTTTGGCAGAGGCAGAAGTGTTGAAGTCGTGGAAAGTATTACAATTCTCAATCCTCAAAACAGCCATGAAGCTGCACTGGGATCTTGGGAGAAATTTCCTTCAGCTTCCTCTCTCCCCCTTCAAGTAAGTTCAGCGCACTGGGACCAGAATCCATTTCCCTTGTCTGCCAAAGGGGAGCTAAGAAACTGAGAATGTAAGGTTTATTTGGACTGAGCTAGAAAGAAATGCTACAAAAGAAAAGGATTTTTTTTTTTCTTTTAAGGAGATAAGTTGCAATGCAAATCCGAATTCCAAAGAATATCATTATCTGTGGCCTCAGGGTGACAAATGGAAGCTTTTTTCTGTGCTGATAAATACATGTGAACACAAGCTATCAGATCTCTATTCATAATTAATGCCACAGTGGATGGAGTGGCCCATCTGGGAGACATACATTATTTATAAACTTGAAACTGACCCACTGTAAAGCCTGTGAAGGCATGTTTTCCTCAGCAGCTGATGCTCTGCTTCTACATTATGTCATAACAAGTGTACTCTCCTGGTAGCATTTAAGTGTTGCTGCAATTAAAATTTGCACCATGTAACAATTTTGGCAGAAAGTATTATTTCTAAGGGTGGTTCTTATGCTACTACATTTTCTCTGCAGACAGATGGACCAGCCAAGAGCCTACAGCTCTTAATGAAGCTATCCAAGGAGTCTCGGAGTCTCACAAAATCCCTGGATCAATTAAACAGAAGATAAAAACCTCTCTCACGAAGTCCTGTACACATCAACGCAGTAATTTCATTCTCATCAAAATTCTCTCCTTGATTGCAAAGGGTGCTTGGATCCCACACGGCAAAATAGCTCAAGATTTGTTTGGGAAATGGCAAAAGTTC
>NW_015090813.1:1966636-2051750 GCF_001431845.1 Calidris pugnax
GAAGCAGGATTGTAAACTGGCATCTGCATCACTGATGCAGTTGCTAATCATGTTCTGATTTGCTGGATTTCACTTCTCTGAAAGTGAAAAACAGCCTTTATTCCTTTTTCTTCTCTGACAGCTTTCATTTATAGCAAGTTCAGGTGTTATTTGCCTTCCCACACACTGAGTAAAATAACTTGTGTTTCACCTAAACCCAACTACTGTTTGGCTAAAGTAATGTCTTCCCAAAAGGCATCAAGAGGTGGGGAATTCATCTTTCCTTCCTTGCAGTCATTTTTTGAGATGTGCAATCATCCTCACTTGTCACTTCCTCATTTAAATTTGCCTGGGTTTTTCACTGCCACATGCCTGATCCTACCTCAAAAATAAGATAAGTGTTAAAAGCCCATCTGGCATGGTGGACTTTCCAAAAGAAGGAGCTAAGGGTGTTAAAAGAGCCCTCATAATGTGCTAAACGCCTTGCTCGAAGGTGTGCATAACACACAAGGCAAGCATTACAGCAAGAACTGTCAGATGGCCAAGGGTGACTGCTACATACCCTTTTGCCAGCATCATCACGCATCCAAAATCTCTACTACGGGATGCCAGTGGAAGCGTCTCATGGGGGACATTAGGGACTGGGGGTCCTTGCACAATGTCAGCTGTTAGGGTCTCATATAATCACAACTGTTAAACTGGTTGCTCTCCTTGTGCTTCCTTACTTTGCCAGTAGAACTGTTGGCCAGATTTGGATCCTCTCTCAGCTACGCAGTGATGGACCCTATGAGAGTGCAGCAGGGTTTCACTAGTTGGTGAACTAGTGGACCAACCACTAGTTGGTTCCTCAAGAACCAGCTTAGTCAGCCCCCCCCCTCCACTGCTTCCCCCAACAACTTACCAGGGCATGGGGCCACATCTAAGACGTGGGAGAATTACCTGCATTGCTCTCTCCTACATACATGGCTGCTCACACTGCAGCTTTCCCTTATCCCCCTGAAAAGCTGGGAAGCCACTTTTGGATCTACCAGGCTGGTGGCATCTCGGCTCTGTTCAGTCCATCCCTACTTCAGCCACCTTTGCCCAGCTGCATCCCTCACTCCATTCCCAGGCGCAGGTAGCACATCAGCCTGGCTCCACAGAGAAAGTCACCCCAGAGCTCCGGAAATGCTGATTTTATGAGCTTAGGGTTCAATTCCTCTCCTCTACAGAGAAGCATCCAAAAGACTACACAAAGGGCTGAGAAGAATGGCCATGAGGAAGTGGGGAGGAGAGACCAGCTGGGAGGAGGACAGGGATGCAGCAGCCCTGAGGCAGTGGGAGTCTGACACAGCTTGCCCCAGTTGTACCCACACATATGGGCTGACGAGGCAGGCAGTGAGAGGGCAGCAGCAACATCAAACACAGCGAGGGAAGCATACAAAATAAAAGTAATAAATAAAATAAAAAAGTCCCTTAACTCTAAAGAGCAAATTCATTTGTGAAGGCAGTGCTTTGCAAATGCTAGAGCCTGTCAAAAGTGCCAAATGGGCAGTTTCTGAGAGCTGGTTTACCGAAAGGGAACAGCACAGACAGCAGCTGTGCAAGTTTTGCATATTTCCATTTCCACCCAGACGGTTGCTTCCCTGCCGAAACGGCCAGTCGCCATGGCACTTTCTGCAGGGCAGACAGCTGCCCGCTCCTGTCACACCATAGCATCCTTTAAACTCCAGCCACAGGTCCTGATTTCGATGGGCACCCTGCTTTTCTGAGACATTCCATTTATTTTAGCGTTTTTATGCCATTGAACCCTACTTCAGCGATGGGCACCGTACTGCAGTGTGAGGGCCTTAAGCCCTGATCTGGAATGTAAAAGGTTTTACAGTGCAGAAACAAGCCTCACACGCCACCTAAGCTTCCTGGGACATTTTAAAATAATAGAATATATATAAAAAATAACTATAATAAAGACGGGGGCAGTTAATGTAAGCCAGTCTAATTTCATTGAAGTTCATGGAGCTACTCAGGCTTGTACCAAGTGAAGATTTGACCCTTAGGGTGACTCTCCTGCATCTAACTGGGTGGTCCTGCTTTAACAGGGGAGTTGGACTAGATGATCTCTATGGTCCCTTCCAACTCTAAAAATTCAGTGAAATTCAGTGAAACTGAATCAACGTCCCATCTTGGTCCCTGTCTATTCCAAATGTATTTGTTCCAGGACTTGCCGTCAAGGCTCAAAGCTTAGGCCTTCTTCTTCTACAAATCTGTAAAGTTTTTTAAAATCCTATGCACAGATTAGGTAAGAACACTGTTTTTTTTGACAACGGGAGTGAAAATATTCTTTCATACTTACTGAATGCCCCACTGGAATAGATTCAGACTGTAAATATTGACCCATGGACAACGCTGGATTATGGTATAAGCCCCTCCGGGGAGATGCTGCTCTAACGGAGGCCATGTATCTCCTCTCTCGCCTGGGAGACAAATCTCTTCGAACAGACGTGTCTTTCCCTGGTGACATGGGTCTCCTGGGCGATAGGTGACGTCTTGGTGACACGTCCCGTCTTGGCGATAACTCTCTCCTCAGCACAGACTCCTTCCGTGGGGAAAGGTGCCTCATGGGTGAAATATCTCTTCGGGGTGACAGATGCCTTCTGGGTGACAAATCCCCTTTTGGCATTAAATACCTCTTTGGTGAGTTATCTCTATAGGGTGAAGAATCGTAGCTGGGTGACGACTGTCGACTGGAAGGTGAGAGGTCCCTTGGAGACGAACTGGGGTCTAACGAAAGCGCGTAATCCTCATCCATGCAACTAGGTATGTCCAACCGGTCTTTATCGGGCTCTGAATCGGTACTCTTGCTCTGGAAAAACCTCTGATATTCTGTCATCTGTGTGTCTTCACAGGAGTCGCTCGATGTTATAAGCTGAGTAACCTGAATGCTAGGTAAGGTGACCAAGTAACTGATGAGGGAGGAGTGTCCCACGGAAAGGGAGCCTTCAGGGGAAGCCCCCTGTGATGCCCCAGCCGAGTTCACCGACAGGGAGGAGAACCGAGGGGGCTGTGGGCTGGTGCTTCTTGATCTGGTTTTTGGTGTCGAGTCTCCCTGAGTGTCATCAAAATCATCCTCATCCTCATCGTCGTCGTCGTTATCGTCGCCATCCTCACCGTCCGACTCCTCCGCGTCAGAAAACTGGTGCTCTGCTGACAGGCCTGCCAAGTTGCTGCTCTTCTCTGCCTCCTGCTGCATGTCCTCCATGTTTTCTGAAACAGCCATGGCAAGTCAAAATAGTGAGCCAAAATCCCACCTCTTAACGCCTTCCACCACGTTCGTTCCCCACCCAGCACACCATTGCCCATCAATGGATGCTCTTCATCTGGGATGGCTGCGTAAGGCCATTCTTCACAGCCTCAAACAGCAATTTTTCATAGTAATACCTTAAAGTTCTATCCTTGAAAGGAAGTATAAAAAGCAAATCCACCCCACCTTGCAATTTCGCTAAACGTTGCCATCTCTCACATCTAAATGGAAAAGATGGGGAACTTTGTATGAGACAGGGGACAACAGGTCATTCTTTTATTTCTAGCTCCTCCCCATGAATCTTAATAAAAAATGTAACTCAGACAAATGGATCGGATTTATTTTTTATACTTCCTGTTTATTAAAAAAGATGCCTCTTAATTAAAAAATGCCCCAAATACTCTTAATACATTTTCCCATGCCAGCCACTGTGCTAAAGTGCAATGAGTCATTTGCATACTCCAGAGGCCATTCCAACTAAATTAAATCATTCTGGCATACCTGCTTCTTCTGTTTCAGCATCATCTACGGATGTCATTGATACTCCAAGCTCCAGGCATTTTTTCATGTGTGCTTTAGACTTCATATGTTTTGTCAGATTTCCTATGGATCAGAGATTAATCTAATTAACGGACAACAGCAAAGATCACTCTCCAAGTCAGGTTTTGGTGTACCTTAAATCCATTATCCTGCAGATGGGGGTTTTAGTTTTAAGAAAACCAGAACAGACAGGGCTGACTCATCCAGCCCATTGCCCTCAGAGCCTGTTTTAATGAGTGGGTTTTTATATCTTCCAAATGAAAAAAAAATATTATTTCAAAAAAAATTAAACCCAGGGCCTGAGAGGTATATAGGCATCTCTCCAATTTTCCACATGACATTTAGGCACCCCAGTGAGCTAAAAAACTCACTTTTGGATATTATCTATCCCTGGGCTCAGTGTTCGTGACATGCACTGACTGCTTGGACATCAAAGTCAGTCCAATGCTCACCAGCCATTCATGGCTCTCACTCCTCGTTTCCCAGCAGTACTTTCAAGCTAAAGGCTCTCCCCTGATCTTCACATGTAGGTTCCAAATGTTCATTGTGTTTCATGCATTTTGAAGCAAAAGTACCCCACCAAAAAAGACATTTATGGGAGACTTCTCTATGCAAGTTTACCACCTAGCTGCAATCTCTGATCTGAAAGGAGATGTACTTGCAGCATTCACCTGGGATGTGGGAAATCCAAGTTCAGCTCCCTGCTTTGGAGTACGGATCTGAACCAGACACAGCAGGGATTTGAAATCAGATCTCCCATTCCCCTGAGGGAACAAGCTAACACTAGACTATTGACTTTCTGGAGTGCCTGTCTTGGTCTGTTTTTTCACAGATAAGAAAACTGGGTTGAGGCTGGCCCCAAGAGACTTTTTATGGCGAAGAATCTTGAGCACAAAGCATAAGCTGGGGAAATGAGAATATCACTCTAATCCATTAACCACTTCAATCACATTTACTACACCCAACAGGGAAAGCACAGCACAAGCAAACCCAACCCACTACCAAGACATGGTGCTTCTTAGCTCAAGGAAAGCACTCTGTGAATGTACCTATGCTGCTTTTGGGAGTCCAACCAGCATCTCCAGATGGTGCCTGTGGCATACGCAACCTGGAGGCAGGAACATCGTACCACTCTGTTGGATAGTGGAGCTGTGCTTAGAAGCTCACAAGCCAGGCTCCTCCTCTGACTTTTGGGGCCATCTAGTTCAAATAATTCCCTTCTCAAAAAGGGAATTTTCTTATTGTGCCTGTGCGCTGCATGACAAGTCTAACCTGGTCACTGATGCCTCTGGATGGCTAAATGCTCGGGGTGTACACTGAAAACCTAAGTACCTCGAAATGTCTGTCCCCTGCTGTTCTCAGCAAAATAGCAACAGAAATGAGGCTGACAACTGCTCATAAGCAGTAATGCACCACTTAAACACTTCTTGTACTTCGAAGGCTTAGTCTCTTCCGTCTCATGCCCTTCTTGTGCAATAGCATACCACCTCCGTCCTCCCTGTTCCTTCTTCTCTGCCAGAAATGCCAGCCTCAGCAAGCAAATTCACATTTCTTTCCATGCCATCTCTTCTGCCTGGAATGTCCTCTCTGAACACAGCTGCAAAACCACAATTCTCCTTCAACTCCCTCCTGAAGACCCATTCCTCCAGCAATGTCAAATGCAAACAATGATCCAAGAACAGCTCACCAGATTGTCTACTGGGACTACAAACGAGCAGCTCCTTGCCTTTGTCTCTACACCCCCATGAAAGTTCTCATCTTAAATTAGGTTGATGGGTCTACTACCATCCATCAGCTATTCCCATCTTTGGCAGAGGCAGAAGTGCTGGAGTCATGGAAACTATTACAATTCTCAATCCTCAAAACAGCCATGAAGCTGCACTGGGATCTTGGGAGAAATTTCCTTCAGCTTCCTCTCTCCCCCTTCAAGTAAGTTCAGCGCACTGGGACCAGAATCCATTTCCCTTGTCTGCCAAAGGGGAGCTAAGAAACTGAGAATGTAAGGTTTATTTGGACTGAGCTAGAAAGAAATGCTACAAAAGAAAAGGATTTTTTTTTTTCTTTTAAGGAGATAAGTTGCAATGCAAATCCGAATTCCAAAGAATATCATTATCTGTGGCCTCAGGGTGACAAATGGAAGCTTTTTTCTGTGCTGATAAATACATGTGAACACAAGCTATCAGATCTCTATTCATAATTAATGCCACAGTGGATGGAGTGGCCCATCTGGGAGACATACATTATTTATAAACTTGAAACTGACCCACTGTAAAGCCTGTGAAGGCATGTTTTCCTCAGCAGCTGATGCTCTGCTTCTACATTATGTCATAACAAGTGTACTCTCCTGGTAGCATTTAAGTGTTGCTGCAATTAAAATTTGCACCATGTAACAATTTTGGCAGAAAGTATTATTTCTAAGGGTGGTTCTTATGCTACTACATTTTCTCTGCAGACAGATGGACCAGCCAAGAGCCTACAGCTCTTAATGAAGCTATCCAAGGAGTCTCGGAGTCTCACAAAATCCCTGGATCAATTAAACAGAAGATAAAAACCTCTCTCACGAAGTCCTGTACACATCAACGCAGTAATTTCATTCTCATCAAAATTCTCTCCTTGATTGCAAAGGGTGCTTGGATCCCACACGGCAAAATAGCTCAAGATTTGTTTGGGAAATGGCAAAAGTTCAGCAAAAAGGGTCAAGTACCTTTAGTTTTGAAGGCAAAATTGCACAACTTGCATACATAAGGCCGGACATCAGTATGAGTGCGGATATGTTTTTTGAGCATGCTTGGCTTTTTGCAGCGAATTCCACATTCTTCACAAATGTACTTTCCTCGGCCACGACCTCTGACATAGACATAATCCTCATTTGATTTATACCTGTTGGAAGAGAGCAAGCGTTTAAACCACACAGGCTCTGGGTCACATGCACGCACAGACATCACCTCTACGCGTCTGGTCCTGTATGCATCTCAGCACAACACATCCACAGAAGTCCATAGGAAGTATTGGAATTTCAGTCTGGAACTGGCAAAGTATTTGCCTTTGAGGGAATGCTCTGGGCCCGATGTGTTTTAACAATATGAGAAGGAAGGGTTGCAGTATGAGGACAGTATAAACACCTTATCTTATAGACACAACTCCAAACACAAGACTGGAGGTTGGATTTACTTCAGCTAACTGTAGTCTTGTACAACGCAGGCATCTACCACCACTGAAAAGAGCATCGTTTCACAGCACGGCTCATTTAACTATTTTAGTGTTCTTATCCCTCGGGATGAGATAAATCACATCCTGGAAATGCTTGTTTCTCCCCATTAAACATAAAGAGAATGCAGATGACTAGTAAGAATGTATTCATTTACATCACAGATGCCTGAAGTTCCCAAAGATGGATCCCTCCCTAAGGGACACCAAGTTGAGTTCACTCAGGTACGTGCTGCTTTAGAAATAGAATGGGAAACCTCCAACCTGCACACTTAGCAGAATGCTGGTGAAGGAATTTTTCTTAGCACGGGCATAAGCATTCGATGCTATTTTTGCTGATTACATTGTGTGCATTTAGATAATAAATAAGATATGCAAATCTATGTAAAGCTGTACATCGCCTTTGATATCATGATAAATTGTTAATACTGAAGTCTAAAAAAGGCCAGAGGATCTGCTCAGGCTGTTCTGAGGTTTGAAGAGTACTGGGCATTCTCTAGAGGGAGAATGTCATCCTCATTCACCCAAAGTAAAATACAGAAATTGCAAGAACTGAGAAGTAATATTTTTTTTCTGCCCTCTGTCCTCCGTTGCCCTCTCCCTAAAATGGCACAAAGTACTTTCAGTCACCCTGCGGATGCACAGCCCACAAAACAGCGTTGGTACTGACAGTCAGCACTTTAAATAAATAAGGGACTGTGTGAAAGATTCTGTTAATGTGATGATAACTCTACAAGAAGCAAGTGGCAATTTTTGGGTTGCAGAGCTGAAACATGTTTCAAGTGTGCTTTTCTTAGATGAGCACTTCTTCCATATGTTCAGCTATATCACTGGCAATACAAATACTGAAGCTAATATCTTAGAAACGCACAAACCACTCTCCTATTCTCATGTCCATCTTGTTATCTATTAAACACATCAGCTCCTCTTTCAAACATGGATGCCTAAATTAAGTTTTTTTCATCTCCTTTCCAATAAAGTTGGCCCTCTCCCTTTTCCTTCATGGTCCCATGGGCAAATCTGGTATAGTCTAATCTCATTTAATATTTAGCCATCTCTCTAGCAGGTTTTTTTGCATAACATTTCTGGGATTCTGCTTTTCTGTTTGCCCCACTTCCCAGGTTCTCCTTCATACACACATGCTAATGACTCCTAGTCATCTCTATCCGCTATTTCATCAACTACCTCCAGGCTTTCTTCCATAGACAGAAAAAATGTCCAGTATTGTTTGAAAGACTGCCATTTTATTGTTTTTTCATCTCTGCTCACAGTCTGATTTTGCTGGGATGGAGTCTACCACATCATCCCTGATTGATACTTGTAAGACAAACGCTGTGTTATAACATGTGCTATTCTGTTGCCCCTTGTCTACTGTCCCTCTGCCTGTCCTCATTCCAACAGTTTCTGTCACCTGTCAGATCCCATTGGGCACAAAGACAAATAGACAAGATCTGTCTCTTCATCATTCGTATGGATGGTTCTTGGCCATAACTGACCTTGACTCTTTAAGTATGTTTCACCATAACAATGACTGTAAGAGAAATGACACAGACAAATTTGACATTTAAAGAAGACCTGGTCCAAAAACTGAAACACCAGAAGACTGAGTCAATAGTGATTGTCTTTCTAGCCCCCAGGAATATTAGATCTTGCTATTAACTCACGCCTCTCTCAAAGCTTTCAGTAATTTCTCCCTTCCCACTACATAACTTTCAAATAAGGACTATGGTCACTGCTGCTCTGAGCTTGATTTGAATGGAACTCGAGAGTTAAAAAGCATTAACAAGCCTCAGAGTCCTGCAATTTCTATCCAAAAATGTTATTTTATTGGGCATTTTCACTTAGAATCTATTACTGATAGATATAAAAGAGCAAATATAAGTAAACGGTGAACTTTTACTGTCAGCTGATAATGTCGTTAAGCCCGATGTCAGATGAGCAGGCATGTTTGCCCCATCCCTCCTTTCTTCTCACTCCATGCCATTAGTAACTAACTCTACTGCAGCAAGTACTGAACTTCAAATTGCTGCTTTTCTTTGAGGAACACCGCCTCATATCCCATCAGGGTTTTGCAGTCACAGATGATGGAAGGCAGATTTTGTGATTCAGATCATTTCATTCAAATCAAGCCACCTGCCAGAGGTAATAACACGGTTGTTAGCTTCTTCCTTCAAAACCCCCCCTCTGCTGTGATGCTCACAAACTGCTCCTGACGGGCCTCGGTGCAGCGAGGTGGTGATGTGCTGTGACATCTACTTTTCGCCTCATTCCCTTCCTTCACCTCAACTCCCTTCATTCTGTTCCTCCAGCTTCTCACCCATCCCTGGCCCAGGCTATTTGCTTTTTGCCCACCTTCCATATGAGCCCTCCACTCGCCTGGCACAAAGCAGCTTCACAAATGCACTTCCCTGCCCAGCAGAAGGGCAAACCAAATGCTCCGACAACCACAGATCTTCCTCAGCTATGGATTATGAATTGCCTCCTTTGCACTCACAGAAGAAAAGCACTCAAGAAGCCTGAGTTTGCGTGTGCTGAGATGATACGAAGAGGAGCTTGGCGAGAGCAGAGCAGAACAGAGCACAAGAGAACAGCTCTATGAAGAGCAAGCAAGACGGAAACCCACCCGTGTTAAAAACTAGCTTTCAGAAGTCACAAACAAAAAAATAAAGAGGACAAATTCCATAGTCAGGACAGAAAACAATGAAAGACACGGTTATAATCTGTAAATAATATTAGATCCATTTTAAAAATAGCCAAACTAATGACAAGATTGAATCTACCCTTCCACAAATAACTCCTTTAAAATGTACAATAAAACTATTATTTATATGGAAAGAATGGACCCATTAATACTACATCATCTCAGTCCCTGTAGCTTTCCAGCTTACATGCTCCCGTTGGGAAAGTCCCAGTCCCAGTACTGCACAGATTATTTGTCCCCCCTCCTCCAGAAATTAATGTGCACATTAAGGTTTCTTACTTTTTGCTCTACTCAAAGAATATCTAAACATAGCCAAGTATTACTAAGAGACATTTCTAGGTGAAATGTGAATTATATGCCTTTACACAAAGAGTTTCAAAGACCTTACTGGAGTACAGGGACACTTAAGATGGTGCAAGTAATATACAAAGTTTCTTAAACAAGGTGTTAGATGGTAGAGGCACTTTGTAGAATGATCTGTTGCAGCTTACACTGATCTGAGTCCTCTTTTAAGTTGCTTTTCTTAACACACTTTTACTCTTCTGACCTCTCATCACATATCTTACATCAGTGCAGACTGTCTTCAGCTGGGTGATCCAAATTCAGAAATGATACATAGTGGGAAGCAGGCAAATTTTATACTTCAAAGGGGGTGTGAGTTGAAGCAGCAACTCTTTAAATTTCTTGTAAGCTTAGGCTCACCTCTGAATTTGGGTCACCCTTGTGTAGCCAGCCCCCTGGCTTGGGTATCAGGACAGCATACAACTACAGAGAACAGCCAGGATCAAGGTGTCTGGGCCAGAATACCAATAACAATCTCCAAAATAATATTTGCAGTCTTTCAGGCAAGATATAGGCTATACTCCCTCAGTGTTGCAGACTGCACAGAAATGCCAATGTTCATTTCGTGGAGACTGTCCAAGCGGAGCCAAAACACATAATGTTAATGAAGGACAACAGAGATTTTTAAGGGTATGAACTGACAGGAGAAGGAAATGGATGTACCATTTTCTCACATCTCCATCCTGACCTATTTAGTTCCCCCAGTGAAGCATTCGAGTTTGGTAAAACTGAAAAACACAGGTTGTTCAGTCACCTGACTATTCACAACTAACAACCGGAAAATTAATTGCATCATGTCAGAATTCTGGAAAAGAAATAAAACAATACCTTCCACTTTAGAGTGTACTGCAGGGGCAAACAAGTGTCCATTTCATTTGTTTTTTATAACAAGCCTTACAAGCCTCAAACCAATGCTAACGGGCTTTCAGGTCTCCTTTTTCCCCTCTCTTTGTTATTTGCTTCTCTTACCACTTGAGTGATACATGGCCATGGTAAAATTAAACATTTTTTTATCAACCATACATGACAGATCCATGGATTAGGCTTAGATACCATAGATTCCATTGTCATTTCACCTTTTATCTCCAAAATCCAACTCCAGCAAATAATAAAAAATTACAAGAATAAGAGTAAGCATGCCTAGCTAACATTATTCAAGTGAGTGGAGGTACACAGAGTCTAAAAATGGAAAGATATCCTCGTGGAAGCCATTAAATACTAAGAAATTGTATCCAAAATATCAAAATGTTAACTGTTTATCCACTTCTTTATGGCCTAAGGAATGAAAGTAACAATTTTGACTGAGTGCTCTCACACAGACAGAAAATATAATTGTCCTAATAGCAAAGTAGAGCCAAGCGTAAGCATACAGGTACCCTGCAGTTTGTTTTAAGACTGACATAGACACAAAAAAGAAAAGGGTTGGGAGCTACAAGACATGGCAGGAACACAGGAGACTGTTCACAACCGAATTCATTCATATTCATTTTCAAATCTCTTTAAAATGACAGGCTGAGCTTAAAATTTCCAGTTGCAGTTTCTTACCCTCCTTCAAAGATTTTAATTCGTATCGGCTCAGTTTGTTTGGATGTAATGTCTTTATCTCCATGAATGTCTCCTTTTACTCTTTCTTTTATAATATTCCCCACTACTTTCTTTTCAAGCTTGCTGCCAAACAAGAAGAATGGCTCGTGTTTCATCTGTAGAACAAAGTCAAGGAAGGGTGTTACTGCTGGAGCACACAATAAACGCACACTTCATTTCAAGTACTTTTAACATTCCAGGTCAAAGTCAAACTCTCATTTTGGTGCAACTCTATATGATGAATTAATTTGTCCCATTTAATATGAAAGAGTATAAGAGAGGGGACAGTGTGGACAAATTTTTACGAGAGTCTCAACAGAAAAGACAGCACCATATCTTTCCTCAGAAAAAAATCATGGAAAATAGAGATGGAAAAGCCTTAGAAGGTAATTTATTGCCATTACAGAATTTTCCCTGGCACCATTATCTAATGCTTAGTCCATGAGGAAGAGTCAGTATGTAAAAGACATTAAATGGATCTGAAGATCCTTGCTCAACTTTAACTTAATCTTTACTTACGAACGTGCGTGGATGTTTGTGTCTGATATTCTTTGAATCAGGACATGGCAAAAACAAAGGACAAAATAAAGGGAGCTAATGTATCAGGCTGTGGTACACAGGAAGGGAGGGCTTTAAAAGCCTCACTTTTTAAATCTGATTTTGAAAATGGAGACAGAGACAGCAGAAATAGCAGAGCTTGCAGAAGGGTAAACTGAGGCTCAAAAGTTGTCATGGGAAGATCTCAATGTCTGATTTCCCAAAGGGGAATGTTTTTTTTTAAAAAAAAAGTCATTAACTTACATTTCATAGTTTACTAATATTTTCTCAAATAGAGATATACCACTTTAATTTTATTAAAACCTCTTATTTACCTGAGCAAACTGCTTCCATGCACTTGATGATGTCAGTTTACCAGCTCCAGGTCTGTGCATAGCAGCCAGAGTGTATATTTCCGTGGTGTTTTTTTGCTTGGACCTTAAAAGTGCCAAAGTGGTCTTCGTACTAAGCCCAGATGGGTTTGGGTTACATGAACTTATACACCATGAAGCATAAACAGAAGATTTGAGGGTTGGTTGCTGAATGTAATTGGGTTTTGTATAGTTTAAGAAACACCAGCTCACAGTAGTAGTAGTGCGCAGACTTGGGAACTGAAGGATCTGCTGAAAATCTGCGACGTCTGTCAGGAGAATGGTGGAGCCTGTGAATTTCCCACTGGTATTGGATGACATCTGGACTAACATCCCAAGTGGCAATTTTTGATGTTTCAGTTGGTCTTCTGGCTGAATTTCTCCTGGTGGCAATGAAGACCTCTGTGGACTCATGCTCATATCCGAGGCTGTTTCATCCACATCCAGTTCCTCTGGTGAGTCTCTTCCTTCAGAAGGGCCACTGGACTTCTGCCCTGGTGACGTGGAATCAAAACTGGAAAGTTTCTCCCTGCTCTGTGGGAAAGCATCAGCTGTTGCCATGCTGACAGGTGGGAAATCTTGAGATGATGAGGACGACAGTGGTGAAGAGGATGACACGGATGGCAGACTTTCTTTTGGCTCAGTAGCACAGCTCTGCCTTACTAGTTGAGGCTTCTGCATTCTTGGAAAATCTTTCTTTATATCCGAGTTAGTTAACTCAACTGCGCTTAGCTCCTCAACTATCTGCCCATACATTTTTTCTTCTTTGACTCGTTTCTGCTGCTTGGTCTCCATGAAGAGCTCCAAGCTGCTGGCAGGTGACAGCATTCGTTTGCTTCCTCCCAAGGTAGAAACCATATCAGAGCTGGAAGGCAAGCACAGGGGAATCGGTGGCTCCAGTCCGAGTGGTAGTGTCTGTGGCACCTTCCACAAAGGATATTTTTCTAGCTCTCCGTGCTGACCCAACATCTGAGCTATGTTAAATCCAATTCCTTGCATGGTTGCACTAGTTGCCAACGTTCTTTGAGAAACGGTTTCATCAACTTTGCAAATTACAATCGCAGGACTGTTGTTCTGTCCGAGGATCTGGGAAATGCTTGTGTACATGACACTACCATAAGATGGCACATGAGTTTGAATCCTGACAGGAACAACAGTTCCCGGCAAAGACTGCACAGATCCATCACTTGGGGAGTCAAAATCTGTCTGAAGATGCTGCTCAGAGGAGGTATCTGTTGGTTTAATGCTATGGTCTGACTGGTACTTAGCAAGAGTATTTTTTGAATACTGCCCAGATGTTCCTGAGTAATGCTGGTATGCTTGCTCTTTAGCGTGCACATAATCAGCTGGTTTCTTTCCAATAAGCTCTGGCGCCTGTTCCAGGTGATAACTGGGAGGAACGTCTGTTTGGAAAGGCTGTTTGACGTAAGATTTCTGCAGCTGTTGTACAAAATGATGCTGGAAGTGCAGAGGCTCCGTGCATGACTGCCACAAGACAGGCTGCTGAGAGGGTGGTAAGTGAACCATGCAGACAGCTGGATATGGGAACTGAAACAAGGTGCTATGAATAGGGGGAAATGGGACTTTTTCCTGATGTGCAAATAGCTGCTGCTGCTCCGATGGATGTTTGTTAGGAATATAAGGTGCTTGTTGGATCAAGGGAGTCCGTAACATTTCGGGACTGTCTGCAAGAAGAGCCTGTTGCTGGGTAAGGTGGGATGAGCTATTAGTAAGCTGAGCACAAGAGCCAATAGCCTGTTTTCCAGAGTCATCTACCTGAATGGGCTGAAGTACAGATGAAGGGGAGTGATGCCAAGCAAGCTGGGAGGAGCGGAGACCAGCCTGTGCATGTTCCATCTGCTCCTGCTTTATGCTTTGTTCTGAGCTCTGATCGGTCTGAGAAATCTCTGGGAAACCACTGAAGGAAGCCTGGCGAACCAAGAAGCATTTCTTCCTTTCTCGAGATGGTGACAGTGCCGTTGTAGGTGTCCCAGCTGCAGAGGCATGAGACAGGTTCCCATAATCAAAGGACTTACTTCGGATCTCTGGGATTTCAGCAGCATGAGGACAGGGCATCTGTTCAGATGAGCAGCGTCTCATTTCCCTCTGATGGTGATGCCCAGGGACGGAAAGTGAGTAAGCACCAGCTGGAACTGTTAAAAACTCAGACTGCTTTCCAAACTCATCTTGTTTGGGAGGTGTGATGAACTTCATATTCTCTTCTCTTTCAAAGGACATCGAAAAACTGGAACTGTGGGACAAATTACTTTCTTGGCTAGGGCTGCGGGAGAGGCTTGTACCTGTGGACTCGAAGCTGGATTCTCCAGAGGAGTGCTCCATGTCAGCCAGTCGCAAACGCTTCTTTTTGGGTGGTAGCTTTTCGGCTGGAAGCTGAGAAAGGGTTTCACTTCTCTGGGGCCACTGGAATTCTTCGGTGGGTCTCTCCTGCTCTTTACTCTGCACTTCTTTATCTTTCTCAGGCTTATCCGGCTCCTCCGTGACACGAATTTCGGGTACCTGTATGTTGTGCTGGCGAACCAGCCTGGGCTGCATATGATACGGCTGAGGCTGCTGGGATGGAGATGGCTTACTGGTGTCAGCATTTTCCGTTTGTGGAGCTCGGTCTGGGCTCATTGGGGACTCACAAATCTCGCTCTCGCATGTTTCAGATGGTGAATAGATCTTTTCCTGCTGGCACGCAATATGTTCTGTAGATTCAGACCTTTCAAATGAGTTTGGCCTGCTCAACGAATTTGTGTGCTGAATGACAGAGATGACATTTCCAGGAGGCTTTCTAGCCAGCGATTCTGCAGCCTTTTCTTGCTCTGCAGCTAAGGAGGAGTCTTCCAGAGAAGCTGCCGGGCTTCCGGACTGCAGGTAAGGCCTGCCGATTTCAAAACGCTCCGCATGGCAATGGGCGGCGTTGTCCAGGCCTTGAAGGGCAAATCCACTCCTTGGCACTTCCTGAATTTGGGATTTGGGATCAAAGTCCAAAGGCTGAATTCCCCCAGTGGTGCCAGTCGTACTGCTGCAAAGCATGGGACTGTCTTCCTCATCTCCAACGCTCTCCTCTTTCCTGCGCTTTCTGTTTTCAAAAGTCGTTCCAAGCATGGATGGCACCGCCTGAGATTGTCCGAGTGGATCCACAAAGTACTCTCCCCCCTTGTTCATCCCACATAAGGATGGTGAGTCCCTGTAGTTCTGCTTCTGAGCTTCAAATTCTTCCCACTTTCTGTAGTGCTTTCCACTGGCATCATAATCATAAAAGGTCTTGTCTCCTTTCTTCTCTTTTAAGGATGGTCCTTTGTCACCTGATGTCTGTCTGCTGGAAGCAATAATGATATTTTTCCCTGGTCTTCCATGATAGTCCGAATCTGAGTGCCCTTCCTGCACAGAGGGCAGTTCAAAAGCCGCCTGTCTTCTCAACATCCTTTGGTGGGATATTCCCACTGTCCCAGGATAAAATACATCATCTGAGCCAGTCATCTTCTCATCAAATGAATGGCTTCCTCTCAGAGATGGGGGAATACTTAGGCTGTTTGCAGAAGAGGTTGGCATGGAGTTACTTCTAATAAGAGGAGAGGAATCTACTGGGGGCTCTAGAAGGATGGGCACGTCACCCTGCTGACTGACTTGGTAGAGGTTGGATTCACTTTTGATGGCTGAAGTGGTGGTCTGGGATTGTCTAGATTCTGTATTGCTGCCTGGATAAATTTGTGTAGATTTAATAGTGCTCAAATTACTGGAGTCGATTAGTTCTTCTGTATTTGGAGTTAGCGGAGAAATATGCTCCTCAAGCATCTTGACATCTAATCTGTTGTTTAAAAGAGGTAATGGCTCTGCTTTGCCCTTTCTACCCATTAAACTGTGTTCCTGATTTGTTGTGGCTACTGTTAGTGCTGTCCTTTGATTAATCCTATAGAACTTCCCAAAGATAATCTCTTCGTAAGACTTTGCATTAGTATTTGGTGGGCTAATTTGCTGCTCAGCACTTTCTGAGCGGGAAAAATAACCAGAGTCAGTGCTTCCTTTACTGTGTGGGCTCAGGAGGTTTAACGACTGCTCAGAATCTTGCCCTTTTTTCTCTGACAGTCTTAGTGCAAGTCGCTGTTTAACTGTATGAGAGTCATCAGACTTAGTACTTAAGGATGGGGTTTGCAACATATCAGAGCCAATATACGGTGAACTCTCACTGGGTAACTGAATTCCACTTTTAGGGATAATCAAAATGGGCACTTTCATTGGCCCCACCAAGGACTCTTCCATGGAGGAGTGAAAACTGCTCCTGCTGCCGATGTCCAGGGGGAGCTGCGGGACGGGGCTCAGTTTGTCAGACCCTTCCATTAGGAGTGGGGTCTCCTCATCAGTGTCCGTGCTCTGCTCGCCATCTGAATGTATTTCAGCTTCCACATCGATGTAACTGGCATCTAGGTCCAATTTAGAGACCGCTGACTCTGTGAAAGGTACCAATCCTGCTTTGATTGCATGGGCATGTGACTTCCTGTGCTTGTAAAGGTTGCTCTTTGTCTTGAAGGAGAAACCACAAGGAACACAAGGGTATGGTCGCTCCCCAGTATGAGACCTAATATGCTTTTTAAGTACACTAGGTTTGGCACAAGCCCGATTACAGTAAGGACAAATGTACTTGCCAGGCTTTTTGGGTTTGTGCTCCTTTTTGTGAGCATCTTCTGATTGTTCTAAAGACTTCTGTGAATATTGGCTGTATGCAGGGTTCAAACTTGAAATCTTCTTCCTGGAGAAACCTCCACTATGGCTATGCATATGGAAAGGAAACAAGTCCTCTGAGGCAACTGATTGCAAGTGGCTAGGAAACTGCCACGGAGGGCCTTCCAAGCTCTGATGTGGCTTTATGTTGTGCAAGAAGCCTTGTGGCAATGAATGCTGTGGGAAAGAAAGTGAATGTTGACATGAGTAAGGACTTGGACGATGCTGTGGATATTGCTTCTCCGTGACTTGCTGTGCAGCTTCATTCGATGATACCAGTTTCCCAGAACTAAAAAGTTGTGCTGATGCTGTGTTTCCAATTTGCTCGTGATCTATTTGTGGTTGCCTCTGTACTTCTTGATTGCCAAAAGTGCTCATCTTAATAACAGCTGAATGTTCTTGCCTCCATCTACTTGGTACTTTAGCAGTTTCTCCAGACCTTGAGGTAGCTTTTTGCCCTATAGCTGTGTCCCCAGAGTCCATTTTGTTACACAAGGTCTTAAGTGCTAGTTCACTTGAAAGCTGTGCAGACACATGGAGTGTGTCCAAAGCTGTGCTTTTTAAAGTTTTGTTGCTCCCATTTTTCCAGGGCTGTTGCAAGTTCACAGACTTCTCTTTCTCTTTGGAACTTTCCACGCAGTAGTCTATAGGCATTAGATTTGTGTCTGTACACTAATGTATTATACAGTTCTGTTCATGGCAGGAACTTTTCTAAAGAGTTTATTACACATTTGCAAAGACTTGTTATAGCATTTGGACATTTTCCATTGTTATTAAATACTGAGATGCAGAATGACCCAGGGATATTTGTGATCTACTAGAGCAAAGTTCTCTTCATCTCTTCCATGGTGACACAGGTATCTGTAAGGAAAAAGCAAAAACAAAGAAACCACAGACACCAATTAATAAAGCCATGCAAAATAACATTGATGCACTTCCACCAAGCCTTTCATGAAAAATATTGAGGGACTTGAGTAAAGGTAACTGCATTTCACAGATCTCCTTTTGTCAGGAGACATGGCAAAGACTAGCTCCAGAGATTGCACACAAGCCTAATCTCTACTCAAGAAAAGCCCTAGGAAGAGAAAACGGGGATCTACACTTTCCAAATTGAATAGTAGCTTTTAAGGCTTTCTGGGGACAGTTTAAAGGCTCAATTCTCAGAAAGTCCAATATCTACTTTCAAAGCTCTTTGAGCAAATCTCTGCTGAAAATAGAGTCCTAACACCGTGGGTGGGAATTACCTTATCCGGTATTACTCACCTACAGCTCAGACATGCACTTTTCTCACCTGGTCTTCCTCTAAAGTCAGAGGAGGGCGATCCTCTACTTCCTGAGGAGAAATCTTTCCATACCATAATGGGTACTTCAGACATAGAGGATGTCTATGCACGTGGCCCTCCACTCTGGAGATGCCCGTTTCTCACTGTTGGCTAGGCAGAAATCCTAGAGGACTACTTGGAGTATATACCACAGTTTAAGATGGCTAAAGTGAGGTACCTCTTACCTTAGATCATCTGACAAGGAGGTGTTGATCACCCTTTTAAAATACTTTTAAACAGTCAAAAGACAGCCATCAAATAAGTGTCCAGAACACAACACTATTGGTACCTTTCCACACCTTCCAATCACTAAAATTAAATTTTAGTGAGAGTGTCTTGCTAGAGGGAAAACATGTATTAGAGAAATGTGCTATGACTGTGTTTATGTGACTTAAGCATTTTAGATTTCAATGTTGAAACACTTCCATCCAGCTCTGCATGCACTTTCTATGCTTAAATGCAATGGGTTTCCACACCTCTATAATAAAGAAGAAAAGCTCAGAAGTATGACTTTTATACACAAGTAGAGCATTTGAATTTGAAGAACAATGTAGGCTTCCTGCTTCCAAATTATCCAAACACAGGATATTTTCTGGATGAAATAGTGAGAATTACAAAGGTAGTCACAATTTTACAAGAGCAAGGAAAAGGTTAAAAAAAAAAAAGAAATATTAGAGATACTGGAATACTTTTCATTCTTACAATGGAAAAACTGAATTTGGCTTGAAGAAACATTAACAAAGTGCAGGAAAATACACAGGGAATGGGAATATAAAACAATTACCTGCAACTTCTAGGCATCTAATAGGCATGACTGTCTTCAAATTTCCTGTAGGAAAAAAAGATACAATCATAAAAATTCTTGATATTAAGTGTAGATACTGAAGAGAGTTTTCTCTTCTTTACAGGATAGGACTGAAAATTTTATTTATCCATCCACTGGGAAAATTTTATTTTGTGTCTTTGAGGTCTGAGCAACCACATTTGAAGAATGAGTGAGAGTCTTTTTAAAGTGTCTATGTGTTTAGTGTGTAGATGAATAACTAATGCAGTCTCACCTTCCTGAATCAGTAAAAAGAGAGCTGCCAATGTCCCTCTTCATTCCTACGCCTTTGCTAAGCCTGGATTATCCCTGAATCCCATTGGCAAATCCCCTTTCAATGCCTCACTCCAGCTAATACTTTTAGGCTCCCAGCCTCTCATTAAACGTTTCAGGGACCAGAACGAAATCCTGGTCAGGGTGTCACCACTCAGGGACAAGAAAATGTAGTGAAACACCAGTAGGTTTCCCAATCAGTTAACACTTGTGGGACACTGCTCATGAAGAGATGGCTGCCTTCTCAAAGAAGAAACCTATAGACCAAACACAGGGTTAAAAGACTTCTGTGACTGCCCTGATTTGCCACCTGCCTGACCACCACCAGACTGCAGGCTACTCTTTGTATTGCAGAAAAGACCAGCACAGAGAAACACCCCTAAAAAAAGGGGAGCCTCAACATCATCTCCCTGCCCTAAAGAGCATTTCTCCTGTTAAAGGAGGAGGCTCCCTTCCAGTTTTCAACAAAACTTATCTTGAAAACAGATTTTGGGTTTTGTTTCATTAAAAAGGATGTTTGTTCAATTGTGATAACAAAAGCAACAATTAACAGCTTTTCTTTATGGTTTTTATTTAGGACAACATTCAGAGCATCTCTAAAGAGCTGATCTTTGGAAATAGCTGGAGTACTAGCTTCAGAGTATGGGATATAGGCTACTATAATGACCCTCAATTAGAAACTGTCAGAAAAACAGCTAGAGCACTCGTGCTCTCTCCATTGAATAAAACCGACAGATGATAAAATAGAAAAGTCTATAAAAGAACAGAATCATCAAAAAATGAAAACTGATTTTTAATTCTCTGTAATTAATAACACTTTTAAAGAACAAATGGATGTTAGCAAAGTGCCATGACTGAACCTAAGCAGGATCTCTGCTGTGCCACCTGTTATCAATTATTTACTTAATAGTACAAATAACACATCAGTAGTTAGGACATCAATAGCAAATGGACTGTTGCTTTAGTCAAACAACGATATAATATTTTTAAACCGTAGCTATAGAGAAATCCCATATAGTACAAAATAATAGCAAACCAGAATATTTTAGGTCATAATGTCATTCAGCTTTGATGTGCTAATGGCTTTTTAAATAACTCCCCTGTCTGATTCTCTAAAAGAAAAAGAAAATGTAATCCAAGTTAAACTTTTTTTTTTTTTTTAATTTTCCTAATCCACTTCCTCAAGTAAAAAGTGTTGTTACAAATGGAAAAATAAATCCTTACGTGTGATTTCCAATATATCAGAAGTGGTTACTAGGGAGCAGTTCTGCAGTGCCTTATGAGGAAATGCCAAGTAAGTGGCAAACCTTTTTGGCAGTTGAGCTCAACTGAATCTCAGGTCAGTAATGATGCCGGCATATGAGCATGGATGTAAAGAAAAATGTGTGGTTTGAGAAGCAGAAACAGGGATGAGAGGGAATGTTCCTCACTGACAGAGCATAAAGTTATTAGCCAACTTCAAAGAAAAATACTTCTCTTCTCATTAGCCCATTTTGCAAATGGCGAGGAAGAAATTTCTAGAAGATGGGAGCATCCTTTCTGTTCCATACTCCCTCTACTAAGAGCACCTTCAGAGAAGAAATCTGCCAGTCCCAGACATGTGACAGCAATGGTTTTATTTGAGCTGGAGATGATGCTAATATACTTCCAACAATTGTCTGTTCAGGACTGAGACCTCCACTACAGAGTTCAAGCCATTCTGCGGTCCTGCTATTTTCAGACCGTTCAATATAATTTTTCAACCTACACTATGAAACAGGTATAGACTAATTACAGGGATTATTGATGGCTTAAGTTTGGTCGGAGTCACTCTCCTGGGGAAAATAAATCCCTTTCCAGAAGCAACACAATCATTTCTGGTTTGGTTGAGCTGCCATCCATCCTGTGTCAAAGATGGCTTTAATACTATTTCTTTTGGTTTCTTTTTTTTCTTTTTCCTCTCTAATGGGAGACTGGCCTAACTGGAGAAATCCAAGACACTGCAAAGCTAGTTTGCTTTCTGCCTGTTTTTTTTTTCCAGTCAAGCCTCTCTCATCTGCCTGCATCCACAGCTTTGCCCAAACCCACAACAGCCTTCCATTTTCCGCCTGATTGGTTCTCCTTTAGAAAACACCGTAAATATACTTTTCAACGTTGCTCTTCATCAAAGATACACCACTCAATAGACAGAAACTCCCTATATTTCAAGTACAACACATTTCAAACTAAGGAACCGAGGATGATAAAGATGCTGGGTTTCTTTAATACCTCTGGCATGGTTGGGCTCTACAGGAGTGACTAAGAGGAGCCCACCTACGCGGATCAGAAGCCGGACGGGGGTTGCGCTGAGCCCGTCGTTCGACAGGAGCTGCAAAGTCCTGCCTGGCCGGGGTCCAAGCCAGGTTTCCCAGTAGGAATGTGGCCCGGGAGCCAGCTCCCCCAGCCACACTAGCTGCACTATCTGCCCATTTCAAACGCCGGCTTTTTTTACTTCTGTGAAAACTTTGAATAGGAGAAGATTACGGGGGAACTGGGAGCTGTATTTATGTCAGATGCACCTACTAAATCAAGACTTTTAAAACTTTCTAGAAAGGAGCATTATCCTGTCTCTCCTTTTCCTAAGGTGCCTTTGTGAGCTGCATGCAGGGGATGTGTATCTGGTTGACTGCAAAGCTCCAAGATCATTCCTTCCTTTCCTTCTTTTTTTTTTCCCCTCTTTTTTTTTTTTTTTTTTCAGACCATTAAAATGGTTACACTCAACAGCTTTAAAATAAAATTTGGCAAAATACAACTTTTACTGCTTCTCAATTTGTAGCTCATATTACGGCTCTTGCAAGTGAACAAATTGGAAGCTTATGTCTTCCAGGCTAAATCCTGAGTGCACCATACAGAATAAATATTGACTCTAGCGTAAGGACTAAGGGTCAGATCCAGCCCTGTTTTAAATCTTTTCTGTCCAGTTCTGCCAGCACAAAGCCAACCTAAAACCACAGTAACTGGCCCCTGAAGACTTCATATTCTATAGGGCAAGCGTGAGCACAGACAAGCTGTGGTGGCTCCTACGAAATCCTCACACTCGCGCCCAGACCTCTGCCAAGACCCTTATTAGGCAAGTCTAGTTTATGTCTGGGATAAGCCCTGCAGCCAAGCAGCTTTACAAGAAAGAGAGGCCACCTCTGAGCTCTTCCCCACCTGCAACCGAGAAGAAAATTGCCTTGGCTTTTCGGGAAGAAAGCACACCTTTGGCTTGCTGTCCTACCCCACGTCTCCCTCTGCCCCACTAACGACATTCCCCAAAAAGCTGTTTGGTGTTGACCTCCCAGTGAAAAATAAAACACCGGGCACCCTAATTAAAACATGGGTTTCTTCTACCACGGCAAAGCCACAGGTGGTCTAAGTCTGAAGAAGAGCTCTCAACCAGCAGCCAGTGTGCATCTCTGAACTGGGGGGTTTTAACTGAAGACAAGCAAGCCCTTGTTCATCCTTCTGAGCGAGGTTACCCATTCATTCACAGGCTGCGGGTGTTATGTACCAACATAACAAAAGGAATGCAGTCTTTGGGGTATATGGTTTTGACATTTTACACAAATGAAAAAAAAAAAAAAAAAGAGAAAATGGATAAATAATGGAGTAACTTGAAGCGCAGTGGTAGGGAACAGCCTTTCTGCAGCTCCTCCTGGAACGCAGCCCGGCGGGGGCTGGGGTACCAGCCCACGGATGAAAGGGGGGGGAAACGCTTTATTTTTTCATGGTGAAAATAAAAAAGGCTTAGATTAATTAATAAACAGCAATCATGCATGGGGGGGGGAGGGGTTAACACAAATTTATTGACTGTATGAAAAAGAAAAAAGGCATCGAAAGGAAGACTTTGTGTTAAGTGTGAAGTCTCAAATAAACACTTTATACCAGGAGAGGTGACGGTGAGATGTGTGAGCTCCGTGAGTGCACATACAAAAGAAAAAAAAAAAAAAAAAGAGATAACCAACTGCAAGTCTTTTTATACTACTTGACACCACGCTTGATGTCTTTGAACTGTACTTAGTGAAAAGATAAGCGAGAAGAAACACTTCTTAAATTTTCCAGTTTTGTAAAAAGGCTTCCCGTTCTCCATCTGAGAGGTTCTCTTGGCATTTCCAGCAGCCCGTGGTTAGGGGGTCCCATCTGACTGTGGTTTTGAAGCTGGCCTTCTACCTGTCTATTTGAACACCTCTAGGAATGACTGCAAATTCCTATGTCAACCACTGGCACTTGGCAAAAGTCTTGACTTACTGGGGAATGCAAGGATGCCTGTGCTTCTGCTGCAGTTTGGCAGGAGTTTAAGACATCTTTTTACACACACGCAATTCCAAGAACGCAGCCCTTTTAAAACAGGTTAGGTGTATTTATTTTAATCTACCACTTTCTACATTGTAATTGCTGTTGTTACCTCTTCACATTTGAAGATACTACTCTAATTTTTTTCATTCAATTCCACCGCAGACGTTCTCCCTGACCTCGGGATATCAGGGCTTTAGTGAACGAATTGCCATTCTCCAGAACCAGCCAGAGAATCACAGTTTTGAAAATACCCCAAAACATTTAGAATAACACACATGTTTTTTAAATTTGGGCCATCAAACTAATCATTACACAGTATTTTTTTTAAAACGTCATTTAAAAGTACTAGCCAATACAAAAAAAAACCAAATACTGCTCAGGAAGTATACATCGTATGCTATGAATTGACTGTTAAATGATTGAATTTACTGTTAAAGGATCAAACAAACTGTACTGAGCTTACTAAGGGAGAAACTACAGGGCAGGATCTGTTTTCCATTGCTATGCTGGGTAAACGCTTGTGCTGCCATGGATTCCCCGAGAAGCCCGAGGGGACAGACATGAGGATCCCGTTACAAGGGTGGACTCCAAGCTCTCCGTGACCAAACACCAACCTCAGGCTTTCGCTCTCAGGTTTCTACGACAGCAGGTTTGTGTCCCTGGTAGTTGCTGTTTTCAAGGAACAAAATCTTTGCACGTAAAACTAGAAGTGGTGTAAGTCCTGGCATCCTGATTTGTGAGATTACTATTATTTCAGCGCTTGCACTAAATCTGGTTCATATTTTGAGAACTACTCTAGAATGTCAGCTGTTGAGAGAAGGTATATAACAGCACATTTTAGTTAATTGTAGAAGTATTGACTATTTCATTCATTTTAAGGCTTTACCAAACTCACCCTTACATTGTTAATTGAGGTAATTCAAACTATTATCTGAGACCATTATCTGAGTATGTTGAAGAAGATAACTGGAACCTGTCTGCTTAAAACCACACTAAAGCCAACAAAGAAAAAAATAAATAAACAAATCTCTTGTACTCTAACACCATTAACCTTAACTGTAGAATTTATACCTCTTTCTGACATTTCATGTAGATGTCAATAGGTATGAATCTAAGGCAATGAGTTGCAAATCTAAGGACATAATTCCAGATTTATTCCTCATGAAAACAAACAGAGTCACACACCACTTAGGTTTAGGCTCTTACATCCTACATACTAAATATCTGAGGTTATTTTTTACAAGGTGAAAATAAACTAATCCAACACCTCTAAGATGTCTACAGATAAATTAGTAACATATAAATCTTCATAATAAATCTTCAATTACATGGTAGTAAGAAAACATGGCTAATTTTCTTTAAGAGATGCCAGTTTGCACCAGCAAAGCTTAGAGCACAGCTGCAGCAAAACACACAGGTTTTGCTAGGTTAAGTATCTCGAATATAATTTTAAATTGCCACTCTCTATAAAAAAATAGCACCCCCCAAAAAACTTAAATTCAAGTTGAGTGTATTTTAAGAAGCCATAGAAGGATTGCTCACTTAAAGTACATCACTATTTCCTGTTTCAGCATCATACACAATGTACACATTACTACCGGATGGAAAAAATGTATAAAAAAAGCTTTCATGTTGCCAAAGTCCAACTGAGCACAAACTTATTTCCACAGGATGGCTATAAAAAAAGGGAGGGGGGGGGGAGGAGAAAAAGCTACACCGGAGCCAAATTAACCTTAAATACTTCCTTTAGAGGTACAAATTTGCTAACAAATCACAGTTCTTCTTGAATTGAACAAAAACCTCCAATCAAAGAGATGCCAAAACAGCTGACAGGACAAACAATCTTGTCAGTCAATTAGCAGCTAATTGATCTCTCTGATCCCACTGCTTTTAAAGGATCAGATAAATATTTTGTTTCTGGTTGCGTACCCTTGCTGTGCACAGAAGAGTCTGTCAGAAGTGCTTAAGAATGTCAAGTAATACAAAATCTACCTGTTCTGACTGACCACCTTCTGATGCGGACATCCTGAATCTATCTCTATAGGGATCACTCAGATATGAAAGTAAACAAGAGAACTATATAAACCGCTAATCTTCTCACGCTGTTACTTATTTCCTGGGGGAAAAAGTTAAAATACGAAAACGGATGAGTAAAGTACTATTCATTTCCCATGTGGACCTTAAAATGTGATGGCAGAGCAATGGCAGATCTGACAGACAGCACTTCCAGTGTTATTAAAATTTCAGAAGGCAACAAAAATTTCATGGTTGTTTTGCTCCTTCCCCCGCAATTTTCTTTTGAATCATAGTACACAGTGACCTATGAGAGTGAGAGCAGTTCCCATGTAGAGAAGGGTCAGAGATGCCCACCACTAAGGTCCTCTTTAAATACTATTTTGATGGCTGAAGTTGATGACCTTTAAACATCCCTTCCAACCCAACACATTCTAGCATTCTATGATTCTAATCCCATTGGTCCTAACTTGAAGAAGAATGAGTTTCTCTCAAGTAGCAAGTAAACAGTATTTATGAAATTCATCTTAACAATGTACAGTATCACAGAATCACAGAAAGATGTGGGGTTGGAAGGGACCTCTGGAGATCATCTAGTCCACCCTCCCTTGCCAAAGCAGGTCCACCCAGAGCAGGTTGCACAGGAACTTGTCCAGGCGGGTTTTGAATGTCTCCAGAGAAGGAGACTCCACCACCTCCCTGGGCAGCCTGTTCCAGGGCTCTGCCACCCTCAAAGTAGAGAATTTCCTCCTCATGTTTGGATGGAACTTCTTATGTTCAAGTTTGTGCCTGTTACCTCCTGTCCTGTCACTGGGCACCACTGAAAAAAGACTGGTCCCATCCTCTTGACACCCACCCTTTAAGTATTCATAGGCATTTATCAGATCCCCCCTCAGTCTTCTCTTCTCCGGACTAAAAAAGTAGTATCCGAAGCAGTGCTCTGATACAAATAAGCTCTTAATTCTTGGGCTGCTCTCTTCATTGGCAGAAACTCAACCCTATCTCACTTTCTTCTGAGCCACAGGAATTGCACATAAGGATACCGTGCCAAACTGATAGCATGAAACAGTTTCTGGTCACTATTTGTAGGCGTGATCACTACTTTTTCATGCCTGCAATGTAGAAAAGAAATTCAGCTTTGGCCCTGCTCTTGGCCCCAAACAATTATCATGGAAAAAAACAGGCATTATGTAGCCCCCAAAATGGCCAAATACCTAAAATCTGCGAAAAGCAAAGGCTCAGACACTAATCAAGGATGCTACGTGATGCCATTGGGATTGCAACCAAAGAACTGGTAAAAATTACTGAGATTAAAGACTTTTTTCTCAATTCAACACAAAGAAAAACATTAATCAGAAAGGGAAATTTCACACCTTACAAAGGACAGATTAATTAAACTATGAATTTAGCAGCACTTGTGAAAAATAAAGTGCATACAAAGAGCAATATTCCGTGTGGATGTGGTTAGGAGTCATTTCTAGATTTATAAAACAACATCTACAGTAAGAAGGTTAAGAACAGTGTCCCTGGAGAGTTCAAACTGATAACACTGTCAGATAGAACGGTTTTCCTAACTGATACGACATGCCATGTCTGAAATGCCACTTCATTTTCACACAAGAACTGCAGCCTTGGGCAGCAGCTGGGGAGAACAGAGCTGTGCTGGTAAGTCCCTGCTAAGATACCATACAGCTTTTTTTCCCAGGTAAAAAAAAAGAAAACAACCAAAATTTGTGCAAATACCGCATCCTTTTTAGAGACAAAGTAATTATTTTTCTGTCGCCAAATGGAAATACTTGTCAAATATCATGCCTTTGCTGATCATTTTCATCTCGGAGGGAAAATACCGCTGAATTTTCTGGGAAGTGAGGTGCTCTCAGTTTAAAAGTTACACAATCCTAATTATGCAACGGCAGCAGCTTTTGCGAGCAGCTCTGCCTCCTTTCACACCGCCTCAGAAGGAGCCACTTGCGTTTCACATGAAAATACCAGTGTCTTTTCAAACGCTTTCTTGAATGAGCAAATGCGCTGCCTCTGACAGACGCCCTCACCCCGGGAAGAATTACATAGGGAGACATTTATAGCATCTGAGCTTGCGTTTGTTTTTCACTCACACCAATTATTATACAAGCTTATTTTTAAAACCTGTCATTGTTTACTAAGCCCTGTGGTCACCACATGTCAAAACAAAAACAGACCCATGCGAAACATCAGTAGCGTGTTCTTACCTTTTTTTTTTCCCCTTCATTTTTTGCACCCAAAGTAGAATGGGCCTTTTGGGCACTTTTTTCGATCCATTATGAATAATTTTCTAAAAGTTCAGCTGAGATCACCTATTAAACCCCAAATCCTATGTATCACACAGATGTCACAACAGTCATCTGCAGCCAAAATGTTTCATTTTGACTAGTGACTCAATACAGGCATTTTGCTGTAGCAAATCCAGTCACTTAGCATTGCCTGAAGACTCTGACCACCACAGCAGTAATATAAGATACATTAATTAGACTGCACATTTAAGGATGCTGCTTTCTTTACAACCCTCCGGATGCCTAGCAAGGGAAAAAAAGAAAAAAGCTCTTTAAAATTACTCTGGCCATATTTTACAGTACTTCCTTCTTTTTATTGCATGAAGCATTGGAAGTCAGTATGTATAATATCCAATTACATTAGAACAGCTCTTAAAAATTTCAGTAAATGCATGTGCTTTCTGCTGTGTTTTGTAGGTATACATGAAATTTCACTCTTTGCAGTTAAGTTTCTTTCTACAAAACACAAACCAAGTGTGTTTATTAACATGAACATCACTCTTTTGAGCAAAAACCTCTAAAAAGGTGAAGGTCCTGTGAGGGTGGTGAGACACTGGAACAGGTTGCCCAGAGAAGCTGTGGCTGCCCCATCCCTGGAGGGGTTCAAGGCCAGGCTGGATGGGGCTTGGAGCAACCTGGTCTGGTGGGAGGTGTCTTTAAGGTGCCTTCCAACTCGAACCATTCTGTGATTCTATGATTCTTCCAATATGCCTGAATCCGCTTATAAAAAATTTGTTCTTCCCCAGGGCTGTGTTGATATTTGAGGGACAGGGCAATCTGTAACCAGGCTCGGTTACAGATTCTCAACAAGCACACAACAATAAAACCCAAAACATTTCTTGGGAAATGCTGGTCATGTTTCATGATGACTATCAGACAAGGTTAGAGCAGGGTGCAGTATTACACTCCTAGTACAAATAACATCTTAAAGTTTCATGTATGTATCCCACACCACATCAACTTTTGAAACTACTCCAAGGAAACCTGCAATGTCAAGCCATTATTCTGAACTTAATAAGAGACACAATGGGACAACAAATCGTTCCTACTCAGGAAAAGTCTAAATAAAGACAGTAAAAATCTTAATTTCAGCCACCAAGTGAGAGCTCTGGTGGCTCTAAGAGGACATTTTCAGGGCTGATGGTCTATCAAAAGAGAAAGCAACCACTGCTCAGTTCTAAAAACCTCCAGCGTTCTCCTTCTCCTGCACCATGCTTGGCCTGGTCAACCAAATTTAGCTTTTTTTTCCATTGGCAAAAGTGGAAGTGAAATCAGCTAAAGATCTGGTCCAAAAGTCTCTTGGGTGCTTGTGATATACCAGTGACTCTTGTAAACTACAAACGAAAGGAAGTACCACCAACATACCATCACGGAATGGTTTGAGTTGGAAGGGACCCTTAAAGATCATCTACTTCAACTCCCAAACATTCCCTAGTGCAATTCCCAACATCCCCTCCACAGGCAGCAAAACAAACACATAGAGTGAACACACAAGCACATGGGGCTTCATGTTTGCTAAGGTACACTTAAACTAATTAATTACTAAAGGTTCCTTGGGATAGCTCCTAACCATCTGAAACCAAAAGCAGATAGGCTATTTTCCTTAAGACTAAAGCGCTATGTTTTAGCTGAGATGAGACCACCTATGACAACTAATTGACTTGCTTATTCAACTGAACTCTTCCCCCTACTTCTCTCTTCCTACCCCCCTCGCAGGATTTTGAGGACACCCTGTTCGCCTGGAGACGGTGAATCACTCCAAGCCAGCAGGCCCACTCGGTTCCTCAAAAGACACAAAAGGTGTAAAAATAGCTCGTACTAATGAAGCAAGTACAGCGTCAGCAGCCAGATGAGCGTGGGTGATCAGATAAGGGTCTGTTGTTGCAAAGGGCAAATTATTAAGAGAACGCTTCTCCCTCTCTTCTCTCCCTCTCTCTCTTTTTATTAAGCTTTGTTCTTCCTTCGCCGAAACCAGCCCTCTGCGACGTGTGATAAATGACACCTGACAAGGTTGACTCCTCCTGTAATTGCAAGTTCCATACCAGTGCAGGAAGCCGTGCCTCACTACCAGTTGAAGGTACAGTGGAGGTGTCACCAAAAGAAAAAATAAAAAAAAAAAATAAAGAGAGGCAAAAATAAAGCCTAAAAATAGCCAGGACTACCCACTGAGTATGACTGTGTGGATATATTTAGCTGGTCTAACACCAACTTTTCTTGTTAAAAACACACTCTTACCTTTATGTAAGAGTTTCCTGTTTCTAAACATAACTTGAGAAACTTGAGAACACAAAGGGGGAAAATTCAGATTTTGAAATTGTCCCTTTTTCACTGAGATTACCGAAAGATTAAATGTGAAAAGATCAGGTAGATCTTCCACGTAGATCTTCCACATGGCTTTTGCATCCTGACATCCCGTAATGAAAAGACGAGAGTTTGCAATTAAGGCATCCTAATATGGATTGGACTAGGAAAGAAATTCAGAAGCAAAATCCGAGCTTTATCAGCAAACTCGTTGGAGGACCAGAAATGAGACTGTAAGAGCTGAAGGAAGTGGGACACGTTCTATGCCAGCTCCGCTGCCTGAGCCAGCTCTGCCCTCAAGAGAAGGCTGTGCCCCACCAGAAGCAGACAGAGAGCCCAAAAGACTGAACAGACACAGTTGCACTTCTACAGCCCTGTTCTGCTAGTCCCGTCTACTCTGAGGGTAGTTTACACCAGCTTAACAGCAGAAGAGACCTTGTAGGAAGGGTGTAAATATAACGTACCCCCATTGAAGGCACTTCTATGCTGCCTAATAAAGTGGCACGAGTATAAATGACCATCTGCTTAATATGAGCAATATTGAGAAGTGCTTCCAACGACACATTTGAATCTCCGATTCCCAAATACCTGTACTTAAAGGAATTAATGATTCATAGAATCATAGCATAGAATCATGCAATGGTTAGAGTTGGAAGGGACCATAAAGATCATTGAGTTCCAACCCCCCTGCCATGGGCAGGGACACCTCCCCAAAGCCCCATCCAGCCTGGCCTTGAACCCCTCCAGGGATGGGGCAGCCATAGCTTCCCTGGGCAACCTGTTCCAGTGTCTCACCACCCTCACAGGAAAGAATTTCTTTATAGTACCTAACCTAAATCTCCCCTCTTTCAGTTTACAACTGTTCCCCCTTGTCCTATCGCTCCACTCCCTGATCAAGAGTCCCTCCCTCCTCCTGTAGCCCCCTTTAGGTACTGGAAGGCTGCTATAAGGTCTCCCCGGAGCCACAGAGCCTTCTCTTCTCCAGGCTGCACAATCCCAACTCTCTCAACCTGTCTTCAAAGGAGAGGTGCTCCAGCTCCCTGAGCATCTTCGTGGCCCTCCGCTTCCTGTGCTTTGCAAATGAATGTGCCCTTAAACTGCTGGTGCTGTCCCTGTGTATGTTGGCTGGCACACATATGGCAGTGAGCGGAAGTCCCCACTCCAACACCACGCAGCATCCATCTACCTGCTCCCCTCGGCTGCAGCCCAGGGGTTCCCTCAAGCCCAGGAACAGGAGGGCTTGCACCATCAGCACTCACTAGCCATGCTCACGGTGTCAGGCCGGCCACACTCCGAGCCCACTGCTCATCCCACCTAACTGTGCCAGGAGTCCTGAGACTTCTATGGGTTTAATTGCAATGGGATGAGCCACAGCTACGCTTGGCAGAAATGCTCAGAGATGTTCACCAACCTCTCTTTCCAGGGAGACTTTGTGCTTCTGCATGGTCCGAGTTTTGCAAGAGGATGTGGCCAGTCCTTTTTCAGTGGTCCCAGAGGAAATGGGCACAGACTTGAACATAAGATGTTCCATCAAAACATGAAGAGGAACTTCTTTCCTGTGAGGGTGGCAGAGCACTGGAATTGACTGCCCAGAGAGGTGGTGGAGTCTCCTTCTCTGGAGACATTCAAATCCACCTGGACACGTTCCTGTGCAACCTGCTCTAGGTGGACCTGCTCTGGCAGGGGGTTGGACTAGATGATCTCCAGAGGTCCCTTCCAACCCCGTATCATTCTGTGATCCTGTGACACAAAGGGAAGGCAAGCCCAGTCCCAAGAAGTCTCTTAAGAGTGTCTGCAACTCTTTAAAGTACGTTACTACAATATTACTACTGGCAGTAATACGCATGCCAACTTTCTAGTGCTCCACAGGAGCTGTGCAAGGAAATGGTCTTTTCTGCAATTATGGTTTTTCTATTTAATATCGTGACTCCTTTGGCTGATGTTTGCATGAGGGTTTTGTTTCATTAGTATGCAGCCTTCCTGTGTGGCTCCAAATACCTCACATCAGTTGTTCTGGGGCCAGGGTTAAACGCAAACACACAGGTTTATACCAGACCTTTTCTCTCATTTACAACAGGAAAAAAAGCCCCCTGTAATACATTGCCAACTTCAGGTTCAAGATTCAATCAAATTGATTATTCTGACACTACAATTTTTATTTTGTTCTCATTTTAAAATAAAAAAAAAAGTAATTGAAGTTAATATGATTGTATTTTTAACATTATATCCAGTTGGAAATTGAGAGCGTGCTCTTTTCTTGATATGCTGTGATTAATTCCCATTGATACAACTATTCTTTGTTCAGCATCATAGTTTTGGCTTTTCATCCAATGTCTTAGCAGTAAATTTAATTGTCACTGATTTCTTTACTAGAATAGATAAACATTGTGATGCAAGACAAATCAGCTGATGATATTACTCTTCAGACAATTTAATTTTCATCTGAAATGAAGAGTAAATGTTATTATATTAGAGGAAATATGAATGTAAAAATAATTATTAGTAGGTTTAAATACTGAAGACCATACTCTGGCAGTACATTTACATAAAGTTAATAGGAGACAGGACCACATGCCCCAAACCGCTCTGAAGTTACAAAGCTAAAAGCACAGTGATCAGAACTGCAGCCTTTTTCTCCACTCAGATTTGGAGCAGAAATTTTAAGTAACAGTTATATATTACCTATCTCTTTTTTCAGACTTCTCCTGTTAAAAGAAAAATGTACCAAGGAGAAGATGAAATTTAAAAAGCAGCTGGAAAGCTTATTAGAAAAATGAAAAATTACCTTCACTGCACATTTAAGAAAATATTTGTCAGTGCATGGTATTCTCCAAAATCGTGTAGAATAGACTGATGCCTTTTCCCCAAAGCTTTGTTCCTTGGGGTCGGCAGCAGAACCTGGCAGTTGCCCCGCGGTTCGACGGGGTTGGGGGCACCAGTAGCACTGCTCCACTGGCCCAGGGGGGCTGCCGTGGCAAGGTGGCACCACAGCCCCCCTGCACCCAGATGGGCCTTGGGCTTTCAACGCCCCTACAAGACACAGCTTTAACCATGCACAAGAAAAGGGCTGACTGGAAAATAATGTGAGGGAAAGAAATGGCAGCTTCTCAGTCTGATCAATCCCCTGGTGGGAGGTGTTGCTGTGGGGGTGTGCACTGGCACCAGCAGTGGATGGGGTGGGAAGGGGCAGCCACGGATCGTCTTGGAGCATGGCACGGGGCTGCGTCACCACATCCAACCCAGCCCTGTTCAATGCCACCTCCCTCCGTCCCCCAGGGCTCCAGGGCTGCCCGCGCACCTTCTCCTTCCCTTCTCTGCTGCCCAAACCATGATGAGCATCTGCTGGACCAGTGCAGACCCTGTGGGGGGTTCAAGGGTATGAAAACTTTCTGTTTTCAGTGTCACACACCACACACAGTCATGGCACAGGTGAGATAATGAGCAGAAGTAAAACAAAACGAGGCAGTAGCTCTTTTTTTCGGTAAGTTCCTGCTAGGGGTTTTCTCCGTTGGCCAATATTTAAACTGTGACCATTGCAAAGTTATTTTCCTGAGTATAAATCACCCCCTAGCTTGTGCCTCCACAAGCACGTGGCACGGGTGGGGTGGGAGCCAGGACTTGGTGGTCCCTGCACCTCAAGGGAATGGAGCACCTCTCTGATGATGGAAGGCTGAGAGACCTGGGTCTATTTAGCCTGGAGAAGACTGAGAGGAGACCTCATCAATGCTTATCAATATCTAAAGAGTGGGTGTTGAGAGGCTGGGCCAGACTCTTCTCAGTGGTGCCCAGTGACAGCCCAAGGGGCAACAGGCACAAGCTGGAATACAGGAAAGTCCATGTCAACATAAGGAAAAACTTCTTTAATTTGAGGGTGGCAGAGCACTGGAACAGGCTGCCCAGAGAGGTGGTGGAGTCTTCTTCCCTGGAGATATTAAAAATCTACCTGAATGTGTTCCTGTCCAGCCTGCTCTGGGTGACCCCTCTTTGGCACAAGGAGATGATCTCCAAAGGTCCCTTCCAACCCTTACCATTCTGTGATTCAGGGGGGACAGCACTTCCACAATGGCAATTCCCACAAAACAACAGGAGGGAGAGGGACTCTTTGTCAGAAAGTGTAGTGACAGGACAAGGGGCAACAGTTTTAAATTGGAAGAGGGGAGATTTAGAGTAGATACCAGAAAGAAATTTTTTGCTGTGAGGGTGGTGAGACGCTGGAATGGATTGCCCAGAGAAGTTGTGGATGCCCCATCCCCGGAGGTGTTCAAGACCAGGCTGGATGGGGCTTTGAGCAACCTGGTCTGGTGGGAGTGATCAGAGTGGCAGGGAGGTTGGACCTTGATGATCTTTAAGGTCCCTTCCAACCCAAACCATTCTGTGATTCTACGACAGTCAACACTGGGTGATGGCACCACCGGTTTCATCCCCGGCCTTGGGTGACCCCATGGTGGGCCCAGGGGAGGTGGGGTGCTCCAGGGCAGCCGAGGACAGCCGGGGCGGGAGGCTGCAAGGGGAAGCCACGGGAGGTGGTAAGAAGAGACGGGGCGATAAGTGACGAAGGGCTGCGCTGTCTCACATCTTCCTACATCCTGCCGCAGGTGGCTTTTCCTGCCGCAGCCGTCCCCCTCCCGCCCCTGCGCGGTGTCACTTTCACCGGCGTCTTCTCCCCTCCTTCCCTCCCTTCCCTCCCACTCACCAGCCTCTAACGCACGCCATGATTTATGTCACCTCTCCAGCCTGGCCCGGCCCGGCACGGCCGCGGTGCGAGCGATAGATGCAGTCTACAGAAGGTCAGAATTAAGGCTTTATTGGCAATTAACGCAGGACCTCGGCTCCTCACGCCATTTTTTTTCCCTCACGAAGACCCGTAGGAGGTGGGAGCAGGTTGCCACGGGCTGGGTGCCCGCTGAGGGCTGACATATGTCCTCACTGCTGGGCGAAAGGGCAGGTCCAATTAGGCATCTTGTATTATTAACGCTCATCTGTTGATCACGTATCCTCCTCCCGGCCCCCCTGGCTTGTGCAACGCACCCACATCTGCTCTACCTGGGAAAGCTCGAGGGGAAATCTGGGGGAGGAGATGGGACATCTTCCTTTCACAGACCCCAGCAAGGGGCAGAAGGGCTGGGGAGGGCAGCAGACCACTGTAACTGGGATCCTCAAGGTAAAAGATGAGAAATACGAGATATCTGCCCCCCCTGGCAGTAATAATTACAATGTATTATTAACAAAACTCAAGTTTCATCATTAACTTGACTCGGGTTTCAAGACCTGATCTCACCCCAATCATCCTCCGAATTACACCCAGCGATTCCCCCAGAGCTGAACCAGGACCAGCCAGGAAGGCTGCTGGTAACCATTACCCCAAAGAGAAAGCAGGGGTTAAAACGAGCTATAAATACCGCCATCAAACAGGTGCAAAAAAAATTACAGGTAGATTTTAAGTTGCCCGAATCGAGGGCGATCCCACCACTCGGATCTGATCCTGCCAGAAAGACAGAGCCTGTGACTTCAAGGCAGGGGAGAGGAAAGGGCTCGCTGCCGGCGTGTGCTGTGCAGCTGACACGACCCCGCTCCTGCGAAGGATTGAATCCTCTCCCCTCAAAGGTGTCGGCAAAGTCACAGCTCCTCTCTTGGATCTCCAAACATGAGAAAGGCCACCTACATGTTCGCTATAATGAAAGAGCCAACTGTCTCAGTCACGACCCAACTGCTGCAACAAAAGACCCTTGTTTGATTTCACTCCTCTACCGAGCTCATCATCAGAGCGACTAAGATCTTCAAAAGCTTCTTCTCGACCGCCAAGCATGAGATGAAAATGCCATTTTAATTGTGGCTCAGGGAGGTCCGCTTGAGTAAAACAACCCCCGTCACTTGGATGCGACGGCGTAACAAACACCACTCTTCTAGCGGGGAGCCTAATTGCTCTGCCAGCACCAACAAAGAGCTGCAGGTTCATTAGAGACAACTGGAGGAGCCGCCGCTTGCATCTTCACAAGCTGGGAGTGTTTGATTGCGGAACCGCCACGGACGTTTGATCCAAAACTCAGCCTCTGATTTCTGATCAGCACAACTTAAAAGCAAAGAAGCTATCACTCTGGTATTTCTCTTCATAGCTTTCTTCAGGGTAACAATTTATTTTTCTCCTTGATCTGTTCAAGGATGTCAAATCTAATCTTAAAACGGGATTTGGACTTTTATATTCTATATAAACGTGCTTAACAAAATAAAATTAGCAAGAACAGAACTGATATGAACCAAATTGCAGTTTCGCATGACACAGAATCATAGAATGGTTGGAAGGGACCTTTAGAACTGATATGAACGAAATTGCAGTTTCACATGACACAATATCATAGAATGGTTGGAGTTGGAAGGGACCTTAAAGACCACCCAGTTCCAACCCCTCTGCCATGGGCAGGGACACCTCCCACTAGACCAGATGCTGGAAGATGCTGGAAGATGCTGGAAGATGCTGGCAGTTGCATCGCTGTCCTGCAGCCTGACTGCACCAGGACCTCACCAGAAAGGCCAAAGGGCAGAGGAAGGCCAGAGAAAGGCCAGCGGAGGTCAAGGGCAGCCATGCTTCCTGCTGGCTGCTCGCAGCAGGTTTCTGGAAGATGCTGGAAGATGCTGGAAGATGCTGGCAGTTACGTCGCTGTCCTGCAGCCTGACTGCAGCAGAACCTCACCAGAAAGGCCAAAGGGCAGAGGAAGGCCAGAGAAAGGCCAGCAGAGGTCAAGGGCAGCCATGCTTCCTGCTGGCTGCTCGCAGCAGGTTTGGATGGCTGGTGACCAGGCACATGGCAGAGGAAGCGTCCTTCCACCTTGTCCAACATGGAAACAATTTGCTGAATCATCTAAAGGGGAACGTGGCAGCTAGTCCCGCTGAGACGGCCAGGAGCTCCTTTGCCTGTTGCAGCAGCCCCAGGCAGAGCTCTGTGCCCCCACCTCCTGCCCTCACCACACAGTTCAGATAAACCATCACATTGCTTTACACTTTAAGAACGTGTACTTCTGTTCTTTTTTCCTTCACAACCATCTTTAGACAGAACACATTCTGGATGGAAAACATGAATCTAATTTCAGGCAAATACCTGCCTCAGCAAGTCTATCAAGGGCAGCTTGTTTTCTCCAACGCAGACTCCACAGGTGAAAACGTCCCCATACGAGCTCAGACATATCTGCATGAAGAGGTCCACTTGCCTGAGGTCCGTTTGCTAATGAATGCTTGGCAGTCACAGGGACACCACAAGCGCATCCAGTTGTTTTTCATTTTTTTTAAAGAAAAGGTTACTTACACCTCTTAGAACAAAGCGTTTTTGAGGTTGTTTATAAAATGCACCACCCATGGATTCAAATCCAAATCTTAACATCGACATGAAAATTAAAGATGCAAAGAAGAGAAACGTTTTTTTTCCTCCTCTTTTTATGCAGTTTGAACCAGCTTGTGGGAAAGTTATTAGAAATATTCCACCAGTGAAATGGAAAGTGGATCAAACCAGTACATCATAAGCTTTCTAGAGAGTGGAAAACTCCACATGGGATGGTCTCAGGAAAATCACTCAGATGCAGTGCCACCCAGTGTGCTGGGGGCTCAGGAAGGTCAGCTCTCTGCAGAGCCAGGACCAGGCTCTGCTTTTCACCCAAGGTGCTCGTCAGGATTGGAAACCAAAACCACCTTCTCTGACAGGTCATGAATTAAATAACTACAGCTGGTTTCCAGGATCTCTTTCCTTCTGCTAGCAATCTCACACAGAAACAACAAAAGTACTGACGCTGTAAATGAGTTCTAGAGGTATCTTTTTAATCACAAACCTGCTGCAAGATATTTCTTCCCCTGTAGCAGTAAACACTGAGTTCAAGAGGCACAGAGCCTCTGCCAGCATTAAAAGAAGAGCACATCTAAAACCACAGGTCCCAGCTGTTAAAATGCTGCTCGTTAGAGGAATTTCATCTATGCTAACACTCCGCTAGAGCAGCCCAGGTAGTAACAGCAATAACAAACAATAAGGAAAAGGAGACTAATATAAATGGGACAGCATTGTTCAGTGACACTTTTATGCCCCAGTAGCGTTGATCCACTCATGAGCAGGTCTGGATTTATAGCAAAGGAAAGACCAAGTGCATGACTAGCCCACAGAAAAGTTTCTATTTCAAAATGTGTCTCCATGGCCTGAAAATCAAGACCACGCTGCTGAAATTCTCACCCATTCAATACTTTCTGTTTCCTCCACAGTTTTCTTTTTCTCTTTACAGTGAACTGAGCTGCTCTAAGATTATTTTTCTGTGATTTTCAGCAAAAGTAGATACAGGAGGAACTGTGGACAAGCACTGAGGGCATCGTGCCCACAAGAGACTTAGCCTTTGTCCCCCTTGAGAAATGGTTAGGATGCCAGCTTGAGTGGACTCTGAATCCTAGTTTTAATTAGAGAGAAGGTGAAATCAGGCAAACCTACCTCTTGCTCAAATACTATTCTTTCCTCAGTATCCCTCTGTTCTCCAGGAAAAATGGTCTTCTCCCTGTTGGTGACCATTTATGCAGACCCAGGATGCAAACTCTTTCCCACTGTGTCCTCACCATCTGCATGTTGTCTACCTCTCTCTCTATTGACAGCTTCCAATAAAAGCTTCCTTTAATAGAGTTGTCCTGACTCACAGGTTGGGGGGGGGGGCGGGAGGGAGAGGGAAGCTGACCTCGCTGCAGCATCAAGAGCCTCTGACGCATTTTGGGAGGCTGTGGTTTCGGGTCTGAAAGAATTCAGCCTTGTTTTCAGCTAAGTTTTACAAGTTTAACTTCCAAAATATCACCCTATAGCTCCGCGTCCGTTTGCGACTCGATGTTGTTCAGTGGTTTGACTCGTATTATTCAGGGCTTCAGCCATGCGCTTGGCAAATTAGCAGTGCTCACCAGCAGAAAGAGAGTTTCTGAGAAACGCAGCCACCCAGGCTCCTGGCTGGCTCCACCTCTCCTCCGCCCACTCCCAGTTTCAGACATTTCACATTCCAAAACTGGAAGTGTCTATGCAACATAAGGTCACGTTATTGCACAACGCGCTCCGCTCCTTCTAAGAGCCCCTGCATCCTCAAAAGTACATCAGCTCTAACAGCGAGAGAGCTGTTTACGCTGAATTTCTATCTGAGTGGGAGTATTTTCTCCAAGAATCTTATAACAAGGACACGAAGTGTATGACTCTTCCCTACATTTGGTAAAATTGTTACCGAGATGGCATTTATTCAATACTTCCACATCAGCATTCCTTCCCCTTTAAGCTGCCTTTTGAAAAATTGAGAATTAATTTTTACACTTCCCCAAAGTATTTCTGTGCTGGATAATTTTAGGACACACTAAACAGAACAATTTCTGCCTATCTTAAATTTAGAACTCAGGCCGTTCGTAGCTTTTGCAATGCAACTGTGAAATACAACTAATTGTCACCAATGTAGGTTTTGCTATTCCTTTTTTCTTGCCAAAGGGTCGGAAAAATTGCTATGATCCCTCCTCCACTTAATCTTTTAAATTCTAACAGGTGAATGAAAACTCCAGTTTCAATTGAAAGATTGAAATTCCTGAAATTCCAGTTTCAAGAAGAAATTTTTTACTATGAGGGTGGTGAGACATTGGAACAGGTTGCCCAGAGAAGCTGTGGCTGCCCCATCCCTGGAGGGGTTCAAGGCCAGGCTGGATGGGGCTTGGAGCAACCTGGTCTGGTGGGAGGTGTCCCTGCCCAGGGCAGGGGGTTGGAACTCGATGATCTTTGAGGTCCCTTCCAACCCAAACCATTCTGTGATTCTATGATTCTATGAATTATAACTGGAGGACACCTTCTTTTTTAGTACAGGGGATTAAAAGTGAGGTGGACTTTATTTATTTTTTTTTTCCCCCAAAGGACAGTATACAGGTGGAAATGGTGGTGTCACATTGTGTTATCTTTGAAACCCTGTTCAGCTTTTCAGGTACAATTAAGTTCTTCACTGTTATCATGGAAAGTCTATTTGGTGTTCCCTTGAATGCCAGTGAGTTATGCTGGTATCTCCTAAAGGCAATTTTTAACATATTTAAATGAAGACTAAATGACCAGTCCTTATGTGCCACCTCTTCTTTTAATTCAGATCTGCCACCTTTGTCCTCGGCACCACTTGGGGCAGCTGGGCAGTGGGGAAGCAGAAGGGTCTGGAGCTGGGAGGGCTCCCAGCACCTTCTGGTGAGAGTGGGGATGCTGGCCAGGCTAATGGCTAAGGCAGCTCTCAAAAAACCCTCCTGATTTCACAGCCAAGTGAGCACTTCATAAGCTGTCACTCCTCCCAGAAGCGAGAAGGTTCAGATCCAGCAGTCAGCGTTCAGAAATCTGTTTCAGGCTGCCCAGTGAAGATTAAGATGGCCAAAACAAACCAGTGACAGAATAAGAGGGAGAGGGCAATCAGGAGAATCCTACGAGAGGGGGAGAATGAGGGACAGAGGAGGGCTTTTGAAATTATCTGTTCCCTTCGATGCACTGGCACCGTGCTCTGCCGTAGGTTATAGAGTAGCCCATTTTTTTTTCACTCCGAGTCATTCATTTGGAAGAGATAACATGATTGAGAGTCAACTGCCCTTCGGCCTGTGGAAGAGATACTTAAAATGGAGCTAATGGTTTAAAGTTACTTAGCTCCTGTTCGGTCTCTGAGCAGGCAAAAGGTTAGACTGTAATATTTAACCACAGCTCCCGTGCCTTTCTGAGAAGCCTTTCTGCAGCTGCCTAAGGAAAGCCAGACATCTGCCATGCTGCTTCCTGCCTGCACGAGGGGAAGAAATCTGCGCCAGCCTTCAGCCTCGTGTAGACAGAGAGCTTCCTCCGGTGCAGTGGCTGCCACACAGAGCGCCTTCTGGTACAGCCCATTTCCTACTGGGGGACCTGTTTCCCTCGGGGACAGCATGGGCTAGTTCTCTGTGCGTGCCACCAGCCACCATCGTCAAATCTGCCCGTTGGTCACCAGGCAATAAAGCCAAAGGTTTGGTGCTTTAAGTAGGACCGGCTACATGTCTAATGAGAACAGGATGAAGAGTGTGGCCAGTAAGTCGAGGGAGGTCATCCTCCCCCTCTACTCTGCACTGGTGAGGCCACAACTGGAATCCTGCGTCCAGTTCTGGGCTCCCCAGTTCAAGAGGGACAGGGAACTAATGGAGAGAGTCCAGCGTTGGACAACAAAGATGATGAAGGGATTGGAGCATCTCCCTTATGAGGAAAGGCTGAGAGAGCTGGGACTCTTTAGCCTGGAGAAGAGAAGACTGAGGGGAGACCTTATTAATGCCTACAAGTAACTAAAGGGTGGGTTGAAGGATGATGGAGCCGGACTCTTCAGCAGTTTCCAGCGCTAGGACAAGGGGCAACGGGCACAAGCTGGAACATAGGAACTTCCATTCAAATATGAGGAAGAACTTTACGGTGAGGGTGACAGAGCCCTGGAACAGGCTGCCCAGGGAGGTCGTGGAGTCCCCTTCTCTGGAGATTTTCCAGACCTGCCTGGATGCAGTCCTGAGTGATGTGCTCCAGGCAATCATGCTTTGGCAGGGGAGTTGGTCTAGATGATCTCTAGAAGGTCCCTTCCAACTCCAACAATTCCATGATTCCATAAAGAACTGATGAGGGCCAGCAAGACAAGGATTCATGAAAGTCTGGAGACACAGTACCATCAGGAGAACACAGCATCTACTACAAATCTTAGGGAACTATTCAAACTGCTACTTTAAAAAGTGAAAAGGGGTAAGTGCATTCATTCTTTTTTAACATTCATCCATAAGAGGTCACTGTGTCATACAATGAACACCTTGGTGTCAGCAGCATTCCTCTCCCTTCCCATATGCTCAGCACCAGGTGTCTGGTCACCTACAGTAATGTCCCGGCCGTTATCCAGCTGCCTTTCCTAGGGACAGTTAGGGCAGGCAATAAAGCAAGACATGTGTGGGAGTCCTTCACTTTGATCGTGTGACCTTAGCCAATTTTACAATCACTTAAATATACTTAATTTTTTATTCCCCATTAATCTCAAATGGAATCCCAGAGTTTTACAAGCCCCATAGATGTTTTAAATTACCAGTAAAAAATACACAAAAACTTAGGAAACTGTGTTCGAACAGCAAAAATATAAGCTCACAAATGGCCAAGGCTCCTCTGGTTTCCCAGGGGCTGGTGCCTCTATTTCAGAATCTGTTTCACTATGACATTGGTTTCTTCAGTAGTTAGTGGGCTTTTTCACAAGGGTGACTACAATACAGCGTGGGACGTGGAGGACTGTCAAGGTGACCTGCCCACAGAAACTTCTCAAGCATGAGGTTTTTGTACTGCCATTCGCCCTGAGACGAGAGGGAATAATAGGCAGATGCAACTGAATGGCAGCGGAAACTGTTTCAGCTCAGCTCAGCTCATCAAAGATCTTCACGGAGTAAGGTGACTTAAAGGGAAATATTTCATTCAGAGATTTCCATGGGAAAACAAAAACAAACAAAAAAAATAAAATAAAAATAGCAATATGGAGATTTTCCAGTGGAAAACTTGTTCTTGGGGAAATTCCGCTTTCAATCGACAAATTGTTTTTATGGGAAATTCCTCTGCAGCTGTAGGCACGGCCCTCATGCTGAGAAGTTTAAAAGCAGCTCATGTCGGACCCGGAGCCCTCAGATTTCCCACATCAGATGAAGTGCAAGAGCAGAGCCCTTGCTCCCATGCACACCCTGTGGCACACAACCCGTCCCACCGCCGGCACGACGATGTATTGACGGCAATTGTCCCACATCAAGATTAATGACAGGCTCTTATACATTTAAGCTGTCCCTAAAGCTGCCGTTGACTTCACCAACAGGTTTACCTGCACCAGGGATTGCTTGGGAGAGTCTTGAAGCTCCTCGTAGTAGACTGCACCAGAACTTGGGGCTGATTTTGTGTGATGGTCACATATCATGGATGTAACTCCACTGTTATTAACTGTTTTATATGGCTTAAACCCATCAACAAGAACTACACACTCCACAGCTAACACTACAGAGAGTAAGATAAACATTTTTAGTGAGCTTGCTAAGGGTCTTCTAAATTTCCAGGAGGAACAACAAGTGTCTCCTGTACAGAAGGGTAAACCATTCATTATAACACATCTTCTTTCTATCAACCGCTTTACCATAAATCATCATACGCTGTAAGGAGGCTAGAAATCATATTTATGGCAGGCTCAAAGTATCTCAGGAAGTCAGAGGCAGAAAAAAAGCTCTGACAACAGGCAGGCTTGTACAACCCCTCACAGTCCAGAAAGGTACCGAGCACCTAAATCACAGAATCACAGAATCACAGAATCTTCTAGGTGGGAAGGGACCTTAAAGATCATCTTGTCCAACCGTCAACCTAACTGACAAAAATAAACACCCACACAACAAACAAGGAGCATCATCACTAAACCATACCTCCCAGCACTTCATCAACCTGTCTTTTGAACACCTCCAGGGATGGTGCCTCAACCACCTCCCTGGGCAGCCCATTCCAATGGCTGATAACCCTTTCAGTGAAAAAATTTTTCCTAATATCCAGCCTGAAAATCGTTCCCCTAAACATCTGCAGTGATCCACGGTATTTCTGTACCAGCCCTGTATTTTCACATTAATGCATTTTTAACACAAAATGACCCCTGTGAGCAAAAAAGTTAATTCTACTGACAGCACGGGACTGGTCTTCAGAAGTTACTTTCAGGAGTAGACCTTGCCTCTTTCCTGACCACCTTCTGTCCCATGCAGCCTACACAGCCATAGAACAGTCTCAGCATCCCTCGGACGGAGCTGAGCTGGAGGGGCTGGAGCCCAGTGTACCCATGGCAGGAGCAGGAGCCCCAAGATGCCATCAAGGAGGCTGCTGGCAGCTGGCCACCGGCCAGGCGCTGCGGGCTACGAGGTGAAGGAGTGGACAAAGGCCACTGCTCAGCTGCTGCGGTGACCTTCAGCTATGCTGACCCACCACAGGAACGCACCCCCCGGCCACGCTCACGTTTCTAAACCTCTCTTGGCTCTCTGCATCAGTACGTGTGCATGTGCGGTACCCAGTTCACAGAGGGGTTTGGCCCGTGCCCTTACGGCACAGGATGCCAACGAGGTCCCCCCTGACCCCTAACCACAAAGCGGCCACGGCAGGGTTCCACCTGCTGCTCGGCACCCGGGCAGCTCAGCAACCACACAGGCTCACCGAGGCGTGCTGCCTGCCCGTGAAAATCACACACACTGAGGTCGAATGGCAAGCAACACGAATTTCACAGACCGGTTAAAAAAAAAAATAAAATATCCTGCCTCCTTCCACCCAAAGGAGTTATTCTTTTGGGGCATCACAGTAACAAAATACAATCGCGATGAAAATCTCATGGATACAAGCTGTGCTATTGAAGTGACAAGAAGGGCATTTATTTTCAGAGTCAGACACTCGAAGGAATAACCCCATGTGCTAGATAGCGTTAAGTTGTCTTTTCCAGTATATAACAGAGTCAGACACTCAAAGGAATAACCCCATGTGCTAGATAGTGTTAAGTTGTCTTTTCCAGTATATAACAGAGATAGCTCTGCTACGCTGAAACACATGTGATAAGAGAAGAGGGCCCAGGCTCTTCTCCATATTCTCTGCATACCTGTTAGTATCACACAGCTGTTCTCAAGTCTACAGTTTCCTGTGCAGTACAAACTGCATACCACTTCCCCTACAGAAAAAAAAAAAAAAAAAAAGCCTTGCTTGTTCTTAATTGACGATGGAAATACTGTCATATTTTCCACTAGCCAAGCTTGAAACCATTACTGAACGAACCTTCATTAATTTTTCCACAACATTTTGCAGAAATGTCAGGAAACAGCTGCACCAGAAATGATTAACTGTCCTTATCACTAGGGCTTCATTGGCCAACTTCAAATTATATAGGTTTTCTTCTTTCAGACTTCTGTATTCAATGGTGGTTTTTGTTATTCTTTAGCTGACTGTCTCAATACACTACTTTCTCTTCAAAAGTATCCCATTACACAGGTTCAGTGGCGCACAGACATTTTACGACCAGTGGAAGAATTTGTACAGTTTGGAGCTGCATACTTCTAGGAAAAGATTGCTTCCTGCAGATTGCTCAGCTGTGTCTTTCTTGGATCAAATTCAATGAAATTCACAACTTGCAGTCAAATTGTATTTGCCAGTCAGACTGAATTCATTACACTGACATAAACTCTTCTTGCCGCATTTTCTTGCTTCTTTCCTCTCCCGTCCTACTCTTTTTCCTTTCCCCTTTTTCTCTCCCCACCCTCTCTCTCTCACCTCTTCTTTGAGCTATACCATGTGTCAAAGCTTATCATACAATGCCCTGTACATTTTCTGGCGAAAACAAGTGGAACAGTATACATCATCATTCCAAACATGCAACCACCGAGATGCTAGAAGATTTGGTACAAAATAAGAGTGCAGCCATCTGGAGATAACTGCTAGCGTGGAGCTGAGATTCCCAGCTGGCTGAAACTTTGCACTCTCAGAACTTTTCAGCGAAGCGTCAGGGAGCAAGAGGCTCCGCTCACACGGATTTGCAAAGGGCACTGGATGTTACGTAATTTTTCCAAAAATGTAAACTCTTCAGATTTCTGATAAGAACACAGCAACAAAAAAGCGAGGTTCACAGGATTACTTTTAAAGACCGACAAATGAGGTTGTGGAAAAGAGGGGGTTGGTCTCTTCTCACACGCAACAAGGAATAGGGCAAGAGGAAACCGCCTCAAGTTGTGCCAGGGGAGGTTTAGATTGGATATTAGGAAAAAATTCCACACCAAAAGGGATGTCAAGCACTTGAACAGGCTGCCCAGGGAAGTGGTGGAGTTGCTATCCCTAAGGATATTTAAAAGATGGGTAGGCGTGGTGCTGAGGGACATGGTTTAGTGGTGGTTTTTATCAGTGTTAGGTTGATGGTTGGACTTGATCTAAAAGGTCCCTTCCAACCTAGACAATTGTATAATTCTATGATCCTAAATGCTATAGTTTCTTGTTTCTATTTTGAAATATTTAATTTAGCACTACTACAGCATAGCAGGTTACAATAATTCTGCATATATGTCACCGGCAGATTTAAAATTGACATTTTGTCTATATCTTCATTGAAGCTGTAAGCCTTGAATGCGTAACCTTGGGATATTTTTAGACAGAAATATAGATGCAAATAGGTATACACAAGAATTGGAAGTTACATAAAATGAATCCCAAATGAATTTGGTGTTGATACTGTTATCACATCCTACGTGTAACAAAAGGTAGGTTACTTGCAGAAATGGCACAGCCACACAAATAGAGGTTTATCTAGGTGTGACAGAGAAAGAATCCCTCCTGCTGCCTGTAATTCAAAATTATTTGCACTTCTGGATTTTTAAATGGGTCCCTTCCACAGCAGTGTGTGCTGCAGCACAGAATCCATGCGCAGCTTTGCTCAGAAGGAGCCCACCACTGATGGCCTCACCCTGTGCTAGGTCAGCTCCTGAGCATCTTCATTGCCTCCAGCAGGTACACGAACAGCTGGCAGATCCTGGCCCTGAATGCCTAACGGAGGCCAGCATTGCCTTTTAATTGGTGCAGTGCTGGCTACAAAAAAAAAAAAAAAAAAAAAGGAAAAAAAAAGATCTGTTTTTAAATTACTTTACCGAGATATTTGCTTAGATAGCAGAAATTGCAGTACACTATATTCTACTTGAAATATGCATGAATATATACGGGTTCTAGTCACACGATGTGAAACGCTGCCAAAAAGAACCCAGTTTTTTTAAGGACTCGATTTTATAATATGCAATGGCGAATTTCTCCTTCACGATACCCTTATCTGTCTGTGCTCTCGTTTGAAAGCAGTAGCTTGGGGTGCCAGAGGATTTCAAGGACCACGTCCTTCCAATACATGGCATGTTAAGGTGCCGCCGGCCACCGCAGAGCACCAAGAGGCACTGAGCGCATCATGTGTATGGGGAAAACATGAAGCTAAGTCGTTAGATCTCACTAAACATGTCCTGATTTTTATTGTTGGGGGTGGGGGGAATCTTGAGGGAGGCTCTGAAATAAATAGAATCAGAAGATAAACATTGCACCGGGAGCGCACCTCCTCGCCAGCAGAAGGGTGTCGCCGCTTCCTGAGGGGACACCAGGCTGGCAGCTGTGGCAGAGGGAGGCTCTTTTTGCAAATGAATCAGTCGCTTGGCCACCTCCTGGAGGTGGAAGAAGACACATGTTTTTCCCCTTCTCTGACTAATAGCAGGACAAGAAACGAGAGCTCTTGCTTGCCCCCTACACCCCCACACTCTGCCTCCCCCATCACCCTGGGTTTACACAGACTCCTCCTGTTCGTGCCGTCAGCACGGAGCAGCAGGATCTAGGGGTGATGTCAGAACAAAAAAGAGAGACCTTGAACTTGCTTCACCCTTTGCGTAGCCATTTCTATTTGGGCAAAGTGGATAACAGCTCCTTTAGCACTAGGGTAGTGGCATTTTATGCTCGCCCGGCATTCACTTCACCCAGGAATAAATAGCAAAAGGTTTCAGGCGGTGGAGAATGGGGACCAGTATCTTCAAAGGATCCTCGGGTAAGGCAGAGGAGCTAGTCCTCCACACCACAGCTTGTGCAACCTCTCTCCACGGCAAGAATCATTCCCTGCAGGGCGCCTGGGACTGCTGGTTTGGCAGCATTGCACGCTCCCGGCTTCAGGGAAAACTGAAAACTCCTGCCGCCCCGTATCTGGCGGTGGAATCAGACTGCAAGCTTTCACCTGTAAAGGAGGCAGTAATAGGGTTCAATTTCTTAATGGGAGCCTTTTATTAGCTCACACAGCGTATTTACTACCCTACCAGTATTAAGCGCTTGCCTTAATATCCTTAGCGCGCCAGGCAGCGGTACCTATTATCATAGTTACAATAACATGGGTCTGAACTACGTTAATTGAGAGCATCAATTCTAAAATTCCATTGTTCCAAACAAAAAAAAAAGCAAAGCATGCCATTACACAACTGACACATCATCACAGCGAGTTCTCAGTGTACAAGAGAGCCCCAGCAGCAACACACGGAAGTACCACTAAGTTACACGCTAATGAAACCTGAAAAATTTATGTTAGAACTCCATTTCAGAGGATGGCCGCCACGCTCTTGTGTACCAAAGTTCTCAGTTTTCCACCTAAATCCTGCCCGGTGAGTCAGGACGTGGCTAGGTTTCTGTACTATTCCAGGAGTATTCCATTACTCCTGCTTATAAATTTCACACGCTGTTAATGCTTCCCAAACTGGCAACAGAGCTCAGGGGTGCATGAGGACAGTTTGTTTTCCCAATGAACTTTTAACATGAATTCCACCGCACCTCTCGGGGGGAGGATCCCTTCTTTTTTGCCGACGTGCTGGTTGGTACCACCCCTGCTGACAGCCATCAGCTTGCACCCCTCTCACCCACCCAGCCCCGATGCCAGGCTCCACAGAAAAATCTCGGGCAGCTCTCGGAGACTGCAGAAGGGAAAGAGCACAATTTCCACTGCAGGGACCCAGAGAGGGATCCATCAGAAGAGACAAGAGACATCCCATATAGCACCGCCCTGGACTGCAGAATATGTGGGATCAGTTCCAGGTTTGAGCAAAGGTTCAAGGGATAGCCCGTCTCAATTTAACCCCCTCCATTCTTTCCATCAGTTCATGTATAGAATGAAACGTGGGCCCAACACCATTTACATAGTTCTGAAAAAACTGGGGGTTTTATCTCAAAATATATTCTGCGTTTTCTTTGAACACCTTCTCCTGTGGTCATGATTCCACGTGAGAATCTCCAGTGTCTTCTTTATACGCCTAGTTCTTATGGTTGCAGATAAATATTGAATAATTAAAAAAAAATAAATAGAGGGCCAACGAGAAGGATCAAACTTTGTCTTAACTTTTCACTATTTCAAACCAGTCTCATTAAATTCTGAGGGCTAACAATTCTCTGACTATCAAGGATGTGCCCATACAGAGAAGATTAGAGAAGAGGAGCTTCTCAGTGCCTTGTGTCTCCTACAGCAACAAAAGTAACTGGTTTTGAGACTAAGTCAATGTGAAAACTACCCTACCTGTGACTACCAACAAAATAAACATGGAGCTGCAATGAGTAGCTGAAAACAGACCTTTTCTTGACAAGATAAACTGGCTCCTGAACTCTCTGATGCCATCGTAAGACTGCTGTTGGGGATCCACTATCTTTAAGCTATTTTAGGTGTCATTATACTACAGTGTCAGCACTGTCATCACTACAGTTCCTATGTGCCCAAAGTGTTCAAGACCAGAGGAAAAGAATAAACCTTTAACAGTATTGTCAATGGTGCACGTGAAATGGCAAGATGGTCAAGCAGAAATCACCAACTTTAGGACAATTTAAAAATGAAAAAAGAACCGTTTCAGATACCAAAACCCCACCCACCGTTTCTTCTTGTATTTCTACAAGTAAGTTTTTTCTGTTTATGTGGTTCAAAAAGGGTGCTCCCTGGATGCTTGGTGCAAGAGCTGCATAGAGAAGGGCAAGTGGCAAACCAAATATGTGGACAAAGCAAAGACAGCACTTCCAAATGAACAAAAAAAAAGTAACCTGCCCCAAAAGAGAAATGCTTCTGATTTCAGCAAGAGCTGACTTCAGTTGTAACGAAAGGACATGAAATCAGTATTTAAATGTGAGTGACTTCCATGTGAAGCCTTCTGAGAATGAAAAACTATTCACTCGAGCCCTGACCCTCAGGTCACTCAAACCCATCGTTTCTTTGCTCTCCTACCTGGCTGCTGCCATCAGAGGTGCAAGTGAGTAATGGTTCCAGTCAAGGCAATTCGGTTCACCACTCCAGCGAATAGGGATGTTGACTCTCTCCTCCACCTGTTTGGAAAAAAAGTATGAAAGATTTTTAAGGATTATGGTTGATTCAACCTGCTGTTTGATTTTATAACCTGTATGATATCAGTAAAACATCGGCTACATCAACACATGTAAGAACTTCAGAGATTCAGTCACAGTCCTTCTTGCTACTCAGGTGTTTTTCCCTCAGAGCAATGTGGTACCAGCAATCAGTAGCTGTCCTATGGTTTCCAACTTGCTGTGGGCTAGAATACATGTCAACTAATAATATTCCAAAGTAAAAACAACAGACCAGACCAAAAGGTGCATACAGTGATGTATTTTCAAATCGTGATGTATTTTCAAACACGATGTATACAACAAGCAGTGTAAACACACAAAGCACGGAAGTGTCTTTGTAGTCTATTTATCTTTAAGGCTTGCAGTTCCAGGTTTTCTGCCTGATTTCTGCCAAATTTTGAAAAAAATCATGCCCAAATCAGGATTTAAGAGCACATTTTTTTAAATTAAAAGCAAGTACTTTCCTGTTATTAAATCAGAGCAGTGCAATTGTCTTTCACTCTGCTTCTTTCCAGTCTAGCACTGTGCTTTGAAAGTGAGATCACCTCTAAAAATTCCCTTTCCATACGATGCTAGACTGTTATTTCTTATTTATTTTTTTGTCAGAGTTAGGTTGATGGTTGGGCTAGATGATCTTTAAGGTCCCTTCCAACCTAGACTATTCTGTGATTCTATGTTTTAGAAAATAAGTTATTAGTGTACACTGTGAAAATCACTCATAAACCTTGTGCCTCTCTTTACACGTGATGGTACTCTGAGAAAGACCACAAAAAGCACTTCCCATATACAAAAGCCCTGCTGTAGGCACGTATGCAGGAGTGTATGTATGCCTGTGTGTCTGAGGCATGGAGCACCAGGAGATGTGTTCATTAACATGTCAGACGTGTTAGGCAATTACAGGCTGCTCTATTTACACCTCTAGGGAGAGGGTTAATGAATACATGGAAGCTACCCTTAACCAGGGCATACAGACAACGCACCAGGAACTGGAGGCTCATATCTAATGTGCACATAATAGAGCTGACTGAAATGCCCACCTCATTGACACTGAGACAACCAACCTTCACTGATCTTCTAGTGACCACCTACTCCAACGGGCCTAGCTATTCTGATTTTGTTGAACAACTACAGCACACATTTTGCCCAGGACACTTTCTTTTAGGCTTCCCTGTGTCCTTGAATGCCCACGCACGAGATGCCACCCCAGGTGACGTGACAGAGATGAGCGTGATCATCCCAGGGTGGATGTGCCCCTCAACAGGGCAGCACCCCAAGGGGAGCAAAGGGTCCCAGCAAGAAGTGCAGCTCATCTTGCCCCTTCTCCTGCTGTCTGTCCTGGCTGTGATGCTGAGCTCTGACTGGCCACTATCTTGGAGCAGTTGGGTCACTGCAGCAGGAGAATGTACCTCCTTCTGAAGGGCTTACAAATGCCATGGCAGAGGAGCATGCCAGAGGACTTGGACAGGAAAACCTTGAATGTAGCACACTGGACATTCAGATCTGTCCCCATGGCCTCACCACACGGGCACCGAAGCCAACAGCAAACCTCCCTCTGCTTCCAGCAAGTGGGATGACTGACCACACTGCCCCCCACACAGGACAAAGCCTGTCTGGCGTGGGGTGGGCGATGTGTGGCACCTCCATCACCAGCAGAGCGGGGATGTGAGTTGGTGGAAACGGGGTGCCAAAAGCTGAAGGGTAAAGCAGGCCTGGAACCGGTTAGCAATAAAAGGCATATGCTTCTGCTTTTTTTCCCTGGTGATGTTTGCTATCGGCAACAAAAACAAATAGCAAATGATAATGTGTTACTGACCGGCAATGTCAACAGTGGTCTATACAGGCATCCGAGTATATAAAATAACATATGCTCTGGCTCCAGAGCCTGACGCTTTATCACATCAATACATAACTTTCTAGGAAATGATCTGGATGTGGAGCCAGGAACCACTTTTGAACCTTTGAACAGACAGGGCCCAATACGGTTTTAATCTGTGGGTGAAACCTTGGCACGGCTGGACTCAAGGGCAAAACTCTGTTTTTAGCAGGGCCAGTATTTCACTCGCTATTTTTACAACCGGCCTGAGAAAAGTTCCAGTCAAAAACCAAAGTAAAGCAATAAAGAAGTCGTAAGTCTTTATTCTCCCATCCTTCAGTAGGACCTAGGGGTGGTTCTGGATTGTAGCGTCATCTCGCTGGTGTGGCACGGATACCTTCCAGCCCCCAAGCAGGCCGCCCTTTGCCCTCACAGGCCTAACTGGCTTTAGTGCTGCTACCTGCACTTGCACAGTTATTTTTAATTAATGTGCATTGTGAATCGATTTATCTAATCAGCAACCCAAAACGAAGGGTCTTTATTCTCATTTACACTAGATCTTCTGTACAGCACCCTGGCAGGAGCAGAGAGGACTTCCATGAAAAGAGAATGAAGCCGTAAGTGAAAGATGTCATTTATGAAGCAAAATCACACTGCTGCTGCTCTGGCTTCGTAAAGAGTATTTAAACTGAAATCCATGAGGAACACTATATTCCGTTTCCCTAATTTCTTTTTTAGCTCTTAACTACTGGGAGCCAGCGTCTTCCCTCATGCTGTGGTAACCTCACTGTCTTCAGCAGCGTTCCTCAAAGGATACTTCTGATCCAAGCGTGAAAGGCTCCCCCTGATTTCCGTGAAGGCTGGATCAGTTCCTAAGTCTTTAAGAAGCTTAATTGTTACTTACAACTAGGCAAAACGTTATCCAGAGCGAGATCTGGTTAAGAACAGTCAGATTTTGTCTGGGCAATGCTACCCCATCTCCTACTGACCCACCACCTTCCAGCAGCACTGGGGCTAGCAAACAGGATGTGGTCTGAGGGAACGGCTGACCTGCCAAGTCTCTAACAACCCCAGATAATGCCTCTGTCATCAAACAGGATTTTACTGCCCAATCAAAGCTCCCAGAGGCATCGTTGAGATACCAAACCCGGGAACTTTTAATTTGGTTTTATCTCCCCATTAATAAAATTTGTGCGATCCTTGGTTCTTTGGCAGCAAAAGGAAAGGAGCGTGCCTTCCATGACTGCCTTCCACAACTGCCTTCCACAACTGCCTTCCACAACCTCCTTCCATGACTGCCTTCCATGACTGCCTTCCACGACTGCCTTCCATGACTGCCTTCCATGACCTCCTTCCACAACTGCCCACCAAAGACAGAGAGTGAACCAACCACCGGTGCTCAGCCTTTGCTGGTATTTGGTCATATCTAGTCATGACTCTCCTCATCTGCCACCGTTGTCTGCCAGCCATGGAGACTAAGATTAAACGAGCACACGAGAAGGGAAACGGGAGTGTGAGGAGCATGGGCATGTCTTACTGCTCAGAAGAGGGTTTGTTTGTTTTTTTCTTGATTTGAACTTTGTATCTCGGACATTTGGGGATTAGCCTTTTAGACCTGGAAACACAGAGGCAGGAGAGCCCTGATAACGACTCTTACACCATCTGCTTCTGAAAGACTATGAGCTCCTCCCTTGGCAACTCCCGCAATCATTTTGTGACTGTAAAACTACACCATCGGTGGTGAAATAAAAACGGAGCAGTAGGCATCACCTGGCCATAAAGATCAATTCATTTCATGGACCGATGAGAAGAAGGACTTTGTTCTGCTTTATGTATCTGTTAACAGCGACATTGTAAGGTCAGCTGGGGGCAGGGAGGTGACAGGGAGATTCCTGTGCACTGTACAAGGTAAAAAATATCAGGAATCTCATGTGTATTTTAATCAGAAACTGGAGTTTAAGCAAAGCAACTGGAAAATATGCATTTTTGAAGGTTCTGAAATAGCATAATAAATGGAAAAAATCACCTCAAGGGTACAGAGGGCAATTAAAGCCATGCCCATGTTACTCCTTAACTGGCTTGCAGCAGGTAGTGTTCCAGCACGGACCTTACCATGGTTTGGGAATTCACCTAAAGCCTCAGTTTGACCAGGTCTATAAGAAACCCAGGTGCCACAGAAATCGCAGCCAGGTTCCAGGATCGCACAGGATAATTGGTACCAAAGAAGAGCCAGGCAACGCGGGTAGAAAAATGTGCGTGTTTCTGTAGTGTACACCCCAAGAGCTTCAATTTGGGGCTGGTCACGCAAAGCAGCGAGGCCGGATGCAAATCTCCCACCACTTCTCCATGGGTTCAAATCCCCCTTTATAGACATTTTCTTACTAAATACAATGAATTGCCCATGCAAGCTTCTTTACTGTAGTATGCAGAGACTGTGAACCTAATCCGTGTGGATTTTCTAATGCTCTCTTTGCCCCTTTCTCCTTTTTAAACACAGAAAGTCCGGAGAACTCTGTGAATTATGGTCTGTAATGGGAGAAGTAAGAAGTCTAAAATTTGCTCGATTGCAGCTATGATGCATTAAGCTCCAGGCATCAATCTCAATCTCAGTACTTTTTCTCTCAATAGGCAATATTTTACAGTTATCACTCTCTAAACAAAACACAATTTATTATACACACAATTTGATAGCTACAGCAGCTAAGAGTAGAAGCAAAAATGTCTTTCTACTTAAGGAAGGTAAAAGCAATGTCATACTTTAAATTGACTTCATATGATCAATGGCAGAACACAATCATCTGAGAAATGACGTTCATGTCCTGATCAAATGCAATCATACCATATGCAATTGAATTTGGAAAAAGTGGAAGAAAATTATTCCCATTACTTTACTGGTGTTCTTAATGTGTTCACACAAATCATCTGTGAATAGATGAATTAAAATACTTACACTCTCTCTACCTTTGCTCTCTTAATTCCAGGTCATTCTGGCAGCTCTCAATACTGCAGAAATACATTTCCTTACAAGCAGTTTGATGAAACTAATGGATCAAATCTTGAACTATCTCCAAAGTTAAAGGGATATCATTTATTTTTTGAATCAAATGTCTCTATGCGGTAAACATTTTCATCTTCATTACTAAAGCAGAAAGACACTTGAAGCCTAATTTATTTTTCAGTATTTATGCTCTTTTTTTTTCCCCACATTTTTCTCAATCTGAGTGTGATAGCCCATTTAAATTTTGTTTATTGACAGCTTTTCTTAATTTTGGTATCCTGCACGCTAGCACCATGTTGCAGATCTGGATGCAAAGAGCACCAAGAAATCTTTGTAAAATTTTAATTTGTTGAAATGTATACATGCATTAGTATATATGCATACATACACATGTGTGTGTACATAAATATGTGTTTATATATGCATGTGCATATATACACATATTATATAAATAAAAATAGTCATATTTACTAACGTGTGTGAGCCAGCAGAGCTGTTTTTATTGTCTCTCAGGGTCTCCAGAAAGTTAGCAGTCAGAACAAAATTTACCTAAATGATGTGTCATGCCAAATGACTTTTGGAACATCACCTATGAACTTTGTTTGTTTACTTTACACATAGTTGATTCACTCCATTAAAATCAAGCACGTAATTTCTCCATTAGATCCTCCCTACATTACCTCCTCTATCCCCAGAGCCCACTCTGTCCAGGATCTTATTTTGCTGCCACTGCTGGAACTATGATTTTGGGTTACTTTTTTTTCACTTCAGCCAGGAGCTAAATTAGCAAGAGCACATCCCCCTAAGTATAGGTCCATAACCTCACTGCAAATAACAGTTTAGACGCTGCCAGCTGAGATCAGTGCCCTCACTAACCAGGCCTGATGCTTTTAGACAACGATCAGGGTGACAGTTGACACAATGGCCATACACACACGTTGCTCAACCCATTTTCCTGGCCCCTTGCTGCCAGGAGGAGAGGGCTGTTTGTGCAGGCGGCTGGCAGCAAGATGCAAGCACATCTGGAGATCTTCTGAAGGTGGGCAGAGAAGGCAAAAACATCGGGTCTCAGCCAAGCCCAAGATAGGATTCCGGATAAAGCTCATGCTGTACGCAATCCAAACAGGCTTCTAGCAAAATCACCATGAGGAATCTCCTACACTTAGTGTCATGGCTTTCCTTCCTTCTTTGAATGACAACCCTTTTGTGACAACTTTGCATTGGGAAAAACCAATACAGCCAGGCCCACAATGAAGAAATGGAGGCAGAGCCACTCCTAGCCATCAAGCAGCCAGGCTGCAATGCAGCAGGTGTCCTACAAGCCCATGACAATGACTTGAGCTATCAAAATGATCTCCATCTCCATGGAAAGACCATGGCAAGTTCAAGCCCATGGCAGAGCAATGGCAGAAGCACTGGACAATCTCAGTGGAAGATGAAAGCTAACTTGCCTCCAAGAAGCTGGCAACTAGTCAGATGTTTAGGTCACCAGGAGGTAAGTGTGATGCCTTAGAACAATAGAAATTTGTCAGCGGGGAAAGTAATCTATGGACTTGGGGTCTGTTTAGAGAGTTTTGGTGGTTGGTAGCTGCAAAATCTAAGCCAATGTTCTCTATAAAACAAAGATAAGACCTCAGTGAGGCCGGTGCTAAGACAAAGCATAGACTTCATTCAAGGTGCTCTGGATTTACACCAGGTGAGCTGAGATCCGTTGCTCCTGGTTGTAAAGACAGCTTGTACAGCACAGGATACCCTACCATCATTTCAGGTTGGCAGCCACAATGAAGCACCAGCACTGGCAGCTGATCGTTTGTCTTAAAAATCGGAATAGACCACCAAAACAGCTCTGACCACACACGTTGTTAGCACTTCTGAGCTCTTTACAAGGAGATGAGTGCTCTACCTCACGATCCCTTGTTATCGCCACATCTGGAAAGGGACAACTCAAGAGTGTCCTCCTTCCCAGAACCTCCACGCTGGTCCTCCAGGTCTGAAGACAGACAAGAGGAAGGCAGCAGTGGAGTCTTTGGTCCTCCTCGGTGAGACACGATCGCTCTGCGCTGATGTCACTCTGCTCTTGGTGTGTGCGCTCAGTAAGTCGGTAATTTGTCATGAGCGTGGGCCCTACCCATACATGGCAGGCTGGAGGAGGAATGACCTCAAACTCTTGCTTCTAATCCAGGGGGCGTTGCCAAAGCGCCGGGTTTGAGTTTGATGCATGAAGCGCAGAGATATTTTCAGCTCCTGAATCACACTTTTGGCTCCACAGCTAACTCGAACTTCTCCTTAGTTTTGTTTGCAATTTTTCACCTCCCGCAGTCACCATTGACTCTCAGAAAAAAAAAAGAAAAAAAAACGAGCTGGTACGTTAAAGAAAAAGAATCCCACTGGTCATAAGTGTGAAGGCTTTTTAAAAATCACTTTTATTTTAATAACTTCTATTTTATTCTCTTGCATGTGTGGAGGAGCGGAGTTAAACAAATTACTAAGAGATTAGTGGTGCATCACCGATGTCTGGTTCCTTTATTTCACGTCCTGAATATATGCTATTAAATGCTGCCAGTGAATGTTTTCTAATGATTTTGGTGTCCACAGTCTGAAAAATGAGGCAGTGCAACAGCAAGCAGTTAGCTGGGATACAGCAATAGGAGAGCTTTTAGCTATATATTCCTATAGACTGAAGCAAAGCCATTTTGCTGCTTGTCCCATGAAACCGTATTGATTCGACCACAATTCACAACCATAATTTGAAACTGGCAGGAATGAGAAAGCAAAACCTCATTTTACACTGCAAAAGGAATAAGATATAATTGGCACGTCCAGCCAATTACAAACGGCCTCACCTCTTTCTCTCACTGTCTACTCTCACCGAATTCAGCGGCAAAGCTCCAGCAGACAAATTACGCAGGCTCAGTCCCAGCTAAGCAAGTCATTTAAGCATATGCTTAATTCCTTGTCTAATCAGTAAAGCCAATTCAGCCAAGCAAAGCATGTGCTCAAGTCCAAAGTGAATAGGCAGCGCGCATCGTTCTGAACGTGGGTTTTTCACAGACTGAGGACGTTGCACAGAACTTCCCTTGATTTCCCTAAGAGCTCATCATGCTGGAAGAAGGTGGAATCCAGCTGTTAATCAAACTGCAACTTACACGTGTAAATTACAAGCATTTTTGACTCATCCGTAGACTGGTGAAGCAAAAACAAATTAAAATAAAAAAAAAAAGCCACGGTGTGTGTCCTTGGAGTGGGCGCAGACATACAGACCCACTACACATGGATTGCAGGGGAGCAGAGGCGAAAGGAGGTAACACAGAGAGGATGAGGCTAGAATCATAGAATCATAGAATTGCCCAGTCCAGAAGGGATCTCCAAAGGTCATCTAGTCCAACCTCCCCGCAGTCAGCAGGGACACCCCCAACTAGACCATGTTGCCCAGGGCCTCATCGAGCCTCTCCTTGAATATCTCCAGGGATGGGCCTCAACCACCTCCCTGGGCAACCTGTTCCAGTGCTCCACAACCCTCACAGTAAAGAACTGTCTCCTAATCTCCAATCTAAATCTGCTCCCCTCCAGCTTAAAGCCATTTCCCCTCGTCCTGTCACTGCAGGCCTTTCTAAACAGGCTCTCCCCAGCCTTCCTGTAGGCCCCCTTCAGGTACTGGAAGGCTGCTCTAAGGTCTCCCCGGAGCCTCCTCTTCTCCAGGCTGAGAAGCTACCATGGGAAATCCCGTATGTCCAGAATTGCTGACGAACATCTTTGAGCCTTTCCACAGAGTTAACTGGGAGCTTTCTTATCCGCTGGAAGAAGAGCGGAAAATAATGGGCGTTCCAACTCCCCTGTTTCCATTTCCCTCCTGTGGGAATGAGGGAAGAGCAGGGATAACAAACACCCCGCTTCGATTAGGGATGTGGCTCTCTCCTTGATGCGCTGAAGTAACCGGGCAGCCTCTAAACTCATCTGAAACCTTTTCCTTTCCTTTAAATATCTCCTTCAGCCTTAGCAAACAACATCAATCTAACAGAGACAGCTTCCAGGCAAGCACAGATCCCCAGGAGCATTCCTCGACTGCAGACCAGTGGGAAAGGAAGAGCAGGGCTGGAACCGGTCACGGGGAATTTACGCTCGGCAGCAGGTTCCAACCCCTCGCCTGCTTCTTCCCCAGAGGAAGGGGCCTTTATCTACCTTCCCATTTCATCTCAGAGATCAAGAATCCATTACAAACGCCACGGAGCTGCCCTGAATTATGCTCGGCTACCCCAAGCTGCTTCCCCCCTCCCAAAGGCTGGAGAGGGGGGGACATGGGGAGGGGAGCACTAATGGCCAGGCTCTACTTGTTCTCCAGCTCCTCCAGCCCACCAGGGACATCCAAGCGTGGGGTCAACCCTCTCACCCGTGCCCCTGTTTGAGAGGACAATCTCTCCCTGCCCCAAAGGCGCTGGGAAGCTGTAGAGTAGAAGCCGTTTGCAGAAATCCAACAGCTCCAGCAAAATTGTCCACATTATGCAAACATCCCCTTCTCTTCACCAGATGACACAACAGGGAGCACCAAGCACAAACAAAAACCTCGACCGAAACAAAGCGCGGAGGCATTGTGGAAAAAATAAAAATTTAAAAAAAAAAATAAATAAAATCATTTAGCGAAGAGCTTCTCTGCTCTCCTTACAGCCATTAGGACAGCGATAATGCCGAAATGGCTGGCCAGCCCTGGAAATTGGATAAACTGAGACACAGAAGAGACAATTGAAAGCAAGGAGACAGACGGCAAAAATAAGCGAGACAACAGATGGGAAGCAGAAATGCAATGTCTAAAACTGCAGCTGTAATTCTGCTAGTAACAAGCACGTTTAAGCGGAGTTCGGCTCGCGTTCCCGTTTTGGGGAGGGCAGGAGTTTTCTTTTTCTTTTTTTTTTTTTAAAAAAAAGCCCCGACTCGTTAGCAAAAGTGCTGCGGGTTCTCCCCAGATGGTGTGTGGGACAGGAAAATTATTTCTCTCCATCCCTAGGAGGGAAACGATGCTTCTAAGAAAGGGGGGAAAATTCTGACACCCTCCGGTGTCCTGGCTGGGGGTGAAGAGGGGGGGGTCACATCATTAAAATCTATACCCAAAATAGCAGGGTTTGAGGTGCTGCTGGCCAGGGGTCACTCACAGGAATCGTTCAGAGCTCTCCTGGGCAGCACAGCTCCCTTAGCCTTGCTCCTTTACTAGCACGGCTGGTCACCATCACTTAGGAAGAAGGGTAGCTACTGTTCTAGCAACATTTTATAGACTAATTTACTAAGGTTTTCTAGCAGGGTGTTCAGTATAGTTTCGGGAAAGCGCTAGTGTAGGAAAGAAGGATTTCCACATTGGCCGAAGAAACAGTTGTGGCAAGACTACCTATTTTTAACATGGTTTATTCCTAGCACTATTTCAGACACAGCATTTTCTCTCCCATCTGTTGACACAGTTGTTTTGTTTCTTTAAAGGCACAGTTGTCTGTCTCTTGGGGGGGAAAAAAACAACACTCCACACCACCTTCAATAGTTGCAGAGAAAAACGTTAGCCCAAAACCCAATCAAACAGTGATCTGGACAAAAGGTAACGCCGGCAAAGCTTTACGACTGAAATATAGAGCAATTCTTCAGATGCCTCTTAAAATTTCCACCAGGTTTTGCCCTCTGTGGTATTGTTAAGTGTGACTGTAGATTTTTAAAATTCAGATTTTGTATACTCAATGACTAACTAAGATGGTTTATTGATCTAAGGAGCCTGACTGTGAACCTGCCATCGGAGCGAGGTAGGGGTGTGCACAGGAGGAATGCTGCCATAAAAGCACAGAGCAGGATGAAAACGCTTTCTTTAATAAAGGAAGGAAAATGTAATGAGAGCACCAAGTGGAAAAAAAAAACAACAAACAAACCCCGAAGTCCGATAAAAATTAAACTTGGGTAACAGGAGAAAACATTAAGCAATCTTATTGACACTTGGGTTGCCAGGCTGTTTTCTCTGATTTTTTGATGATAATTTTTTTCCTCATTGCACCAAGGGTGTTCATGGTTACGATCCGAAAACCTTATCTCCTCTCAAAGGCATTTCAGGCAGCCTGAGAGTTTGCAGGTGGAAGCAAATAAAACTGAAGCACGGCTGAGGTGGGACCTCTGCAGATCACTAAAGCAACCTCAGTTCTTGTAGGACGGCCTATTTGCTGGGGAAGCTGCAATATGAAAACCTGATATATTAAAGGTCAAGACTCCAATACAAAGCAGACTCATCTGTATTGTGTTTTAATTTCTTTTTACGCTGAGAGGTGCCTGGGGACCTGCAGAGGTGACAGGAAGATAAATCACGCGTGACAAACTGGAACAGAAGACAAGGCTGTATCCAGAATAGGATAGCTCTGCTGGTGCAGCTGTCCCAGCAAACTGTACTGACAGTGTGTTCCCAGCACAGCCCTCATTTGTACCAGCAAAATCACGTTATTTGCTGGCACAGCGTTTTCCTGAGGTCCCTCTTCCCTCATCCAGCGAGCTAAAAGCGTTTCAGTAAAAGTCAAGGTTTGTCCCAAGCCTATCCACAGCGAGAGCTTTTGTGCCACCCGGGGATCAAGTCAAGGATCAAGCTTCTTCACGCCTTTGGCCAAGACAACTATTACAGCAAAGAGCTGTAGAAGAGGCTTGCTCTTCCTTTGACTGGAGTGGGAAGTCCTTTGTAAAGGCTTCAATAACCAGCCTCTGCCACTAACGTGAATCTGACATTCTCATTTGCTTTTGCAGAAATCCAGAAATAAAAATATCTCACCACACGTGCCCTGATTGGAATAGTTGCAGCATTTCCCCAAGCAAAAGAGGTCTCCTCCACGGCTACAGCTGATCCCAGCTGCTGCTCCACCACTGTTCTGGAGGAGAAGGCTCACCCTCCCTGCTGTGCCCTTCCCTGGAGCCCCGGGAAGGAGGGAGCAGACACGGGCTTGGTGCCACCATCTTCTGCGGGCACAGCCTTCTCCCTGGGTGGGGAAGGGAGGACCACAATGTACAGCGACATGGGAAAAATTATACCAAGCCAAGTGCCTGGGATTAGGTGTGCGGCTTTAAGAAAACAACCAAATTCACTAAAATGATGAAAAACAAAGCTGATTTAAGATGCATTTTAAAGGAATTTGCAGATAAGCTTTCAGGAGCTGCGTGAAACGGCATTTTCCAGTTGTGCTACATGGTATGACCTACTGATCGCAATCGCCCAGGTGGTTTATGATTTTAACACCAACATCTATGATTTTCATAGGAGAACGGGCAGTGACTTTACCATGCCCTTGAGGAAATGAAGATCAGCGAGGGATCTGGCAGGATACTCATACACAGCTTTCAGCCTGTTAAAAGGGCTTACCTGTTTACCTGCCTTTGTTTTGGCAATGTCTAGAGCTGTGGTCCTTGGCCACCCAGTATTATCTCACTTCTTTACAAGGCCTGCAGTACATATTTCTGGAAGGTTGGACCTAATCCAGGCTACTATGGTTTCCATGGACAGGAAGCTTGAAGGTTTGGAATTAAAACGGCAGGAGGCTGAAAAGAAAATTGAGGACCTGGAAATAACAACTGATGGTCCTGACGCAATCATCACCAAGAGCACTGCAGCTCTGAAAAAATGTAATCAACAGCCTGGAGAATAATCTCAGATAAAAGGCTGCCTTTTGGAGGACAGTGGAAAGCTCCTGCAAGTACAGTTACCAGACGGGTTCTGGTATGCTTTTGCATATGAATTTCAGTGGGTTCTCCACAGCATCACGTAGGAAAACACACACAACAAAAGCTTGTAGCTATCTGATCTACCCCATCATGTCTCATTGAAAGGAAAACTGCTGCTGATGAAGACCTATGACAGAAGCCCTCTTCTTCCTCTAGTTGTGGAAGCTGAAGGTGCTCCTGTCCCCACTTGTTCCTGGCTTGCTGGAGGCTCACGTTTCCTACCTCAGTCAGTCTGAGCCTTCCACTGACCTTCAACCGAAGGCAACCCAGATGGCTTTGACTGGGGTAAGAAACAGAGCACTTCCACAGCTCCTTCATCAAGTGGTGGTGTAGTAATTTCCAGCTAGTAAGCAATCATGATCCCTGGGCAGAGTGTCATCTTCAACCTTTGTGGCCCCTTGCAAAGGCAACACCTGTCCACCATCTGAGATTTGCAGCATAGGTGAAGAGTTAGAGAAAAGGCAAGATGGAAAGTTTCAATTTTTGTTTCACTTCAGTATTAGCTAAAGAAATAAGCTTATCAGCAACCCCACTGAACTTAAAAGCCCTAAGGAACAATTATCCATGATGCAGTACTTGACAGAAGACTCATTACTTTAGGGCAGACACATAGGTTTTATCCTAAATTTTCAGGACTTGTGAATGTTGTTGTGGACAAAGTACCACCCTAATACCCTTTTGTGATGGCCAAGACAACAGAGCCAGAACAAAATAAAAGCTCCAAAACAATGTACTAAACCAACCCCTCTCTAAACTACCTTTATTTACTACTCCCAGAAAGGTCACTAAAAAGCATTATATTTTAAAGAAGAAAATTGTTGACCTTCCAAACACAAATGGCAATGCAGGTGAGCAGAGCCTCCACGGAATTTATTCGTGTTTCTGTCCAAAAGTCAGATGCCAGCTCACATGGATACCCCACCACTGAATGACAGAAAGAGACCTTACAGCTGACTTAAAAAGACTGGCAGGGATTAGCTAAACCTGGTTTCTGAGGCGGTTTCCTATTAACTTGGAGTATCTTCAAGGTCTGGTTGGTTGCCCCAGGAACCAGACAAATGGAAAAATTGGTTTTAAGCCGCCTTTGCTCTCTCTGCTGCGTTCGGTGGAGCTTCAGGCAAAAGACTGAGGACTGCAAGGTGGCAATTTCACCAAGATTTGTCCCCTTAAAACCTCAAGGATTTGATTCTTTGTTACGGATTCTGCTCAAAAATTAATAAAAAACAGGAAAACAGTGAGAGGCCACACTGACTGTAGAAAGTCCAACTGAGGAAAAATTGCCCTAGGAAAGGAGCCAAGAAAGTGCATGGGACCTAAAAACGCTTTCAGATAACACAGTCAACATGCTAGACAGCAAAAATGTTGCTGCCAGGAAAGCATAATGCCACTGCTAAGAAACATAAGAAATCAAGTTAAAGGCTTCTCATGAGAAATAAAAGGCACAACTAACAATAGTGATCACTCAGAAACACAGACACAATTAAAGACTAAGAAAGGTGATAAGTTAGAGAAAAAAGGACACACAAAAAAAAGACCACTACTGAATTCTACATCTCCAAAAAGTTATTCAAATTCCCACTTGAGTATTTCCAGAGATGAATACCACAGATTCTGATGCAGGAAGTTATAAAAGATATATTAAAATTCAGTCAATTATATCCCAGACCGTTATCGTGCTGTTCCAGAACCTTTGTGACCAGCAGAAACTGCTGAAGTGATAAAAAAGCAAGGACTCAAAGAAAACAAGGTATTTTTCTATCATCAGGACTACTTCACAGGAGACAAGCAGAATTAGGAGACCCCAGGAAAAGGCTCCAGGCAGGCTCACTATGCCTGATCTACCCAGCGTGCCTTTAGGATAGAGTAAAACACTTCTCACCACTTCTCCAAAGATTCCTTACTAATATGCCAGTCCTACAAACTTCAAATGGGATTTAAAGGGGATAAGTAAACAGAATCAGGATTATCTTTGCTGGGGCTACTCCTTTTCTTTCATTCTAAAAAGTCAAAGAAATCCTTAACTTGAACAACAGATCTAGGTTTCAGCACCTACATTCCGGTGTTTTTCATATCCTTTCATTACGATTAGTCCTGGCAACGAGCAGTAAAGTCCCCAGTGGGTTTGCAGATCGTCACAGCAACATGATTAGGAAGCTTGCTCCAAGTATCGTAAAAGTCAATGGAACTTGGATTGAGCCCAAAGAGAAATGATTTTTCCCTGCTATGGGTTGTTAGCTATACATTATGCTGCTTCTGTTGGTAAAAATTAATCTTTCCCCATGCACTGATTTTAATTACTTAACAATAGAGCCTGCTTTTGAACCATATAGTGTCGTGAAAGAAATCACAACCTGGAATGGAGAAAACATGTCGTCTGTGCCCTGGGAACAATGAAAAATTCCACTAATTACAGTTACTATTGAGTAAGACTATCACACTATTACCTAAAGGCAATGCACATACATAAGTACAAACACATGGATCGGCTTCTGATCTGTAGGTCCTCTCAACCCTTCCCCAGGAACTAGCACTATGATGAACATTTGTAGCAGGAGAGAAATAGTTAGTGTGGTCATGGGGCTGCAGAGTGTATCTATCTCACCTCCTGTGCAATGTTATTCTCTAAAATTTTATACCTTTCCCATCTTTAAAATATGGAGACATTTATATGGAAAAAAAAAGGTTTTACTCTAAGGAAGAAAACAAAATGTTTTAAGAGTAGTCTAAATATTTGTAAGACATTTTAATTTAAGCCCAGATTTCAGGAGATTATTCATAAATACACACTATTGAGTTTATGTTATAATTATTTAGCATTTTACATCTGCTATAACACACAAAGTAGTACTGGTAATATTTCTAGCTTACATGCTGTTCTTAGCACAGAGGGTTTTTTTCTCAATAGGGCTGTAATAATTCCCATACTAACTGGAAGAACAAATCAATGCGACAAGAGTTGTACCTGAAGAGAACAAAAATCACAGAAACATTTGGGTTGGAAGCCACCTCTAAATGGGTCATCCTAGATCATCTGTAATAGACACTTATCTAGTCTAGCCATGACTGACTCGACACGCTCCCATGGCAGTTTGCTCCACTGACCTACATGTTGCGCAGTAGTAACCCCTTTCCAATATCGAACGGTCTAGCAAAGTATTCCCTGCTGCAGCTTAACCACGGGGAGTTTTCCCCCTTTTCTCTTGCATAACATGTGAAAATCCCCTTGCCCTGTTCTTTCCAGCCCTTTTACATCTATACATGTAGTTAAAGCTCTGACTTAAGCTTTCTCCAGACTCGATGTACCTAGACTTCTTGTCTCAAATACTCTTTCATCTTGACTTTGGGTTTTTCCATCTTCCTGGAGAGTCCTGTGGGTTGAGGTTACCTTTTGGCTCTTGATTTTGTGGGCTGAAGAGGATTTGAAATGTTTGCACCGAGCCTAGTTAGGAATTTATTTTATGAGGCCATTAGCCACTGCTAGCAGTGAAGCCACGTCAGCACCAAGATTACCTGAGCATTTACAACAGAGCATCAGAAGGCTGTTGAGGCCACCCTAAGTTCCAGTAGCAGGAACTTAAAAGCTGCTTCTGATGTGCCTGGTCAGGCTGCAGGCATGGCAACGGCACCATATACTTTGATTTTTATATAACACCCTTCACCCAGTATATCTTAATGACTGTGACACACCTGCGCTCCCAACAGAGAGGAGGTCCAAGAGCACAGGAGAAGCTGGTGGCCTGCTCATGCTTATGGAGAGAGCCTTTGGCTGAGCTGCCTGGAGTCACACTGGGTGTGCAAGGCATGTGCCACCAAACACCCACCCATCCCAACTCCGCCAGTGCCTAACACAGACCCCTCTGAATGATTTCTGAGCAACTCATAAAGACAGACTGGGGTGGTCAAGCTCTCCATCTGCGACAGAACACCTGCACCAGTTTGAATACCTGGGGAGGGACTCTTGATCAGGGAGTGTAGTGATAGGACAAGGGGAATGGTTTTAAACTGAAAGTGGGGAGGTTTAGATTAGATCTCAGGAAGAAATTCTTTCCTGTGAGAGTGGTGAGACACTGGAACAGGTTGCTCAGAGAAGCTGTGGATGCCCCATCCCTGGAGGGGTTCAAGGCCAGGCTGGATGGGGCTTTGAGCAACCTGGTCTGGTGGGAGGTGTCCCTGCCCAGGGCAGGGGGGTTGGAACTGGATGATCTTTAAGGTCCCTTCCAACCCAAACCATTCTATGTTTCTATGATTCTATGATTTGCAAATATCTCCCCAGTGGTGGATTTAAAATACAATATTAATTCAGTGTATCATTGTATCATAATGCACAGGCACCAAAGTAGAATTCGGGACTTCAAAATCAACTATTTACCTATAACATAAAACAAGTCCAGTTTCTCAGTGAAAATGTATGCCTAAAGAAAACGGTAAAGAAGGGGCTCTCACACATAAAGAGGAGACTTTTTTTCCCTCTGTTTTGACAAAAAAATTGGCAGAGGGTATCCAAACGGCTCGCTCTGCAGTTGCTTCAAATAGGTACAATGTAACAGTCATCCGATTTGTTTTCAGAATCAATAGGAGGAAGGTTTGGGTTTTCTAATTTTTCACTGGATCAACAAAGAGAGGACCCTGCCGCCGGGACCACCTCTGCCTACTGCCAGCGTGAGAAGCTGCAAACACACTCCACAATAGCACGGCACGAGCAATTTATGTACGAAAGAGATAGCTGTGAAGTCTGATACAAACAGACAAGCGTTACCTTTTCCAATCTGCAGCTCGGAAGGCCGGCTTATTGACCATAAAATGAGTTATATAACCCAACCTGTATTACCTCATCTGAGGCCTCGGTTAGGCCGCTACCTTTTTCCTATATACATATATGTATGTGTTATTTTTTTCCTCAGGCAACTGTCAAGTTGCATTCCTTGTATAATGCTGCCGCGGCGCTAACCTGAAGCATAATGACTGTGCTCGTCACAGGGTTATTAGGAGTTGTGGGAGGAAGAGCTGTCAATAATTTGATTTGTTCCATATAAGGTAAAACGTTGCCTTTGTCGCAAAGGGAATCCCGATTTTATCTTTTTGAAACGGCAGCAAAACTCTTTATCGATTTCCTCGGATCTAAGAGTGGTAACAGCATCCTGACCTGTATCAGGAACAGTGTGGCAAGTAGGGCCTGAGAGGTGATCGTCCCCCTGTACTGGGCACTGGTGAGGCCCCACCTCGAGTGGTGTGTCCAGGTTTGGGCCCCCTACCATAAAAAAGACATTGAGGTGCTGGAGCGGGTCCAGAGAAGGGCAACAAAGATGGTGAGGGGTCTGGAGAGTAAGTCTTATGAGGAGAGGCTGAGGGAGCTGGGGTTATTCAGCCTGGAGAAGAGGAGGCTGAGGGGAGACCTTATTGCTCTCTACAACTCCCTGAAAGGAGGGTGTAGAGAGGTGGGGCTTGGTCTCTTCTTTCAAGTCACAGGCGACAGGACAAGAGGAAATGGCCTCAAGTTGCACCAGGGAAGGTTCAGGCTGGATATTAGGAAAATTTTTTTCACTGAAAGGGTTATCAGACACTGGAATGGGCTGCCCAGGGAGGTGGTTGAGGCACCATCCCTGGAGGTGTTCAAAAGACAGGTTGATGTAGTGCTGGGAGGTATGGTTTAGTGATGGTGATGCTTCTTGTTTGTTGTGCAGGTGTCTATTTTTGTCAGTTAGGTTAACGGTTGGACAAGATGATCTTTACGGTCCCTTCCAACCTAGAAGATTCTGTAATTCTGTAATCACAGGTCTCCCTCCAGCGGGCCAGGGTGCTGCAGTGCGGGACCAGGCCTCAGCGAGCCATCCTCTGCATCCTTGAGCCAAAGAAGATGGTCTAGAATACTGCAGTCCTCACGGCCAAAGAGATTCAATATTTTCTGCATAAATGCAAAACCTATACACACTACATTTTCTTGATTTTTCAGTCTTGCTTTTCTTTTTTTGTTGTTTTTTCCCTCTCAGTTCAGTGCAGCCTATCGAAGCAATGGCCTTCAGCAGGGATTTATATTCCAATCACATAACCTCTGTTTCTTCCAGAAAAAAGAGCTGCTGAACTGGTTTTCCAGTTTTCAGATACGCCAGGTCCAACTTTTAGATGTTGCCCTTACGTTCTAATTATGCATTGCCCATGAATTCCTATTTAATATATTCCAAGGTAAACTGGTATCTGTGCAATTAGGTTCCAAATATGTTATATCAATTTGATGATGACGGTACAAGTAAGTAAGCCCCTGATGCCTTCTTGTCCATTTAAATGGAAGGGTTTTCAGCAATCTTTTTTTAAAGACCCCTGAGCTAAAGGTCTTTTAAAGGCCTCACCTCTGGGAGACATACTTTTGCTGCTACAAGTTCTCATAGGAAAAAACCAACAAAGCTGTTCCTTTCCCAGGATTTCAGTTCAGCCCTTACCGCCAGCATCCGATTGAGTCGTAAAGCGTACACTGAGCTCTGTTCAAAGCCCTTACTGGTCTTCAACCTGGTTTATTGCAGTTGTTTGCCTCCTGGCTGCATTTGCATCCCCAAGCACCAGTAAGGCTCTGCTTGCTGCAGGCTGATCGATCACTGCAAGATCACAGAGCTCCGAAATGCTGCCGGCAGCCGCCTGTGTGCCTGCTCGCTCACTTGCTCTCTCATCTAAAGCCCATGGGCTACTTTGGTGCAGGCAGGTCTCCAGGCCGGATCAGACCCTGCTGCTATCTAAAAGAGACGTTTTGATGTCTAACATTCAGCCCGCCGAGGCTGGAACGAGACCCCGAGAAACAAGACAGAAGGCAGGTAAGTCAATGTCATAGATTCATAGAATAATTTAGGTTGGAAAAGACTCTTGGGATCATCGAGTCCAACCATCTACCCTACTCTACAAAAAGTTCTCCCCTACACCATATCCCCCAACACCACATCTAAACGACTTTTAAACATATCCAAGGATGGTGACTCAACCACATCCCTGGGCAGCCTATTCCAGTGTCTGACCACTCCTTCTGTGAAAAACTCTTTCCTAATGTTCAGTTTAAACCTACCCTGTTGTAGCTTGAAGTCATTCCCTCTTGTTCTACCACTAATTACCTGGGAGAAGAGACCAGCACCAACCTCTCCTACAATGTCCTTTCAAGTAGATGTAGAGAGTGATGAGGTCTCCCCTCAGCCTCCTTTTCCTCAAACTAAACAGTCCCAGCTCCTTCAATCGCTCTTCGTAAGATTTAGTCTCGAGGCCCTTCACCAGCTTTGTCACCCTCCTCTGCACTCCCTCCAGCACCTCAATATCTCTCTTGTATTTCAGTGTGTTATCAGTGGTTTTTCTTTTCTAGCAGACTAGGAAAAAAGAAGAAAACCTAAATTTAAGGCCCATCACCAACCCCGGTCCCTGCCGCTTCCCACCAAGCCACATGGGTTTGCAGCCAGAGGCGGGAGAAAGGCTGCAAAGAAAGATCGAACCTTCTGGTGACCATAGAGTCCCTACCCATCCCCACCACTCTTCCAGAGCCTCATCTTTTGGGCTCAGCCCCGACTTCCACTGCCCCCCTAAGCCCTTTTTCTGGGACCAGCACAGGTTCTGCTCTCTGCCTGAGACGCAGAGGAGTGATGACTGAGAGTCTGTTCCTCCACAACCTAAGCCCAAACCATAACTCTAAATGTATCTTCCAATTCTACTCACGTATTTATAGCCCCCTGCATGGGGACGTGTAATTCTTTCAAAAATATTACAGGAAAATGCTGCAAGTGATTGTCATAAAAAAACCTCCATCATAATTTCATTAAAAATTAACAAATAGAAAGCATTAGTGTTGTCCTGCCAACTGGGGGTGGGGGGTGTCTCATATTATTAAATTGAGAAAGGGCAGCAATGGAAAACCTTTTTAGATTGGTGTTTCCATTCTTTCCTCTTTTGCTTGGTTCAAAAGTCCTGCATAATTAATACTGTAGTACTTAATAAATGCTTATGAACCTACTACCTCTCTGCTCTTTCCGTTTAATTAGGTGATTGACTTCAGGCGTACTATAAATTATAATGACAATTTAATTACTTTTTTAATGTGCACACTTAAAAGATTTATAAACAGGAATAGAGTAGTACAGCGCGCTGAAAACTAGAAATACCGTGAACTGGGGAACAGCACAAAGTAACCCCATCTAAAGCATTTCTCCAGTGTCTGAGCACCTGCAGTGACTGGGAGATATGGTATTTACAGTGGCTGGTACAACCACAGAGGATTGTGTATTTCTATCCAAATGTCCATGTACGCCCCTTTTAACTTTTTCTTCTAGCACTTGGCTTCATGGCAGGATCCTAAAGTGAGGAGAAGTCAGGCTATGGACTTGAGCATCTTTTAGATAAAGTGTTCAGAAAAAGTGGAAGACCCCTTTCCTTCTTTTAAACAAACAGTAAAACTTCTGCCTCGTTTCATCATAGCACAGTCATTGTTAAAATTTGCCGGGGAGGGGGGAGGAAATCTCCCAGGGTATTCCAGCTGGCACAGGCAAATCATCAAAGACCACGGATTTCATCATCTCATGAACAGACTCTTCCTACTCAGGAGACTGAAATGTCTCTCTGAGAATATTTCACACCATCAGCACCACACACTGCAACAATCAAAGTTAGCTCTTCTGATATTGTTGTTATGCCACCCAGGACTCGTTCCCCTGTCACTTATAGGAATGTAAATTGTAACTGAAGTCACAAAGCTAAGATAGTGCCATATATAACAAATTGAATAAAAATCAAACCCTGGTTTTCCCTTCAAACCAGTGCTCAGAAAAGTACAATTGTGAAACTAAAAATAACCTTTTTAAATTAAAATAATTTAAGATACTAAGAAAAGAGTTAACCTACCTAAATGCCCAGACATTTCCAACCCCTGGCTGATCATCGAAAACAGAGAAATCATCACTATTTTCTACAAGTTACCTGTCACCAACTTAGAGAGACGACAGCATTTGTTTTAAATCACACTGTATGCTGTATTGGTGAAACTTTCTCATGTAAAAAAGTCATTAAAATTTGGGCTAGAGGAGATGCTTTCCCATCTGGGAGCTGAATCTGGTTTGGTGTGACTATTCCTGTCTGTTAATTTAGCAGTATAAAGTATAACTGTACATTCTTGGCATACTTACTGGGGATGCTGGCATCTCTGTAACCAGAACTGCTTTCAGAGAGGGGGGGGGGGAAAAAGACTGGGCAATTCACAGTGCGCTAGAAAAATGATGGGCAATTCAGTGTTTTAAGCACCATTTATCAACAGCGTTGAATAGTCGAAAGGGAAATAAATTTAAATACATGGCCACGGGGCAGTGCTGTGATAATTGTCTTCTGGTTTTCCTTTTTTAATACAGGAAAAAAAATATAAAAATAGAGTGCCAGACGCTCGCCTCGTTCCCGCCCGGCGAAGCCGAGGGGGAAGCAGAGCAGCCCCACCGCTTCCTCGCGTGTCTGTCCACCTCGGTTGGCACAGAAGCAGGGCCAGGAAAGGTAAAGGGAGAAGAGAAAACACCGTTGAGGCTGAGCAACAGGGTGAATCACAGGGATTCGCTTTGTCTGCAGCTTCCTCTCCCGGCGGAGCCGCGCGGGGCCGAAACAATGGCTCTGCTGTGGAGCTGCATCTCAGCGACCTCCTCTGCAGCCCGTGATGGATGATGGGTCAAGAGGGCAGCAGACTTTGGGTGCGCAACCCTTAAATACTTTATCGAAGATGGCAAAAGGCCACGTACTACAATAACACAGCAAATACTTCCTTTCGCTGTAGAGCAGACAAATTCCTTCCTCTCTGCCGGCTGAACCTGAAGCCTTTGGTTGGCGGCTCGGAGCGTGCGCGAGTTCTATATTCACAAAGCACAGGCATTAAAAAAAAAAAAGCAAAAAAAGCTTCACTTTTATTCCTGAGACCCTTCAACTGTAAACATTCTCACAGAAATGAAAAGTCAGCCCTAGCTGTGCCGAAATCCTATGCAGCCATAAATATGTAATTCGAGGGATTTATGGGGTTTACAGACAATGAGAGAAGGCACGTTTTGCTCATTTTAAAAATTGAAACGGCATAGTAAGAATTAAAAAAATTTGGAAAACTCTGTAACTCATCCAAACTTTTCATACTGAAGGGGTTTCCTGCAAGAAAAACATACTGATTTGATAGAAATGAAAAGTTCCATAAAAATATAGAAACTTTGGCCCTGGTTTGAATGAAGATTAATAAAAGTAATAGGCCTCGTGATATAACAAGAGGCTTCAATACTAAGAGTTTAACAGTATTGGTGTGCCACGCAGTGAATTATAATTTAACAAGGCATATGAGCTGGAATACCTTCACGCCACCAAAATATCTTCACGCAAAATAAAACTGAAGCAACATTTAAAACGTTCTGAAAGAGGATATCTTACTGCATCAGCGCTGTCAAGGGTTTGTCCCAGTTTAGAGCGGAGGTAAAGTATTTCAGAACCTTCTGCTGTTCAGATGTTCTTCCAACCAGTTTCGTCTTCTGTTCCTCCTTAGCTGCTTCTCTGTTGATATCCCTGGATATCTTTAAAAAGTGATCTAACTGCTCTGAATTTGACAGTACAACTGAATGGCCTGACGGGACAGAAAGCTGTGGCCTCGTGTTTGGCTTCTAAAGGCAGCGGCAGAAAGGAACCTCCGTAGAAACCTCCTAATCAGCTGTGACCGTTTCCGCTCCCATACCAGCTGAACGGAGCATCAGCAGCAGCAGAAGACCACTAAGCTGCCCACCCACACGGCCCCAGAAGCCGAGGTTACACTGTACCAACGGAATCATTGATTCATGGCAGCAACACCTAATGCTGGCTCAGAACTTTCCCATTTTGGCGGTTTTGAGGAGTCGGTTGGCATCAAAGCGTTGAAGCGATGGGTTTTGGGGCAGCACGATGCGAGCGGCGGGGCAGCCAGATGTGCCATCCTCCCCTGGTGCATTGAGGCAGAAGAAAAGGACCATTTCCCTCCCAAAGATCTTACAGCATTTGATGCTACAGCAATGGATTTGCATAATTTCAATCAAATGGCGCACTGCAAATCTCACCATAGATTTTGAACGGAAACGCTTCAGAACGGAGCAAAGTAAATGGTGCTTATGTTCCCAAAATGGAAGATCTTGGGGTGGAGGTATCTCAGCTTTCTTACAGCCCTATTGAACAGATGACAAGCAGGCCTGTCATCTCCAGTTCAACCAAGTGTAACATTTCAGATGAAAAAATAAGTGGTTTTAATTAACAGCCATAATGTGTACTGAAAAGCTTCTAAAGCAATAAAAGCTTTTGCGGGGGCTCTATCACCCAGAAAGCAAATTTGCACACAGGTAACTCACCCTCTCTGAGTGTTTTCCTTCCTTTTTCAGAGGGTGAAGCTAAGGTTGGTATTTTTAACGTGTTTTCCATCAGATCTGAGAGGCGCTTGGGGAGCCACAGTGATGTCCCAGAGAAAACCACTTTGAATCTAACTTTTCTGCTACACCCACCTGCAGCTCGTGGCCCAGCACTCTGCTCCCTTTTGTTCCCCCAGGTAAGGAGAAGCTGACAGCCGGGGGAGGGAAGAGATTGGGAGCCATATGGAGCTACAGTCAATTTTCGGGATGTATTTGTGAATAGACACAAAAGAGATAAATGCTGGCATGCATAAATTCATATTTTATCAATGTCTATTCTGGTACTTACTGTCAGAGTAATTTATTCGAAAAAGGCTTTTAAAGGCAAATACCAGTTTAAAGAAAAACCCAAATCCTTGCAGAGACACATTCCAATCCTGACTTATTCCTTGCAGGAAGTCCAGGATCTCAATGTCATGGAGCAGAAGGAGGAAGCCCACTCGCTGGGTTTATCTCCCAAAGCCAACAAGGGAAACCAGTGCAAATAACCAAGAACCCAAGAGAGAGTTTCTCCAGGCCACTGCCCAAAACAAATCCCCCAGGAACTGGGCTGCTCAAGCAGGGGTGGGCAACCAGCCCAGGGCACAGAAGTGCTGAGGGTTCATGGCTAAGCTGCTCATGCAGAGGGCAAGCAGAGCTGATGGTTTTGCATACGGTATCTCGTAATGACAAAAGGCTATCAAAATGACAAGGACTCACTAGTTTTGCTGCCCGTAGCTGCTGCACCTACAAACTCTGGGTTTCACTTCTCGGGCTTATTCAAATGACCCAGCCCTTACGGGTCTGAGAACCGGAGCGGCGAGTCTCAACACGGAAGGGGATTTATTAAAACGACTGCTGGTGCATCCGACCGTGGCAAAACGCTAAAATAAAAAAGTAATGAAACGCACTGAACATTTCTGAACCCCCTGATCCTGTTTGGCCCGGATCCAGTGGACACGTTTGATTTCCACCGACGCCCCTATCACACACTGTCATCTCCCCAGACTGTGATCTAAGGCCACCACACAAGAAGAGCGGGAGGACAGCGGAGCAAAAGTATCTGTGAGAGTCACTTATTCCATTAGCCAGAAACCGAAAATTAAAAGAGCCACTTCAAACACCGAGAGAATGCAAAAAACTCATCACTTCCTTCCAGAGAAGGTCAAAAGACCTTATCTGCAAGTATTGATCAGAACACGTGCTGTGGCAGAAAAACTTCTGGACTCTATTCACAGCTCTTAAATAGCTCTGTGTCTGGACTCAGGCAAATGATTTGAATTTTCTATGCTTTTTTTCAAAATAGTAATAAAGACTCATACCCACCTCACAGAATAGAGGCTTCATCAATGTTTCTAACTCACTCTCAGCTTCTTAAGTAGACAGTCCTGCAAAAGTGCAGAGTACCATTATTTAGATTTGATTGCCTTTAAAATAAATGTAATCCTCTCTATTTCTTGGGGTTTTCTTTGCCAGGTAGGAACAATTGTGGATGCAAAATTGGCATCTCTGCCTGGAGGCTAGTCTCAGGCTCCTGCCTCATGCATAGGTGTACATCACATTCCTACATCTTCCACAATACATACCATGAGCCTACGGACAGGTCAGTAGGACACGAGCTGAGCAACACACACCTAAATCTGAATGCAGAACAACCAAACAAAAAAAAATGTGGGTATTCTTAAGATCAAAACTCTTTCCTAAGAACCTAATTTCTTCCCGGTCACACAGTCTGGGTGAGATATGTAGGAAAGGGCTCTCTGAGGCACTGTGTGGTGTCCTCTGAATCACTGCCATTACCCGAGAAAACCCCAGGAAGTGGTTTGGATGAGAAGCTGGACCCGACTTGCGTAGGTATCAGCTGATGTCAGAGTACACACAGCACAAAGCCCTAACAATACGGACATTGTGAAACCAGGAATAACCTTCTCTTATCTCCTGCAGTTTGGGAAATCATTTCTAGCCCGGTGACTACAGAGCTTCGGAAAAAGTCAAACAGTTAATTATTCACTGCGCGCTTCATAATTAATCTCCGTTTCAGGCCAAATCTTTGTATGCCCATAATAACATGAAGATCTCCAGTGAGGGAAACAACAGCATGAGCTTTTGGACCTCCTTCTGCAAAGCAATTCGTTTTTCCATAAACAGTTACTATTAAGCAAGGACAAAGCAACAAACCAGACAGCCATCTGTGTAAACCAATTTAAAAGGATGGTGACCTCATAAAATTTTTTAAAACTAATGCTCTCCATTTAACTTCTGCCACCCCGTCCTGCCCCGGCAGACGCTGGGTCCGAGCAGGTCCTCGGGCGAGCAGAGTGCTGCCTCTTTAGGGAAAGCTGGGACTTTAAAGCCACAGCAATTTCAAACCTGTGAAAAGAAGCATGTCAATGAAAATACCTCGGCATATATGGAAGCGGGACAACCTCACGGGCAGCCCAGGCACCCCAGAGGGTGTTGCCACAAAGGTCTGAGCTACGTCTGCCAGCGGAGCTTCCTAGAGGTATGAGGTCAAGCGAGCACAAAGGTTCAGGCCACGGATGATAACGCAATCCCTGCTGAAGCGTGCTCTTTCCTGTGACCCGCAGAGAAGCCAGCACAAGAACAGATGGCAACCACGTTAGAAAGGAAGACAGACCTGATTGATAGATAGCCTTAGAGCAAAACTCACAAATCCACATATAGCGCAGCTATCCCGCACCCAACCGAGGCGGCCACATCACCCTCAGAGCCTTCTGCCTCTTCAGACTTGATTCTAATGAAGTTTCAGGCAAAATAAAATACTACCAAGTAGAACACCTACAAACACGTGCAGGCAATAAACACCCAAAGCCATGTCCTGCATCAGGACACTTGCAGAACTGCCCTTTATTGCATTTACTGAAGTCAATCAGAGGCACATGAGAGGGTCTATCAGGAAGATGGTGGTGGTACCAGACCATTGGTAGCTCAACAGAAGGAAGTACACAAACTCAAACAAAGGCACGTGGACTACAAACATTTCAATATCAAAGAAGGTAACTGAAGGAAATGTATATTCTCGTCCCATTTCCAAACATCAGAACAATATAACAGAATATTAACTTTATGTAAACTGGTGGAATGAAGCATTCGCTTCTCTGTTACATCTTTCTTTCTCCAGAAATAAATTATTTACCAGAAAGAAATTCTTTGCTGTGAGGGTGGTGAGGCACTGGAACAGGTTGCCCAGAGAAGCTGTGGCTGCCCCATCCCTGGAGGGGTTCAAGGCCAGGCTGGATGGGGCTTTGAGCAACCTGGTCTGGTGGGAGGTGTCCCTGCCCATGGCAGGGGGGTTGGAACTCAATGATCTTTAAGGTCCCTTCCAACTCTAATCATTCTATGATTCCATGATTCTACATAAAGATGATGTTTCTCATCCACGTAGTGCAGACACGGTAAAAATTACCTCCCACAATGCCACGGCTTGTTACATTGACTCTTTTTCTCTTTAGCCTGTGTTTTCAAACACTCATTACTTTACCTTTCCCCTTCCGCAACACCTAATATTTGTGTGCCTGATAGCTGTGTTTGTTTTAAAATAAGGGCTGTGAGGCGAAGGTAACTTGCCCTTCTGACCTGGTGCGTAATTGTACAAGTGTTTGTGCAGTAATAACCCATCATACACATAAAGCGACATTCCTCTAATTGGCATTTGCTGAATGCAAGGGCACCCTCTGCAAACACAGTTTTTACTTTTTATTGGCAACTTTTTTAATTACCTCACTCTTCCCAACACAGAATCTCCTTTCTGTCATTAGAGAAGCACAGACCGCTCCTCAGCACAGCTACAGCAATGCTATGTATTTCATATTACGTATCAGTGAATACTATTAAAGATTGGCCTTAAAAGATGGAGCAGTATGAACAGCTGTCCTGAGAATTTGTTACAGAAAAGGGAACAATTCTGACCTTTGAGTCCACGTTTCAGTGCCTTTTCGACGCGCTTCAGAACAAAAGTTCAAGCTGCATCTCTTTTCAGTTTCTCACCTCTTTTTGGGTGTAAAAGTGAGGACAGAAACTGGAGAGAAGCCGGGCTGGGGCTGCTTTCCTTTGCCTTCGATTTGGCTGTGCCAACTGATGCTGGCACGTCCAGCCCATTTCTCTGCTTCCTTTGGTTTTGTCTTTCCTTGGTCACTGCTTTGAGTTCCTACCACCGAGAACCCTCCTGTTGGCCGCCACTTCATGTAAAACCTCAAAAATGGCTTAGAAACCATTTAAATCTGCACTATCTTGGCGAGGGGTCAATCCTTGAAGCAAATGCTACTTACACAATGGAGTACCCGCGTTTCCTACCCCACCGTGGAGACGTCGTGCCCCATCTCGTGAGGCTGGAAGGAACGCGCAACACTTTGAAATGTACCTCGGACTTTCCATTTCTACTATACAAGCGTCTCGTTATCAGTTTTTATAGGGAGGGAAAAATGGGAAAGGAAATTCCTGGAAGAGATTACAATTGTCAAACAAGCTTTTGATATCTTTTAAACAGCTGAAGCATTAATTTTTTGGCGGCGCTGTCAAAAGTCTATGAGGGCTTCCTGGCTGCAGTGGAAGGAATAGTACATTTAGTTCAACTACAAGCTGTACTTTTTACAAAATCCATATGAAAACAGACTCATTATTCATTTTTCTGTTAATACATGTTTTTGCCCTGCAGTTTCAATAATATTTTTTGTAAGACCTTGCAGTCTCAAGAAAGAACTGCAACTTAGAGCTAATGCTTTAATAAACTCTTGTTTATATTATAGTCAAACCAGGGCAAGCAAAATAAAGCTAGAAATGACATTTTTATAGGAACTCAAGAAAAAGATTCATGTGTCTGAATATTTTAGCTACAGTATGGTAGGCATGTTTATTATTTCCTGTAAAGCCAAACTGGAGCTTTAAAGAACTGGAAGAAGGCTACTCTGGGAATAGAGCATGGATATGACTTGGGACTCTAAAGAGTAGCTAGATATAAATACCATACAATTTTAATGCAAAACTCCCATCAGGTATTCTGGAAAATTTGCAGTGGGGCAACAGCAAGATGAAAAATCTGTTTGGAGCCTTCAAAATATCACCACGTTGGATTTCTGCAAATGCCTCCCTTTGTGGTAAAAAGCGTCAAAAACTTTAACGAAAGTTTGCAGTGAGGCAGGCAAGAAAATGACCTTTTTTTAGAAGTGATCATATAATCCAAGAAATTAGATCAAAAAGGAAATGGCCAAAGTCTATTAGATCTTGTGCCCAAATAAGAAAAATCTATGTACTATATTTTACAGAGTTTTGTCCAGGTCACTTTTGAGTTACTCAAACTCATCAGCTCTTCTGGTTTCCATCAGGGGAACAGACCTTCACCATAACGATTTTTTTCCTGATAGTTAACTTAATACTCCTTTTGCTCATTTGCACCATTTTACTCCTTTATACATCTTTCAGACTATTATTCCCTTCTAGGTGATCTTGGTTTTGATGCTTTTACCACTGTGTTAGTTAATTCAGTGGCAATCAAGGTAGAAAATGAGAAACTAAAAAGAGCAACTGATCTTCTGATTTGCAACCTTGCTCCCTGTGTAACCAGCAGCAAGTTTCTGGTGGAAAGAGACCTGAGCTCCTGGTCAACAGTCAAGAGGGTGAAAAATCACCACCGTCCACATCTAAAGACAGGCTGTATTTCATCAGCACGTGGCCCTGAGCTTTACAGAGGATGGAGATCTACTAGCAAAGCAACCGTAAAGGTTCCTATTCTCTTTACTCAATGTGATGCTCCATGATTTGGTCACGCTAAGAAAATTTGGTTGCTATTACTTCTCCCTGCACATTAGTGAAAGGGTTTAAAGAGTTTGGTGTTTCCTACTTGCCATAACCCCATTTCTTTCTCATTCCCAAATTACAGACTGCCAGATTAGGATTTCTGGCTGGCCTTTGTATATGGAAATGGAATTTCCTGAAGAGGAGGGAGTTTCATGCTGCAAATGATAGATTGATATACTACCTCCCAAGCAAGGGACAGCAGATGTCAGGACCTCAGAGACTGACTCTGTGTCTCTTCTATCCCTGAACAAAGATGGTCACAAGCAGCATGCAGAGCAATCCTCAAATGTACATTCAGTTCACTGCCTCTAAGTATAAATGAATGTACTAGAAGGAAAGATGCAGAGAGTCCATCCTTGAGTACGTTGGAGTAAGTTTGTGCAAACAAAATGACTACTTGACAAAGAATTTAATTTTTAAATTTATTTGCTGTTATTTCTAACTAGCAGGATAGCAACTGTCAACTGTGCTTGAGAAGAAGAAAGGCTGGATGATTTTCTGGAACACTCCCCAATGCTAAAGGCCTGTCTGCAAAAGGACAAAGTCATGACATGAAACTACAGACACTTAGCAAACTCCTCAGCAATCTTGAATTAGTGCCTTGTACGGCACTCGTGTTATTAGCTATTGCAGTATCATGTAAATCCTTCACAACAGTGGTATTTTTGAAGTACCGCTGCACTGTCTGCTGTCCTGACATTATCAAGGCTCCTGGGGATGTCAGCGTGCGGCGTTTCTTTCTCACCTCCTTTACACCAAGTTTCCAAGCCAATCTGAACACCCTGTGGAGGGCCAGGATCTGCCTTGGGAAGATTTTGAGCTGGGTTGGAAGGGAGCTTCTTCCCTCGCCGTCTCCTTGGGAGTAGGGGATCTCTTTACCCAGGATAACCCCATCCCTTACCCGCTCCCGTCTGAGGACTCACGTGCGGCTCCGCATCTGAAAATAGGAGGCTGGTAGGGAGGGCTGGTGGCTGCGAGCAGATGGACAGGGAGGCTGGGCTGAGTCACTGGCAGCCTACCATTCGTGGGGCTGTTTGAGGTCCTGCAGGAAAAATGCTCACTTTTGTGGCACTGAGGAGAAAACACTTGCCAAGAGCAAAAATCCCTGCAGGAATCACCGCGCCGCGTATATACAGGAAACAAAGCAGGAGACAAAGAAAAGACCTCGCCAGGGTTTACAGGAGTTGGTGCCGGGCTGCTGACGTAAAGGAGGTACCTTCCCGTCTGCCAGAGTACACAGGCTTCACCCGAAACATCTCTCAGCACAGGAAGGACATGGACCTGCTGGAACAGCTCCAGCAGAGGGCCACAAAGATGATCAGAGGGCTGGAGCACCTCTGCTACGAGGACAGGCTGAGAGAGCTGGGGTTGTTCAGCCTGAAGAAGAGAAGGCTCCGGGGAGACCTTATAGCCCCTTCCAGTACCTAAAGGGGCTACAGGAGAGATGGGGAGGGACTCTTGATCAGGGAGTGAAGACATAAGATGAGGGGTCAACATTTTAAACTGAAAGAGGGGAGATTTAGATTAGATACTAGAAAGAAATCCTTTCCTGTGAGGGTGGTGAGACACTGGAACAGGTTGCCCAGGGAAGCTGTGGGTGCCCCATCCCTGGAGGGGTTCAAGGCCAGGCTGGATGGGGCTTGGAGCAACCTGGTCTGGTGGGAGGTGTCCCTGCCCATGGCAGGGGGCTTGGAACTCAGTGATCTTTAAGGTCCCTTCTAACCCAAACCATTCTATGATTCTATGATCTTCCTTCTCTCTTCTCCCCACAAAGAAACAGGTTAGCTTCCTCTCAAACTAACTCGACACCAGGGTAACATTTACAATCTATTAACTTACTGACAGCCTGGTCCTGGATCTCCAGCAGTCTTATGGAAGTCTCTAGCCACTTGCAGGAAGGACTGAGCCGATGAGGAAAGGTCTCAGGACCAAGGCCACCAGGCACAAAGCGTGCAAGAAGAGCTGAAGTGTTATCTGATTCCATTCTTTCAGATGATTGTACACAATAACATCAAAAAGATGGAAGGCTCTTCATGTATCTTGTCAATTGGATTAAAAAAATGAAATGCCACAAAAATGAAACACCAATACTTTTTTCACTTTTCCAACTTTTCCTTACGCTGTATTTTCCTTATACTATTTCTTCCTCTTCAGTCTTTATTACTCCACTCACTACAAACATCAACTATGTTTATGAATAACTCCATATTTTTCCCTGCAGCAAAATAATGTCTAAATGAGGCAATGGCTAATCCATATTTTCTCCTCGACACCTGAAGGAACAGAACAAACCAATGAAACTGTCCAAGCCCTTCCTCACACAAGCTGACCAAAATTGGAGTTTCCTAGTACCTAGGAACTGGTTCAACAATTTTCAGGGGGCTTTATGGAAAAACAAAGACCACCTTGAGAAAACAAGCATTTATAACTATAATAAGATGATTTTGAACTAACATAATCAAAAGATACCATGCTCTGAAGTAGTGAAATCACTACTTTGCCTCATATTTCAGAATATTTTTCCAATGTATAGCCGGTTCACAGTAGCAGCATATCTCTACTTGCGTTAATGATTTTGTTAATGACTGAGCAGCACTGCCTGCTCCATACAATCACTCTTCAAACAAAATAGTGCTGTCAGAAGGGAGGGCCATGGGCAAGGTGAGCTTTGTATTACCTTTGCTGTCCTTCCCGTCCCAGGGCACCTCTTCCTTCTCAAGAATGTTTAAGCACTGGGAGTACTTTGTCAAAATAATACAAAACCATTAAATACCAATTCATTGTTATGACCCTCAACAGACATCCAACACTACAGCGGCTGTACAGAGCCTGCAGTCATAGGTTTAACAGGTAGAAGACAAATGAATTGTATTTAATCTTGAAAAAAATTCAAAATTAAGCCCCTGATATTCCCGTGTCAGATTCAGTCTCCGTTTTCGCCTCCCAAGGATGGTAATTACAGTCCTGTGCCCACTGGGAACTACTTCCACGCTGAAACACCAACAGGCTTTGCTGGAGGAGGGAGAGGTTTGTCGATGGAGTTATCGCAAGATGCAGCAGCAGATGCTTTGACTTCCAGTGAATGTGCAGGTTTGTTGCTCACAACACCTAATTATTTGAACTACCAAGATGAAACATCTGGTTAGCCATTGTCCGGGGCGACCGATGAGATTTTAAAGGTGCCCATTGAATAGTCGAAGGATCATCTGGAAAAACAAGGCTTTAGCCACCACGCTCATCGTTCCTCAACTCGAGCTGTGCAAGCGGAATTTGGTGGCTGCACTTAGTCACCAAAGTCAACAGGGCGTAGGCACATGGACCCAGGCATCCACCTGGTGTGACTTCATGGCCGGGTCAGCACCTCAACTAGTTTGTCCCCAACGCGACACCTCTGTCCCGGCACCCAGGGAGGTACCTACACACACTGCCCCACACCAGTTCCCACTTCATCCCTCCGCCTCGCAGGCAGCCCCAGTGCCAAGCATCAGGACACGGCGGGCAACTCCATAATCCTTCTTCCTGGCCAATGATGACCCTTTCTGAAACATTCTGAAGGCCTGCGGAGTCTTTTTGCAATGCTGGTGATGCTGAGCTTTTGCGCAAACACTGTAAATGAAAGCCACCCTAACATCCTATCTCTGCCTTAAAATACAATCCCCCTAAAAATGGGGGGAAAGGAGGTCAATATTACTCCAATGATCTAAACGTGTGGCCGGACATAATGATTCCTAGAAAGCTGCGGCAAATAATAGCTACAGCTACAGCAACACCAACCAGATAGCAAGCTTTACATTTTCTAAGCAAGGTACCCCAGGAAAATTCACTGAATTTTGACGCAAATGACTCAAGATTCATCAAGCTTTTTGTAGTTAACCTTTTACAGATTTTAAATTATATAATCAGTTTGCCGTGAATCACAAAATCTTATTGAAGCGACTGCAAAAAAACAAACATTCTGAAGGCCTGCGGAGTCTTTTTGCAATGCTGGTGATGCTGAGCTTTTGCGCAAACACTGTAAATGAAAGCCACCCTAACATGTTATCTCTACCTTAAAATACAATCCCCCTAAAAATGGGGGGAAAGGAGGTCAATATTACTCCAATGATCTAAACGTGTGGCCGGACATAATGATTCCTAGAAAGCTGCGGCAAATAATAGCTACAGCTACAGCAACACCAACCAGATAGCAAGCTTTACATTTTCTAAGAACATCAACCAGATAGCAAGCTTTACATTTTCTAAGCAAGGTACCCCAGGAAAATTCACTGAATTTTGACGCAAATGACTCAAGATTCATCAAGCTTTTTGTAGTTAACCTTTTACAGATTTTAAATTATATAATCAGTTTGCCGTGAATCACAAAATCTTATTGAAGCGACTGCAAAAAAACCACCAAGATACAGAAACAAAGGAAGAGCACGCTCGTAAATCACAGTTGGATGAAAACCTTTTCTTTCCTTTCTCCCCCTTGATTTCCCAAGCCTCTTTTTAATCACCGCTGCTCTTCCTACTACTTTTGCCCCGTGCAAATCTTAACCAGCACTCAACTAGACAGGGAGGAGACGAGGAAAACTTGCTTCAGACCCAGAGAGGGTGTTGTACCGGGCATCAGTCTGCCAGGAATGGAATGGTACCCATAATCCATATCCCTCCCAGCGAGGGCATCCAGGCCACAGCAGCACACGTGTCAACAAAGGTGCAGAAGGTGGGTTAACCGGCTCCGGCAGGAAGCCCGGTTTCATTCATTAACTCCGACCTCTGGGCTAGTACATGCGGAGGAGGAGACACATGGGCGAGTTAAAACACCCCTCCTCATTTCCCTCTCTGCATTTTCCAGGCTCCGAATCCTGCACAAAACTTCATCTCCCCACCCCCCC
>NW_015090813.1:2051992-2053166 GCF_001431845.1 Calidris pugnax
CACCCCATGGCCCCCCGCCGCCTTCTGCTGTCACCTGAGTGGAAAAAAAACAACAAAAAACCACAATAGTAGGCTCTCAAATAAGTCGGCGTGAGAGTTCGCAAGCCCAGCCCATGCGGAGGGGCCACCTGCCAACAGGAAGAAGTGGCGAGGAGGAATTTGGATCCAGCTGCTGTCCTCCCTCAGCCAAACAATGCCGTGCGAGAAACGGCATTAAGGACCTTTTTTTTTTAAAAAAAAAAATCATCCATCACACCGAGAGCATCCACATCTGTCATTTTTTCACTCCCTGGGGTCGGTTTACTCAAAGACTCCTGAGCTCGAGTTCACCGAGGGCTGGTCTCCTGCTTCCCATCAGAGCTAGATGGGAATCAGAGGGAATATCTGTGTATCAGAGGGACTGAGCCCGGGAGAGACGGGAAGAAGGGAGGGAGGGAGAGAAGAGATGACAAAGTGCCCCCCCCACACACACACACATACATAGGGCTGACTCAAGCTGCTAAATCCATCCCAGGTAACGCTCACAAAAATCACGTAGCTGTCTTGCAGCCCCATTTCTCCTGCCAGCTCCTGACAGAGAGGCAGAGTGGAAGGAGAGAGACGGGATAACTCGGTACCCGCAGTCCTTCTTTTCCCAAGATGAGGTAGGGAGCAGCAGGGAACGACCCACCACCGCAGGCTCAGTGGGTCACTGTGGCAGGTGCAGCTTAACCTTAAAAGCACGTAGCCCGCTTGCACCTTCAGATTTAGCCTGGAGAGCACCTGGGTTAAGCACCTCCAGTAAATCCGTTTGCCTGCTCGTGGGCAGTAACCAAAAGGGTTAAGCAACCAGCCAGGCTGCAGCCGAAAATTCCACAGCACTTCCCCTCCACCGAGCTGCAAACCGCGCTCCTCTCCCTGGGATAAAAGGGACCCACCGACCGACCAACCAACCACCCTCAAGATCAGAGGGTGAAACCACATGGAGACACCACGGCCACCCGGCTGGAGAGCTCGGGACTTTAGTCCGAGCATCACGGTGGTCCTCTCTGCGGTCCTGCGGTCCGGCAGCTTCCCCGGCATCATCCGGGGCAGCCCCTATCTTTTCGGCTGCGCGGCGGAGCCGGATTCACCGCCTCGCAGCCGAGGAACCCCCACCCCCCCCACCCCCCCCCTCTTTTCCCTTCCCCCCCCC